>NC_134099.1:150662680-151262680 GCF_000715075.1 Nicotiana tabacum | reverse complement strand
TTCATTTTCCCACAGTTTTATTTGTGCACTCTGTTGTACTTGATGTCAGTATTCATATGTTCAGTGAGCCCGAGCATTTTGGCTTGATGAGTATTTGGAAGCGGGATGCACACCGCAGCGAATGTTATGTGGGATACCTTTTTCTTATGTTTATTTGGTGTTGTGTTTTCCCTCTGTGGGACGATTTGATGAAGAACTACACTTTTGTTGTTACACATGTTGTACTCGTTAGATAATTCTTATACTTTGCTTTTATTTATGTGTGCTGCATAATTGAGTTATTATTGGTTTGGTGTACGAACTATGTAATGTGAGAATCTGTGTTGTTCCGTGATGAGCTGTTAGTTGGGTTACTTGTATTGGCTGAGATAAGGTTTTTAGACTTGAGATTAGTACTATGGTATTGGGGGTGTTGAGTGTTTGGAAGTATGAGGGTGTTTCTGCTAAGATTTGGGTGATGGCCCTTAGCAGACGAGAGAGCTTCTTGACTTGTTGTCTGCATGGTCGGCTATGAGTTCTCGCATGTTTCTTTATCATGAACAGTGATGTGGAGGTCTGAAATGAGGTTATATTCAATGTGAGGTATGATGTCGGCATCCAGGATGTTATTTGAGCAGCTATGGTGGTCAGAGGTTATTTCTTCGGGCATTTGAGTTGAGTGGAGCAATGTGTGATTGTATTCTGGATTGGAATTTGGCTCGATTCAGCCTTTTAAGGCTCATGCAGTGTGATGACGTGGAATACGGATCCGATGATGAATTTCAGATGTTGAGGTTTAGGTTTTGTTCTAAGGTTATGGCTAAGGAGGAGATGAGATCTTCAGTTAAGTTGCATTGTCAGATCTACCTAGGTTGGGTGATGGGAAATCACCCCCTAGGTGTATGTATGGTAAGCTCACGCAGTGGTTCGATTGCTTTGGAATGATTCCGAGCATGTTCCAGGACGAACGTATGTTTAAGTGGAGGAGGATGTAACGATCCGACTGGTCGTTTTGAGCAATTTCGACCGGTTCAGTAGTTTGAGGTCTTGCGCAACTTCACAATATGTGTATCGACGTGCGTGCATTGTTGAATTCAGTTAACGGATGATTCAGAGTCAAATTGGAAGAAGAAAACTAGTTTTGGAATTTAAACGGTGAGAATTTGACCGGAATTGGACTTTTGAGTAAACGGCCACAGAATGGGTCGTGGGTGATCTCAACAGCTTTGTATGGTGATTTTGGACTAATGCGTGCATCCGGATTCGAATTTGTAGGTTCGTAGGATAATTTGATGTTTTTCGGCGAAAGTTGGAAAAGTTGAAGTTTGCGAAATAGAGAGGTTTGACTTATTATTAACTTTTTTGATATTGGGGTCGAAATGCAATTCCAAGAGTTGGAACAACTCCGTTATGTCATTTTGGACTTGTCTGCAAAATTTCGTGTCATTCGGGTTGATTTGATAGGTTTCGGCACAAGTTTTGGAAGTTGGAAGGTTTGAAAGTTCCTAAGTTTGATTCTTGGTGTGATTCGTTGTTTCGGCGTTCTTTGATGTGATTTGAGACCTTGATCGAGTCCGTGTTAGGTTATATAATGGGGTCCCGGGGGCCTCAGGTGTGCTCCAGGTGGGCTACGAGTCATTTCCTCCTATTTTGAACTGCTGAATCTGTCATCTGGTTTCCTTCATCGCGTTCGCATCCTTGCCTTCGCATTCGCGTAGTGTTACTTTAGAAGGTGAGTTATTTCTTCTTCGTGTTTGCATTCAACCTCTCGCATTTGCGAAGATCTATCTTCCCTTTCTTCGCGTCCGAAGCCCCTCCATCGCGTTCGCGAAGTAGAAATTAGGAGCTGGCGACTGATGGCTGTTGGCTATTTCTTCTTCGCATTCGCGTCATTTTTCCCGCGTTCGCATAGCTTATGTTTCTTACTCTTCATGTTCGCCCTTCACTCGCGTTTGCGTAGGGACTTTTTGAATGCCTCATTCTTTTCTTCTTCGCGAACACGAGCCCTTCTCCGCGTTCACGATGCTTTAACATCTGGGCAGAATATAAGTTTTCCAAATCGAGGGTTAGGTCATTTTTATCATATTTTGACTTGTGGAGCTTGGTTTTGAGCGATTCTTTGTGGGTTTTTCAAGCAAAACAATTGGGTAAGTGTTATTCACCTAGAATTGATTATATTCCATGATTTTGTCTTCATTTTATCATTTAATTTGTAATTTGGGTTGAGGAAAATGTTGGTTTTTAAGGAAATTTCTAAAATGAAAAATCATGATTTGAGGAACCAAATGGTATCGGAATTTAATAAATCTTGTATGGTTGAACTCATATTGGAATGGTATTCGGTTTTTGTAAAATTTGTTAGGTTCTGAGGTGCGGGCCTGGGGGTCGACTTTTGGACCAATTTTCGGATTTTGTTAAAGATTGAGACTTTATGGTCCAGAATAGTTTCTTTTGTGCTTATTTGTGCTTTGAAGTTAATTTGGTTAGATTTGAGCCGTCCGGAGGTTTTTTCATCCGAGAAGTGCATTTTAGATTATCGGTTTATTGTCTTTCAAGTAATTATCTTGCATAACCTTGTGTGGGGGACTTCCCCTTAGGATTTGAGTCTTCTATGCTAATTGTAGTCCGTGCATGGGAGGTGACGAGTGTGTGCTCGGACTTATTTGTGGAAAATTAGCCTCTAGGGTTCTTAGGTCCTTATGTTCATTATGTCGAAAATATCCCGTCATGATTGGGTTTCCTAATTGCCACTATATGCTCCATATGATGTTGTTAGCTTTCCTCTAATTCTTACGTGTTACTTGACCCTTAATTGCCTTAATTGAAGTAATTGCCTTCCTTATTGTTTTGATACTTCTTGATTGTGATTTCCTCTATGACTTCGTGCAAATATGTTACATCTCCAATTGTTGTGGTTACCGATGTAGTTATCACGTTTTTATTATGTCTTGTTATTTTTTATTGAGGTTATTGTGCTTCTTGGTTTTTCCGTGATCCTTATTATGTACTATTCCTACTTAAATTGATGATTATTCATATTGAACAAGACTTATGACATTCTCTTGGTAATTTTCCATTGTTGAGTATTGACTCGGGTTGAGATCTAAGTTGCAAAACTAACTGTTGAAACAAGATTGGCTATTGTTGATTCTCTTACCGGGAGGTTATTGTTTCTATTGTTTATACCCTTGCCGGAATGTTATTGTTTCTATTGTTGATTTCCTTGTCGTGATGTTATTGTTTCTATTGTTAGGGTGAGGAAGAGTGTAAAGCACGAAGGGTGATGCCGTGCATGATATTGTGAGTGAGTGTTAATGCACGAAGGGTGATGTCGTGCCAATATTGTGAGTGTAAAAGTACGAAAGGTGATGCCATGCCACATTATTGAGAGTAAAAGCATGAAGGGTGATGTCGTGCCACATTATTGCGAGTAAAAGCACGAAGGGTATTGTTGTGCCATGATTATGAGAGAGTTAAAGCACGAAGGGTGATGTCGTGTACATTTCTATTTATGCATACGGTGAGGAAGAGTGATAAAGCACGAAGGGTGATGTCGTGCACTTTCTGGTTGTCGTGTTTATTTTGTGGTTATCAATTCAAGTGTTTTAATTGTTCAGATTCCTTTACTGCTTGATCCTTGTGATGGAACCCCATAGTGTTTTCAATACTTCGCCATATATATATATATATATATTTCAATACTTAAACTTTCAATAATTGTTTCATTTTTAATTCAATTAGTTACTCAATTAAATTCCCTTAAACCGTCTGAGGTTGTATTTTACTTAAAAAGGAATGGAGTCCGAGTTTCAACATTCATGGGGGGTAATAACTCAGTTCCTTTTGGGAATTGGTATTTTAAGAGTTGCCACCTAACGGGTTATGGTGCGTGGGCACCTAGAGCGATTAACTCTTGGATTGGTTTGCATTACCAAAGATTAGGGTAAGGGCTCGAAATGATCTCGAGGGGAAGGTGTTAGGAACCCCTCTTGGTCCACAACTGTGGGTCCCGACTGACCTTATACTTATGAATTAGTCCATTAACAAATAAATAGTTGAATCAAATAGTTTGCAAGTAAAGCACATTGGACGTTATATAATTCAAATAACAAGGCAAAGATTTTGAACAAGTTGTATACATATAAAACAAGGTTTAAACAAAAGGAATCTTGGAAAAGGGGGAAGTCCTAGGTTGGTTAGCCTATAGGATCACCCCACACAATGTCCGGTAAACACTCCTCAATGAGGGGATACACGTGACATTAGCGCGTAGTCATCATATCTCATACCTACCCTTCCCACCCCCTTAGTGGTCATTAAAGCGAGTGTTGGTTAGCGATCTCTATTGTGTGATGTTACCCGTCCCTTCTTAATGGTCCTGGAGGAAATTTAGGACCTCTACCTATAGGTAGTTCTAGACAGACCCCTAAGGATTAAAGGAGAAAATACTAAGGCGACAGGCAAGAACAAATAGGACCTTAGCATATAAGACAGGAAAGAAGCAATTAGAGGCTCAAGTTTACCTCCACAAACGATGCACATAAGCAACACGACTCAAACACAAATAAGGGCCTTTTGTTTAGTATCCTAAGGCATGATGTCTAAATGAATAACAAGACATAGAAGATAGACAATTTATTTATTTTATAAACTTAGAAGTAATGGCCCTATCAGTGTGCCTACTGATTTTAAAAAGCATGTTAGAACAACATTAAGTCACAGAAGTAGCTTCAGAATTGCAAGTTTTGAAAATGCCCTACAGGCTTGCCTATACGCGAAATACTGATGACTACATTTTATATAGTGAAACAAAGAAGGTTTTGAACCGGACTCTTTAATCCCTAGATGCATGCTATTTAGTAACAGATTAAGGCAGTTTTAAAAGAACTCGTTCAGGGAAATATAAACCACCTAATTAAACCAGTTCAGAAGTGAGCCAAGCGTTAACCGGATTGAGTTATTTAAAACTAAACTTAGGTGAGATCTATAGGCAAAATTTCTGGTGTTATTCCCTATAGGCATGATATCTACTTGTTTAATATTGATGTTAAAGATTGTAGGCATGATGACAAGCGAAAACACACATAAGCACTTGTTATAATAGAAGCTGAATTTGGATTATATCCTGTAGGCATGGCATCTACTTGTGAAACTGATTAAGACCTATTAAACATGATTTCTGTTAAGGCACCAATTGAGACCTATAGGCATGATTTCTAACATAACAAGATACAAAAATCCTATAGGCATGGTTTCTACTTATAAAGTCAAACACAACAAATTGTAAAGTCCTATAGACATGGTTTCTACCCGTATTACCCTACAAACATGTAACTACCCACCCTTTCACTAGTTACCCCAATATTCATTTACAAGTTATTACAGACTATATGAATGAATTACATCAGTAGATAAGAAAATAAGAAGTTATTCTATAGGGAACCTACAGATAGGCCCAGGTTTCCAATAGTCTCAAATGCCCAAATTCCATAGACAATGTCATAGTCTAGGTGCCTCAAAGTTCCCTAAGGATCTCAAGGATCCGGGGCAGTGCTTACACCTAGACTTGGTAACCAAGTTAAATAAGTGTAGTATGGAAGGGTCAGCCTCAGTATACTAGAGTTCAGAGGGTTCCCAAGAGGATCCCAAGGCAGTACACATACTGAAGAGAGCAGAACTTATTGACTTAGGTATAAAGTGAAAGTGCTTGACACAAGTTGAAAGGTTTTAGTGGGAAAATTGTATTAAAAGAAAGTTTGTTTGAAAACATTTAGTAAAAATCAACAAAAACAGCTTGAAAAGAGAGTGGAGTAGTAAACAACAGTCCAAACACAATACCCTTAAGACAAGTTCTTACACAGTCATGGGTCACAGCACCAAAGCAAGTTCAGTAGTCACAAACAGGGGTCAAGGGATTTGGGGATACATAGAACACATGATTGTAAACAAATAACAAGAAAAGGTCTAGGAATTGGTATAGACATGCTTAGACACAACTAATCAAACATATTTTCAGAACCAGCAATGCTTAAGGGGATTTAGTATATGATCCACATGATTCAATCCCAGAACCATACCAACTAGGAGTTTAGACTACTTAGAGGGGATTCATATTAGAGTCCAGATAGTGCAAGATTACATGAATACAGATTACATAGAAGGGGTAACATGCTCATACTGATTCTAAGGAAGGGGAGTTCATAACATGCTAATCATGTAAGCATATTAACTGCAAGTTTCACAGCAAAACCATAAGTAAAAGCAAACTAGAAACAGGATGAATTGAAGAAATAAAAAAACCATATTGTTGTTGGAACTTGAATTGAAACTAGAACATACCAGTAGAGAAGACAATAAACAAAAGTGAAAGAGCAGGAGAACACAATAGTTAATATTGGCTTGCAGTCGGCTAACTCATAATAGTAGCAAGTAGCACAAAAGAGAGAGAGAGAGAGAGAGAGAGAGAGAGCAGAAAGTTTAAGTGTGAGAGAGAGTTTTGAACCAAAGTGTTCGTGTGTTGTGTTAATGAGAGAGTCGATATATAGTAGTTCGAAATTAGATGAAAATAAGGTAAGAATCATAGTAGCATAATAATTATGGAACTCATAATCAATTAGAGCAAAGTCAGGACAAATACTCCCTTAAGTTAAGGGAATTAACTCAAACGGTAAGAATAAGTAATAAATAAGGAAAGAAATCAGTGTATGACTAATAAAGAAAGATTCAAATTCAGTAAGTATGGGATAGACAATTAGGGTTAAGTTCAGAAACTCCAATTAAGGAAATAATTCAGTAACAATAAAATACCCTAGCAGACAAGGTAGGTGAATCAGTTAATTTGAATAGAAGAGGTAGAAATTTAGGGTTTAAAGTAAGGTCTTTCAATCAAACCATAAAATAGGGAAACCAGAATCAATCAAGAGGAAGTCATGATTCAGTATTTAACATAAAAATAGAGTAAGAATAACCAGACATAGCAAACATGCAGGTTAAACAGTATCGACAGAAAGAAACAAGTCTGAACAATCAAGATGAACATAATCACATAGAGGTGACATAAGTTAGGCTAAAACTCAGTAAGAATATATTCGAGGCAAGGTAATCACACAAACTTAAACAAGAACCGAGTAGTCATGCTAACACACAGAACCAAACAAAAAAATCTCAAAAATTCAGGGCTTTCAACATAGGCGAGTTGAAAAGGGAGTAAAATCATAGAATCAGTCGAAATATGCAAGAGATGGAAGTTTATACATAAAGAATCAGTTTAAACAAAGTTTTAAAAAGAGTTCTGAAACCCTAATTATAGAAGAAGACGAAAACACTTTCACATTGATGATTCTTGTAAAGGAGTTTCAAGAACAATGTAAAATACTACAGAAACCAACTCGAATCGTCCTAGATATGTACAAATCTATGAGATACAGGAAGAAATTAGCGTTTTAGAAGAAATCCATATGGAGATGCAAGAACCTGTATAAAATCCTAAGGATCGTGCCAAATACAACGTGATTTTGCTTGAAATCACACCGGAGTAGCCAAGAACAGGCAAGTAGCAAACCCTAGATGCAAGTCGGCGTGGCCTAGGGCCCTTGAAGGCCTTAGAGAAGGCAAGCATAGCATTAGAGGAGCCATTGGAGGCTTAGGAGTTGAAGGGAGATCGCCGGAGAAGACCGGAGAAGAAGGTCGGCGATTGAAGGAGCTAGGGTTAGGTTTAGGGGTTGAGAGGGGAGAGGAGATGAGAGAATGCAGAGGTGGCAGATTTAGGAAATGAGATAGGGTTATGGGGTCGTTTGGAATTAAAATGGTAAGAACGGACGAGGGCTATTGATCTTTTAGATCAACGGCCAGGATCTAATATGGTTTTGGGTCGGGTAGGGGTAATTGGGGCCTGGGTTGGGTAGTTTGATTAGGAATTGGGCTGGGTATTGGATTTAATTAGGCTGAAATTGAAAGGTAAATCTAGCTATATTTTAAATAGCCAATTCTTCCCTATATAATTTATAATAAATAACAGCTAATTTCTTGGAAAATAGTTTTGTATACTAAAATGATTTAAAACATATATTTAACATTTTAAAAATGTAGAAGGTCGATTTTATGCATATAAATGTAATTATACATTAATGGGGCTAATATTACAATTATATGCAATTTAGCTTTAAAAATACAAAATGCAATTATAAAAATGCATAAAAATATTTTAACCATATTTTGGCATAAATATAGAAATTAAATGACTAAATCACCACAACAATAATTTGGGAGATAATTATTGGGGATTTTATTAATAAAAGGGAAGGAAATAAATCAATTTAAATCCTTAAAATTATGGAAAAATAAAAAAAAAACCTTGGGCATGCTTATATATGCGATTTTGAAGGTATTTATGCATATAAAATTATAGGGAAAAATTGGGTATCAACACCGTCTGAGGTTGTATTTTACTTAAAAAGAAATTTCTACTAAGTTAATTTCTTAAATCTCATGTTAAAGGTAATACTTCATTTGATGTAGTAGTTTAATTGAAAATGGCACTTTCTTTATTCAAATAATTTCTAAAAATAATTTCATCTTTTCTTGTTGTGTTCCTAATTAGCTTAGAAGTTGTACTCTACTTTTGTTATGTAAATGAGACTCCTTGAACATCTTAATTGCATTGGTTATGGACCCTATATACTGAGTAACATGAGAACGTTGTTGTGTAAAGAGAGATAGAAATATGTGGGCACAAGGTTTCGGTTGTGCTAAAAGTTTGGTAATTGAGGTTATGATATGAGACATCGAGTTTGAGATGGTTGGAATTGTGCATCAAAAACGATATAATTTATGGAGCTAACATCGCCTTTCTTGTTTGAGTACATTTTTACCTATATGTGTTACACCTATGTTGGTGTTAATTTATTTGGTTATCTTTCATTCCATCCGTATTTCTCTTTATTGTTTCTACTGATTGTAGTTTGTTCTTTCCCTGCTGTTGATATTACTTTGTCATTTTTAGGTTGATAGTTTATTATCAAATCCTGTTCAATTTATTTGACCATTAGGTGTCTGGATTGTTCCTCGTCACTACCCAATCGAGGTTAGTCTTAATACTTACTGGGCATCGCCGTGTTGTGCTCATACTACACTTCTGTATATTTTTATGTACAGATCCAGGTATTCAATCAGTCATAGTTGTGTGGGTCGTTGCGGTGGAGACTCAAGGTAAACCTGTTGCAGCGTTCGCAGGCCTTGGAGTCACCTTCGTTTGTACTTATTTCCATTTGTTCCTTTATTTCGGAAAAGTGATGTATTTATTTTGTATAACTATTCTTAGAAAGTCTTATGACTTGTACCACCGATTTTGGGAGTTGTAATTTGTTAAGAATTATTTAATTTAAAGTTAGCAAATGTAAATGTCATCTCAGTTAATGTTCGTCTTACCTAGTTTAGAGACTAGGTGACATCACGACTCCTTCGGAGGGATTTTGGGCCGTGACAAGTTGGTATCAGAGCTCTAGGTTTGTAGGTGCTATGAGTCATAAGCAGGTTTAGTAGAGTCTTGCGGATCGGTACGGAGATGTCTGTACTTATCTTCGAGAGGCTATAGAACTGTTAGGAAATTCCACTTCTTTTATTCCTTATCATGCGATACTGAATCAGCTAGAATTATATGACTTATGTCCCTTTACATCCACTCGTGTATAATATTATGCTCACAGTGTTCACTATGCGCTAGTGGTTCGTGATGCTATAGACGGGCTACGAAGGAGTCAGGGATGCTCAGGCATTGTCTCAACATGCTGTACAGACTGAAGATATAGAGGTATTGAGAGACTATTTAGTTGTTCGTATGAAGGCGCAGCGGTTTCCGATATCTGGTTGATGAGTGCGAGCTTGGAAAGGTTTAATTAGATGACTAGTCGTCACGATTGTGACAAGGTCACAAGGTAGGTGTTGATTGGGAATAGTTTGTGGTATTGGAGTACCTTGTGATTTGTGTTGTGCGAGCTGTGAAGACTAGTTTTTCATATCATCAGACGTTGTTTTTTATGGATTTGCGCCAACTGGAGGAGTCTAATAGCGGCATTCAGATTGCAGAGTCAGATTTAAATCAGTTTTAGCCTGAGGTATGTGTATATATAGTATTGGTAGGTCCCTGGATTTGGGGTATGACCAGGGTCTGAGATCTTACACGAGATGATGTTGGGGCTTACAGTATTTTTACTTCAATAATGGATCTACATTTCAACATCAAGGGGAGTCGGAGGAACAACTTCAGATTCACAGGAGGTCTATTCAGCGTGGGTATCGCGGTTGTTGTAGAACGGGGTGGTTCAGAGGAAATGCAGTGGTTTATGAGCTTCTGGCAAAGTGGTTCGTGTTAGGATCATCTATATTTGGGACTTTGACTTGGATTATTGCATATCGACTATCCAAAGAAATGGGTCAGCTCAGTAGTGTTAGGTCAGTATAGTAATGGAAGTAATGGGTTCTTTTGAATGGGAATTCTCTACTAGAATTTGTGGCACCACTCTGGTATTAGAAGGTTTGTGTGGCTCGGTTGATTTGGGGGGATACGGTCCTAATGGATTAGTTACGTGCGAGTGGATCTTGGGGCGTTCTTAAAAGTTTGGGCAACGGTTTGATTCGGCTGGCTGCTATGGGCATAAGGAAAATGTTGCACATTGTGGATTTCTTCTAAATAGGTATCAGATATTAATAGGGTTTTGGCATTGTTTACTGTTATATGTGAAGAGTGTGCATTTTTGGAAAGGACCTTGAGTTTTGGTTTGCGGGAGCGTGACTAGTAGCATGATGGTTACTGGGTTTTGAGGCTTTCGAGGTTCATATTTTGTTACGTGGCCAGAAACTCTATATGAATGCTTCAGCAGAATGATAGGGTGTAAGTGATATATTAGCCATTTGATTTGCGTAATTGAGTATGAGTACGGAGATTTTGGTATCCCTGAGGTTTTGGGGCTAGATAACCTCGTATGTGGATCATTTCATGCTTGCGGATTATGAAGGAATATTAAGGATGAGGTAATTAATAGCATGCAAGATTGATAGGTCGCTGTGGATTTTTGGGAAGGATAATTACCTATTTGGAAATAATCAGGATTTGGGTTGGAGGCTATTTAAAAGCTCAATGAGAATATGTATCTTGTATCAGGTCTAGTTTATGTGCTCATATAAGATCGTCATTATAGTTATGGTATTAGGTAGAATGGATATTATTTGTGCCTCTAGCCTATGATATGTGCTACAATTTTATGCTGTGTTAGGCGGTAAGGTGGTATGATTATTCTCCACGCATGTTGTAATTCGTTTTAGGCCTTATGGCGATGCGGGCGAGATAGCCCTCGTGATGTGGATTTGCTCATTGCCTTTTGTTGTGCTTGCTTCTTTCATACTTTAGCACTTTCATTCATTTTCCCACAAATGTATTTGTGCACTCTATTGTACTTGATATCAGTATTCATATGTTCAGTGAGCCCGAGCATTTTGGCTTGATGAGTATTTGGGAGCGGGCTACACGCTGCAGCGAATGTTGTGTGGGATAACCTTTGCTTGTGTTTATTTGGTGTTGTGTTTTCCTTCTATGGGAAGATTTAATGAAGAACTACACTTGTGTTGTTACTTATGTTGTACTCGTTAGATAATTCTTATACTTTGCTTTTCTTTATTTGTGCTGCATAATTGAGTTATTATTGGTTTGGTGTACGAATTTGGTGTTACAACCCATATCCACATGTGTTAGTTCATGCCATATATTAGTTAACATAAATCCAAGAAGGAATTATCTTTGAGATGATAAGAAGTCAATCCTATTGGTCTTAAGTGATACAAGAGTGTATAAGGGTGATTAACCAGTATTAGAAGTTAAACGAATCAAGGATGTTGTAACTCGTATTTTCAAGTAATCTAGCGGTGCTTAATACACTCAAGAGGTCATTTATTAAGGTATTTTAATCATATAATATCCGTATCATAAGTCTTGAAGTCAAACGAGTTATGAAACAAAAGTCGACAAAAGTTGTCGCAACTTAGGTTCATAATTTTACTTAAACATTAGGTCAAATATTTCTAATCTTTTCTCATAATATACAAGGAATTACGGGGTGATCTACCCACCAAATTAAAGATCTATGAGTCTAGTTTCCAACGCATTAAACTGTTCATCGATACGATCTCGGAGTAGAGAGATATTCGCGTTTTCGCGAGACTGCACCAAGCACCTCTCTATGGGGCCCACTAAGTCGGTTTAAGATATTTGGACTTATATAGGATGACCACAACCCGTTTTTAGTCATTGTTTTTCACTATTTTCAGAACTTAGAACCCTAGAAACATCCTCTCAAGGTTCTCTCAAGATTCAAGACCCAAAAAAAGGGCAAACAACACAAATCAAGTGTCGGGAATTCCGTGGCGCTAGTAAGTCTCTTGTTCTTCTTGTTGTTGCTCATTTTTGTGTCGTTCCAACTCGTGTGGGAGGTTGTTTTAAAGGGTATATGTTCTATAAATACTCCCTAATGTTCTTAATATTAATCCTAGGTGATTTCAAGCCTTCTAAAGTGATTCTAGTGCCGAAAAACACTAATTGATCGCTAGTTTCATTTTTTTGTTGTTGTGGCAGCATTGGAGGGATATTTCTTGGAAATTTAAGGTCAAATTGGAGTTGTTCTTTCTGTATAAAGGTAAGGAACCTCTTACTCTATATGTATTTAAGATTATCCAAGTTGCGGCTAAGCCATTGAAGCTAGAACTTGTGAGATATATATCGAAAGGTTTGGTAGTAGTGTTATTGTTTTGTGGACTGTTTTGCGTTGTTGTTGGGCTGCGTATTTTACTACTATCTTGTGGAGTTTTGGAGGAGGAAGGGTGTGGAGAAACACCATATATATGTAGGTTTATGGGCTGATAGTTATTCGTAACATTTCCAGGTTGTTTGACACGACTACGGTGGTCGTCGTATGTATGGAGTGATTAGGCTGTGTGTGGACTATTTTGGGAGGCTCAATATGTTTATTATTGATGTTGTTTGGGCTGTTTGGTGATTGTTTTGAATGGTGTGAGGTCATATATATAGGGGAGGTGTTGTCCGTTTCATCGTAAAATAGGTTGTGGTCGATACATAATAGTTATGACGCTTAAATGATAACGATAGTATCGTTTCTCTTATTGTAGACTAAGGAGTTTAGACAATTGCATAGCTTGAGATTGGGGCAGTATATACAAGGTATGTGAGGCTATCCCTTTCCTTCTTTTGCACGACTCCGATTGCACATAATGTAATGAACGATCTTCCAAGATACTCTACTCTTAGAAGCTAGCAGTACTTACATTGTTTTCCCTCTTATGGAACGATTGATGTTAATGTTGCTTCTCTTAGTCTTATGTTATCAATGTTGTTGGTACTTCCTGATTCTTATAAGGTTCATAGTGAAGAGTTAGTCCTAATAACGTGTATAGAGGATACCGACCTTACGTCACTCCGAAAGGTTTAGAATGTGATTCCATGAGTCGAGCATGCATTATATATATGTATCTATTTTACTCTACCGAGCCACGCTATAGTTGGCCGGGTACGGCACCTATTGTGCAACCACTGATCAGTTGGGTTTTACCGAGCTCCACGTGGCCGGGTACGATTCTACCGAGCCTATTATGGCCGGGTACGATATGATGGTGATGATGCCCACAGAGGCGAATGCTTTAAAGGTTTATGTATTTATACATATGTATCATGCATTTCATGTAAGTAGCCCTCAGAGGTACTAAGATGTTACAGGTTGTATATTCTCTATCCTTGCTTACATTACTAATCGTATTTATGGTTCCTTGCCTTACATACTCAGTACTTTATTCGTACTGACGTCCTTTTATTTGTGGACGCTGCATGTCGTGCTGCAGGTCCTGATAGATAGGCAGGTGCAGCTCTCCCACCACAGTAGACTGTCCAGTTCAGCGGTGATTGGCGAGATCCCTTCTCCGGACTTGCCTTGGTCTTGGTATGCAATTTTTGTTATAGACATTATGGGTATGTCGGGGCCCTGTTCCGGCTATGTTGCAACACTTATGTTCTTTTAGAGGCTCATAGACAGGTGTCGGCTCATGTATAGTTTGGTATGCCTTGTCGGCTAGTTTTTGTTGTATAGTCTTTCATAGTAGCGTGGTAGCTCATACCTTATATGTAGTTTCTTGATTGTCTGGTCATCCCCTGCTATGTATATTCATGCCATCATATTTTATTGCTGGTTGTCCATGATCTAGGTCTACCATTTATATTGATCTCGTCAGCCTTAAAAGATAATAATGAAGGTTAGATGAAATGTACGTTGGTGCTCGGCAAGTGTGGTCGGGTGCTAGTCATGGCCCTTCAGTTTGGGTCGTGACAAACTTGGTATCAGAGCAAGTCTGTCCTAGGGGTTGTCTATGAGCCGTGTCTAGTAGAGTCTTGATTATGGATGTGTAGCGCGCCACATTTATAATCAGGAGGCTACATGACATCTAGGGTTGTTACCTTCTTCCTGAATCTAGATCGTGCGTAGAGTTGAGTCGTAAGTGTTTGTCTCTAATATTCACCTTGTTTTTTTCAGTGATGCCTTCGACTAGGAAGCAAACGATTAGTAGACGGCTTGATACAGCAGCGGGAGAGGGTACCAGTCAGGTGCCCCAAGTCAGAGCAGGACAAAGTGAGGCTCAAAGTGAGATGCCCTCTCATACCTCATCTACTCCATCTCCTCCAAAGGATATTAGAAGGCACCCAACGCCTCCAGTTCCTCCGTCTGGCACTCCAGACCAGGATATGCGGAGTGCTTTGCAGTTATTGACTAGCTTGGTAGCTGCTCAGGCTCAGAGGCAGAATACAGGTGTTGCTGAGAAACCAGTTAGTACAAGAGTTCGTGATTTTATTAATTTAGACCCTCCAGTGTTTACCGGATCAGACCCCAAGGAGGACCCACAGACTTTTATTGACCAGGTTCATCGTACACTTCGGGTTATGCATGTTAGTGATACAGAGGCAGTAGAGTTGGCTTCTTATCGGTTACGGGATTTAGCGGTTCTCTGGTATGATAGTTGGGAGAGATCCAGGGGTCCGAACCCTCCTCCAGCTGTGTGGAAGGAATTTTCTTAGGCCTTTCTTCGTCACTACTTGCCAGTTGAGATACGACGAGCTAGAGCTGATAAGTTCTTGAACCTTAGACAAGGTAATATGAGTGTGCGAGAGTACAGTATGCAGTTTGATTCTTTGGCAAGGTATGATCCCCATATGGTGGCCGAGATGAGTGATAGGGTGCATATGTTCGTGAATGGGTTGGGACCACATCTAATAAATGAGTGTACGACAGCGTCCTTGGTGGAGGGCATGGATATTTCCCGTATTCAAGCTTATGCCCAGACCCTAGAGGATCGTAAACGCCAGCAGAGGGCAGTTAGGGAGCAGGATAGAGGCCAGCATAAGAGGACGAGATTTGCAGGGTATTCTGATGACTTCAGAGGCCGCATCAGGCCACAGTTTTTGAGGAGTTCGGCGCCACCTGTAGCTAGTGCTCCTCCACAGTTTCAGAGGCCTCGATATGATCGATCCTATTCTGGTCCAGGTCAGAGTTCGCGGGCATCTGGCTCGCAACATCACAGGGATACTAGTCAGATGAGACCCCCAACACCACACTGTGATCAGTGCGGCAAGGCCCACTTTGGACTGTGTCGTCGAGGTTCTGATGCATGCTATTCGTGCGGGCAGCCTGGCCATATGATGCGGGATTGTCCTAATAGAGGAGGTGATGGTATGGCTCAGCCGACTGGATCTGTGTCTGGTTCTTCCTTATCAGTTCCACCTCCAGCACGGGGTTTTTAGCAGTCGACAGGTCGTGGTAGGGGTAGAGGTGCAGTGCCGAGTTCGAGTGGTGCTCAAAATCGAACCTATACTCTAGTAGGTCGACAGGATCTCGAGTCGTCTCCAGATGTTGTTACAGGTATTATATCTGTATTTTCTTTTGATGTATATGCGTTGATTGATCCGGGATCTACATTATCAGGATCTCGAGTCGTCTCCAGATGTTGTTACAGGTATTATATCTGTATTTTCTTTTGATGTATATGCGTTGATTGATCCGGGATCTACATTATCATATGTTACACCCTTTGTGGCTAATAAGTTTGGCATTGAACCTGAATTGATAAGTAAACCCCTCGCGGTATCTACTCCGATAGGAGATTCTGTGATTGCTAGAAGGGTATATAGAGGTTGCACTGTGATGATTTGTAGTCGTCAAACCTCGGCAAATTTATTTGAGTTAGAAATGGTTGATTTTGATGTGATAATGGGAATGGACTGGTTGGTCTCATGCTATGCAAATGTTGACTGTCGTACGAAGATGGTTAGGTTCCAATTTCCGGGTGAACCCGTCATTGAATGGAAAGGGAACATTGCTACACCGAAAGGTAGGTTTATTTCCTATCTTAAGGCAAGGAAAATGATCTCAAAAGGTTACATTTATCATCTCGTTCGCGTTAGGGATGCGGAGGCGAAACCGCCTACTTTACAATCAATCCCTGTGGTTAACGAATTCCCAGATGTTTTCCCAGATGAACTCTCGGGCCTTCCTCCTGAAAGGGAGATTGAGTTTAGCATTGATGTGTTGCCTGACACTCAACCGATCTCTATTCCTCCATACAGAATGGCCCCGACAGAGCTGCGAGAGTTGAAGGTGCAGTTGAAGGACTTGCTAGATAAGGGCTTCATTAGGCCTAGCACTTCACCTTGGGGTGCACCAGTCCTATTCGTGCGGAAGAAAGACGGGTCGTTACGGATGTGTATCGACTATCGACAGTTGAATAAGTCTACTATAAAGAACAAGTATCCACTTCCAAGAATTGATGACCTGTTTGACCAACTCCAGGGTGCCAAGTATTTCTCTAAGATTGATTTATGTTCAGGGTATCATCAGCTGAGGGTTAGGGAGAATGATATTCCAAAGACGGCCTTCCGGACAAGATATGGGCACTTTGAGTTCTTGGTGATGTCGTTCGGGCTAACAAATGCCCCAGCAGCTTTTATGGATCTCATGAATACTATATTCAGGCCCTATCTTGATGTGTTCGTGATTGTATTCATTGATGACATTCTAGTGTATTCTCGTTCGGAGGCGTAACATGCGGGCCACTTGCGGATAGTATTACAGACGCTTCAGGATCGTAAGTTATATGCTAAGCTCTCCAAATGTGAATTCTGGCTGAACTCAGTAGCATTCCTTGGCCATGTGATATCTGATGAGGGTATTAGTGTCGACACTCAGAAGATCGATGCAGTAAAGAATTGGCCGAGACCTACAACACCATCAGAAGTCCGCAACTTCCTAGGGCTAGCAGGATATTATAGGCGGTTTGTAGAAGGATTTTCCTCTATATCATCACCATTGACTAAGTTAACACAAAAAGCTACCAAATTCCAGTGGTCTGACACTTGTGAACGTAGTTTTCAGGAGTTGAAGAATCGATTGACATCTGCACCAGTGCTCACTCTTCTTGAAGGAACAGAAGGTTATGTGGTATATTGTGATGCCTCAGGTATAGGTTTGGGGTGCGTATTGATGCAGCGTGGGAATGTGATTGCTTATGCATCAAGACAATTGAAGAAGCATGAAAAGAATTATCCAACCCATGATTTGGAATTGGCTGCAGTAATATATGCTTTGAAGATATGGCGGCACTACTTATACGGCGTCCATGTTGACATCTACATAGATCACAAGAGTTTACAATACATCTTCAAGCAGAAAGAGTTGAATTTGAGGCAGCGTAGGTGGCTTGAATTATTGAAAGACTACGACGTCGAGATATTGTATCATCCCGGTAAAGCCAATGTTGTGGCAGATGCTCTCAGCCATAAATCAATGGGAAGCTTAGTACATATTGAGGCGGGTAGATGGGGGTTGATTAAAGAGCTTCATCAGCTAGCCAATATGAGAATCAGATTGTTAGACTCTGATGACGGAGGTGTTACTATACAGAATACACCAGAATCATCTTTGGTAGCCGAGGTAAAAGCACGACAATATGAAGATCCTATCTTAGTACGATTAAGAGAAAGCATTCAATAGTGTAAAAGTATGGCTTTTGGGATCGGAAAAGATGGGGCACTGAGATACCAGAGCCGATTGTGTGTGCCTAATGTGGCAGGGTTGCGAGAGAAGATTATGAATGAGATTCATCAATCCCGATATTCCATCCATCCCGGCTCGACAAAGATGTATCATGATGTCAAGGAGCAGTATTGGTGGGATAATATGAAGAAGTCTATTGCAGAATTTGTGGCACAGTGTCCCAATTGTCAACAAGTAAAGATAGAACATCAGAAACCCGGTGGATTGCTTCAAAATATAGAGATTCTGACCTGGAAGTGGGAGGTGATTATTATGGACTTCATTATTGGATTACCTCGCTCTTATCATAAGTTTGACTCCATCTGGGTGATAATTGATCGACTTACAAAATGTGCCCATTTTCTGCCAGTGAAGACAACTTACACGGCTGAAGATTATGCGAAGTTGTATATCAAGGAGATTGTTAGGTTTCATGGTGTGCCCATATCTATTATATCAGACCGAGGAGCTCAATTTACGGCTAACTTTTGGAGGTCTTTCCAGAAGGGTTTAGGCACACAAGTAAATCTCAGCACTGCATTTCATCCGCAGACTGACGGACAGGCTGAACGTACCATTCAGACACTGGAAGATATGCTACGAGCATGTGTTCTAGATTTTAAGGGGAATTGGGATGATCATCTTCCACTCATAGAATTCGCCTATAACAATAGCTAACATTCCAGTATTAAAATGGCCCCATACAAGGCACTATACGGGAGGAGATGTAGATCACCAGTTGGATGGTTCGAAGTCGGTGAAACAGAATTATATGGGCCAGATTTGATTCACCAAGCTATTGAGAAGGTGAAAGTGATACAGGAGCGATTGAGGACGGCACAAAGCAGGCAAAAATCTTATTCTGATGTCCGACGTCGTGATCTAGAGTTTGAGGTTGGTGATTGGGTTTTCCTGAGGATCTCACCAATGAAGGGTATTATGCGTTTTGGGAAGAAAGGTAAGCTGAGTCCAAGGTATATCGGGCCGTATAAAATTCTTCGACGGATTGGACAGGTTGCTTATGAGTTAGAATTGCCATCCGAATTGGAATTTGTCCACCCGGTATTCCATGTATCTATGTTGAGAAAATGTATTGGAGACCCTTCTCGAGTCGTCCCTATCAAAGATGTACAAGTTACAGAGGACCTATCATATGAAGAAGTGCCAGTGGCGATATTAGATCGGCAAGTCCGCAAGCTGAGAACAAAAAATGTAGCTTCCGTCAAAGTATTGTGGAGGAACAAAAATATGGAAGAAATGACATGGGAAGCAGAAGAGGAGATGAAGTCTAAATACCCTTACTTATTCCAGAATGAAGATAACAAGGATGTTGGTGGAAGACATGATACATTGGAAGAAGAAACGGCTTTATGAGGTAAGCAATAATTTGAGAATACTCCTCCTTAATACAAAATGGTGATATGTAGATAATGTAAATACGCATAATGCTTTGTGTAGCCTTGTGAAGCCATATGTTGGGCTTAATTACATGCAAGTTTTGCTAGTGACCATTTTATAGGGGAAAATTGATCGGAAATTTCCATTGGAATCCACGGTGATTTAAACTCCCCCTAAACCCTTACATTCGAGGACGAATGTTCCTAAGGGGGAGGGTGTTACAACCCATATCCACATGTGTTAGTTCATGCCATATATTAGTTAACATAAATCCAAGAAGGAATTATCTTTGAGATGATAAGAAGTCAATCCTATTGGTCTTAAGTGATACAAGAGTGTATAAGGGTGATTAACCAGTATTAGAAGTTAAACGAATCAAGGATGTTGTAACTCGTATTTTCAGGTAATCTAGCTGTGCTTAATACACTCAAGAGGTCATTTATTAAGGTATTTTAATCATATAATATCCGTATCATAAATCTTGAAGTCAAACGAGTTATGAAACAAAAGTCGACAAAAGTTGTCGCAACTTAGGTTCATAATTTTACTTAAACATTAGGTCAAATGTTTCTAATCTTTTCTCATAATTTACAAGGAATTACGGGGTGATATACCCACCATATTAAAGATCTATGAGTCTAGTTTCCAACGCATTAAACCGTTCATCGATACGATCTAGGAGTAGAGAGATATTCGCGTTTTCGCGAGACTGCACCAAGCACCTCTCTATGGGGCCCACTAAGTCGGTTTAAGATATTTGGACTTATATAGGATGACCACAACCCGTTTTTAGTCATTTCTTTTCACTATTTTCAGAACTTAGAACCCTAGGAACATCCTCTCAAGGTTCTCTCAAGATTCAAGACCCAAAAAAGGGCAAACAACACAAATCAAGTGTCGGGAATTCCGTGGCGCTAGTAAGTCTCTTGTTCTTCTTGTTGTTGCTCATTTTTGTGTCGTTCCAACTCGTGTGGGAGGTTGTTTTAAAGGGTATATGTTCTGTAAATACTCCCTAATGTTCTTAATATTAATCCTAGGTGATTTCAAGCCTTCTAAAGTGATTCTAGTGCCGAAAAACACTAATTGATCGCTAGTTTCATTTTTTTGTTGTTGTGGCAGCATTGGAGGGATATTTCTTGGAAATTTAAGGTCAAATTGGAGTTGTTCTTTCTGTATAAAGGTAAGGAACCTCTTACTCTATATGTATTTAAGATTATCCAAGTTGCGGCTAAGCCATTGAAGCTAGAACTTGTGAGATATATATCGAAAGGTTTGGTAGTAGTGTTATTGTTTTGTGGACTGTTTTGCGTTGTTGTTGGGCTGCGTATTTTACTACTATCTTGTGGAGTTTTGGAGGAGGAAGGGTGTGGAGAAACACCATATATATGTAGGTTTATGGTCTGATAGTTATTCGTAACATTTCCAGGTTGTTTGACACGACTACGGTGGTCGTCGTATGTATGGAGTGATTAGGCTGTGTGTGGACTATTTCGGGAGGCTCAATATGTTTATTATTGATGATGTTTGGGCTGTTTGGTGATTGTTTTGAATGGTGTGAGGTCATATATATAGGGGAGGTGATGTCCGTTTCATCGTAAAATAGGTTGTGGTCGATACATAATAGTTATGACGCTTAAATGATAATGATAGTATCGTTTCTCTTATTGTAGACTAAGGAGTTTAGACAATTGCATAGCTTGAGATTGGGGCAGTATATACAAGGTATGTGAGGCTATCCCTTTCCTTCTTTTGCACGACTCCGATTGCACATAATGTAATGAACGATCTTCCAAGATACTCTACTCTTAGAAGCTAGCAGTACTTACATTGTTTTCCCTCTTATGGAACGATTGATGTTAATGTTGCTTCTCTTAGTCTTATGTTATCAATGTTGTTGGTACTTCCTGATTCTTATAAGGTTCATAGTGAAGAGTTAGTCCTAATAACGTGTATAGAGGATACCGACCTTACGTCACTCCGAAAGGTTTAGAATGTGATTCCATGAGTCGAGCATGCATTATATATATGTATCTATTTTACTCTACCGAGCCACGCTATAGTTGGCTGGGTACGGCACCTATTGTGCAACCACTGATCAGTTGGGTTTTACCGAGCTCCACGTGGCCGGGTACGATTCTACCGAGCCTATTATGGCCGGGTACGATATGATGATGATGATGCCCACAGAGGCGAATGCTTTAAAGGTTTATGTATTTATACATATGTATCATGCATTTCATGTAAGTAGCCCTCAGAGGTACTAAGATGTTACAGGTTGTATATTCTCTATCCTTGCTTACATTACTGATCGTATTTATGGTTCCTTGCCTTACATACTCAGTACTTTATTCGTACTGACGTCCTTTTATTTGTGGACGCTGCATGTCGTGCTGCAGGTCCTGATAGATAGACAGGTGCAGCTCCCCCACCACAGTAGACTGTCCAGTTCAGCGGTGATTGGCGAGATCACTTCTCCGGACTTGCCTTGGTCTTGGTATGCAATTTTTGTTATAGACATTATGGGTATGTCGGGGCCCTGTTCCGGCTATGTTGCAACACTTATGTTCTTTTAGAGGCTCATAGACAGGTGTCGGCTCATGTATAGTTTGGTATGCCTTGTCGGCTAGTTTTTGTTGTATAGTCTTTCATAGTAGCGTGGTAGCTCATACCTTATATGTAGTTTCTTGATTGTCTGGTCATCCCCTGCTATGTATATTCATGCCATCATATTTTATTACTGGTTGTCCATGATCTAGGTCTACCATTTATATTGATCTCGTCAGCCTTAAAAGATAATAATGAAGGTTAGATGAAATGTACGTTGGTGCTCGGCAAGTGTGGTCGGGTGCTAGTCATGGCCCTTCAGTTTGGGTCGTGACAAACTTGGTATCAGAGCAAGTCTGTCCTAGGGGTTGTCTATGAGCCGTGTCTAGTAGAGTCTTGATTATGGATGTGTAGCGCGCCACATTTATAATCAGGAGGCTACATGACATCTAGGGTTGTTACCTTCTTCCTGAATCTAGATCGTGCGTAGAGTTGAGTCGTAAGTGTTTGTCTCTAATATTCACCTTGTTTTTTTCAGTGATGCCTTCGACTAGGAAGCAAACGATTAGTAGACGGCTTGATACAGCAGCGGGAGAGGGTACCAGTCAGGTGCCCCAAGTCAGAGCAGGACAAAGTGAGGCTCAAAGTGAGATGCCCTCTCATACCTCATCTACTCCATCTCCTCCAAAGGATATTAGAAGGCACCCAACGCCTCCAGTTCCTCCGTCTGGCACTCCAGACCAGGATATGCGGAGTGCTTTGAAGTTATTGACTAGCTTGGTAGCTGCTCAAGCTCAGAGGCAGAATACAGGTGTTGCTGAGAAACCAGTTAGTACAAGAGTTCGTGATTTTATTAATTTAGACCCTCCAGTGTTTACCGGATCAGACCCCAAGGAGGACCCGCAGACTTTTATTGACCAGGTTCATCGTACACTTCGGGTTATGCATGTTAGTGATACAGAGGCAGTAGAGTTGGCTTCTTATCGGTTACGGGATTTAGCGGTTCTCTGGTATGATAGTTGGGAGAGATCCAGGGGTCCGAACCCTCCTCCAGCTGTGTGGAAGGAATTTTCTTAGGCCTTTCTTCGTCACTACTTGCCAGTTGAGATACGACGAGCTAGAGCTGATAAGTTCTTGAACCTTAGACAAGGTAATATGAGTGTGCGAGAGTACAGTATGCAGTTTGATTCTTTGGCAAGGTATGATCCCCATATGGTGGCCGAGATGAGTGATAGGGTGCATATGTTCGTGAATGGGTTGGGACCACATCTAATAAATGAGTGTACGACAGCGTCCTTGGTGGAGGGCATGGATATTTCCCGTATTCAAGCTTATGCCCAGACCCTAGAGGATCGTAAACGCCAGCAGAGGGCAGTTAGGGAGCAGGATAGAGGCCAGCATAAGAGGACGATATTTGCAGGGTATTCTGATGACTTCAGAGGCCGCATCAGGCCACAGTTTTTGAGGAGTTCGGCGCCACCTGTAGCTAGTGCTCCTCCACAGTTTCAGATGCCTCGATATGATCGATCCTATTCTGGTCCAGGTCAGAGTTCGCGGGCATCTGGCTCGCAACATCACAGGGATACTAGTCAGATGAGACCCCCAACACCACATTGTGATCAGTGCGGCAAGGCCCACTTTGGACTGCGTCGTCGAGGTTCTGATGCATGCTATTCGTGCGGGCAGCCTGGCCATATGATGCGGGATTGTCCTAATAGAGGAGGTGATGGTATGGCTCAGCCGACTGGATCTGTGTCTGGTTCTTCCTCATCAGTTCGACCTCCAGCACGGGGTTTTTAGCAGTCGACAGGTCGTGGTAGGGGTAGAGGTGCAGTGCCGAGTTCGAGTGGTGCTCAAAATCGAACCTATGCTCTAGTAGGTCGACAGGATCTCGAGTCGTCTCTAGATGTTGTTACAGGTATTAAATCTGTATTTTCTTTTGATGTATATGCGCTGATTGATCCGGGATCTACATTATCATATGTTACACCCTTTGTGGCTAATAAGTTTGGCATTGAACCTGAATTGATAAGTAAAGCCCTCGCGGTATCTACTCCGATAGGAGATTCTGTGATTGCTAGAAGGGTATATAGAGGTTGCACTGTGATGATTTGTAGTCGTCAAACCTCGGCAAATTTATTTGAGTTAGAAATGGTTGATTTTGATGTGATAATGGGAATGGACTGGTTGGCCTCATGCTATGCAAATGTTGACTGTCGTACGAAGATGGTTAGGTTCCAATTTCCGGGTGAACCCGTCATTGAATGGAAAGGGAACATTGCTACACCGAAAGGTAGGTTTATTTCCTATCTTAAGGCAAGGAAAATGATCTCAAAAGGTTACATTTATCATCTCGTTCGCGTTAGGGATGCGGAGGCGAAACCGCCTACTTTACAATCAATCCCTGTGGTTAACGAATTCCCAGATGTTTTCCCAGATGAACTCTCGGGCCTTCCTCCTGAAAGGGAGATTGAGTTTAGCATTGATGTGTTGCCTGACACTCAACCGATCTCTATTCCTCCATACATAATGGCCCCGACAGAGCTGCGAGAGTTGAAGGTGCAGTTGAAGGACTTGCTAGATAAGGGCTTCATTAGGCCTAGCACTTCACCTTGGGGTGCACCAGTCCTATTCGTGCGTAAGAAAGACGGGTCGTTACGGATGTGTATCGACTATCGACAGTTGAATAAGTCTACTATAAAGAACAAGTATCCACTTCCAAGAATTGATGACCTGTTTGACCAACTCCAGGGTGCCAAGTATTTCTCTAAGATTGATTTATGTTCAGGGTATCATCAGGTGAGGGTTAGGGAGAAGGATATTCCAAAGACGGCCTTCCGGACAAGATATGGGCACTTTGAGTTCTTGGTGATGTCGTTCGGGCTAACAAATGCCCCAGCAGCTTTTATGGATCTCATGAATACTATATTCAGGCCCTATCTTGATGTGTTCGTGATTGTATTCATTGATGACATTCTAGTGTATTCTCGTTCGGAGGCGGAACATGCGGGCCACTTGCGGATAGTATTACAGACGCTTCAGGATCGTAAGTTATATGCTAAGCTCTCCAAATGTGAATTCTGGCTGAACTCAGTAGCATTCCTTGGCCATGTGATATCTGATGAGGGTATTAGTGTCGACACTCAGAAGATCGATGCAGTAAAGAATTGGCCGAGACCTACAACACCATCAGAAGTCCGCAGCTTCCTAGGGCTAGCAGGATATTATAGGCGGTTTGTAGAAGGATTTTCCTCTATATCATCACCATTGACTAAGTTAACACAAAAAGCTACCAAATTCCAGTGGTCTGACACTTGTGAACGTAGTTTTCAGGAGTTGAAGAATCGATTGACATCTGCACCAGTGCTCACTCTTCTTGAAGGAACAGAAGGTTATGTGGTATATTGTGATGCCTCAGGTATAGGTTTGGGGTACGTATTGATGCAGCGTGGGAATGTGATTGCTTATGCATCAAGACAATTGAAGAAGCATGAAAAGAATTATCCAACCCATGATTTGGAATTGGCTGCAGTAATATATGCTTTGAAGATATGGCGGCACTACTTATACGGCGTCCATGTTGACATCTACACAGATCACAAGAGTTTACAATACATCTTCAAGCAGAAAGAGTTGAATTTGAGGCAGCGTAGGTGGCTTGAATTATTGAAAGACTACGACGTCGAGATATTGTATCATCCCGGTAAAGCCAATGTTGTGGCAGATGCTCTCAGCCGTAAATCAATGGGAAGCTTAGTACATATTGAGGCGGGTACATGGGGGTTGATTAAAGAGCTTCATCAGCTAGCCAATATGAGAATCAGATTGTTTGACTCTGATGACGGAGGTGTTACTATACAGAATACATCAGAATCATCTTTGGTAGCCGAGGTAAAAGCACGACAATATGAAGATCCTATCTTAGTACGATTAAGAGAAAGCATTCAACAGTGTAAAAGTATGGCTTTTGGGATCGGAAAAGATGGGGCACTGAGATACCAGAGCCGATTGTGTGTGCCTAATGTGGCAGGGTTGCGAGAGAAGATTATGAATGAGATTCATCAATCCCGATATTCCATCCATCCCGGCTCGACAAAGATGTATCATGATGTCAAGGAGCAGTATTGGTGGGATAATATGAAGAAGTCTATTGCAGAATTTGTGGCCCAGTGTCCCAATTGTCAACAAGTAAAGATAGAACATCAGAAACCCGGTGGATTGCTTCAAAATATAGAGATTCCGACCTGGAAGTGGGAGGTGATTAATATGGACTTCATTATTGGATTACCTCGCTCTTATCATAAGTTTGACTCCATCTGGGTGATAATTGATCGACTTACAAAATGTGCCCATTTTCTGCCAGTGAAGACAACTTACACGGCTGAAGATTATGCGAAGTTGTATATCAAGGAGATTGTTAGGTTTCATGGTGTGCCCATATCTATTATATCAGACCGAGGAGCTCAATTTACGGCTAACTTTTGGAGGTCTTTCCAGAAGGGTTTAGGCACACAAGTAAATCTCAGCACTGCATTTCATCCACAGACTGACGGACAGGCTGAACGTACCATTCAGACACTGGAAGATATGCTACGAGTATGTGTTCTAGATTTTAAGGGGAATTGGGATGATCATCTTCCACTCATAGAATTCGCCTATAACAATAGCTACCATTCCAGTATTAAAATGGCCCCATACGAGGCACTATACGGGAGGAGATGTAGATCACCAGTTGGATGGTTCGAAGTCGGTGAAACAGAATTATATGGGCCAGATTTGATTCACCAAGCTATTGAGAAGGTGAAAGTGATACAGGAGCAATTGAGGACGGCACAAAGCAGGCAAAAATCTTATTCTGATGTCCGACGTCGTGATCTAGAGTTTGAGGTTGGTGATTGGGTTTTCCTGAGGATCTCACCAATGAAGGGTATTATGCGTTTTGGGAAGAAAGGTAAGCTGAGTCCAAGGTATATCGGGCCGTATAAAATTCTTCGACGGATTGGACAGGTTGCTTATGAGTTAGAATTGCCATCCGAATTGGAATTTGTCCACCCGGTATTCCATGTATCTATGTTGAGAAAATGTATTGGAGACCCTTCTCGAGTCGTCCCTATCAAAGATGTACAAGTTACAGAGGACCTATCATATGAAGAAGTGCCAGTGGCGATATTAGATCGGCAAGTCCGCAAGCTGAGAACAAAAAATGTAGCTTCCGTCAAAGTATTGTGGAGGAAAAAAAATATGGAAGAAATGACATGGGAAGCAGAAGAGGAGATGAAGTCTAAATACCCTTACTTATTCCAGAATGAAGATAACAAGGATGCTGGTGGAAGACAGGATACATTGGAAGAAGAAACGGCTTTATGAGGTAAGCAATAATTTGAGAATACTCCTCCTTAATACAAAATGGTGATATGTAGATAATGTAAATACGCATAATGCTTTGTGTAGCCTTGTGAAGCCATATGTTGGGCTTAATTACATGCAAGTTTTGCTAGTGACCATTTTATAGGGGAAAATTGATCGGAAATTTCCATTGGAATCCACGGTGATTTAAACTCCCCCTAAACCCTTACATTCGAGGACGAATGTTCCTAAGGGGGAGGGTGTTACAACCCATATCCACATGTGTTAGTTCATGCCATATATTAGTTAACATAAATCCAAGAAGGAATTATCTTTGAGATGATAAGAAGTCAATCCTATTGGTCTTAAGTGATACAAGAGTGTATAAGGGTGATTAACCAGTATTAGAAGTTAAACGAATCAAGGATGTTGTAACTCGTATTTTCAGGTAATCTAGCTGTGCTTAATACACTCAAGAGGTCATTTATTAAGGTATTTTAATCATATAATATCCGTATCATAAATCTTGAAGTCAAACGAGTTATGAAACAAAAGTCGACAAAAGTTGTCGCAACTTAGGTTCATAATTTTACTTAAACATTAGGTCAAATGTTTCTAATCTTTTCTCATAATTTACAAGGAATTACGGGGTGATATACCCACCATATTAAAGATCTATGAGTCTAGTTTCCAACGCATTAAACTGTTCATCGATACGATCTCGGAGTAGAGAGATATTCGCGTTTTCGCGAGACTGCACCAAGCACCTCTCTATGGGGCCCACTAAGTCGGTTTAAGATATTTGGACTTATATAGGATGACCACAACCCGTTTTTAGTCATTTCTTTTCACTATTTTCAGAACTTAGAACCTTAGGAACATCCTCTCAAGGTTCTCTCAAGATTCAAGACCCAAAAAAAGGGCAAACAACACAAATCAAGTGTCGGGAATTCCGTGGCGCTAGTAAGTCTCTTGTTCTTCTTGTTGTTGCTCATTTTTGTGTCGCTCCAACTCGTGTGGGAGGTTGTTTTAAAGGGTATATGTTCTGTAAATACTCCCTAATGTTCTTAATATTAATCCTAGGTGATTTCAAGCCTTCTAAAGTGATTCTAGTGCCGAAAAACACTAATTGATCGCTAGTTTCATTTTTTTGTTGTTGTGGCAGCATTAGAGGGATATTTCTTGGAAATTTAAGGTCAAATTGGAGTTGTTCTTTCTGTATAAAGGTAAGGAACCTCTTACTCTATATGTATTTAAGATTATCCAAGTTGCGGCTAAGCCATTGAAGCTAGAACTTGTGAGATATATATCGAAAGGTTTGGTAGTAGTGTTATTGTTTTGTGGACTGTTTTGCGTTGTTGTTGGGCTGCGTATTTTACTACTATCTTGTGGAGTTTTGGAGGAGGAAGGGTGTGGAGAAACACCATATATATGTAGGTTTATGGGCTGATAGTTATTCGTAACATTTCCAGGTTGTTTGACACGACTACGGTGGTCGTCGTATGTATGGAGTGATTAGGCTGTGTGTGGACTATTTCGGGAGGCTCAATATGTTTATTATTGATGATGTTTGGGCTGTTTGGTGATTGTTTTGAATGGTGTGAGGTCATATATATAGGGGAGGTGCTGTCCGTTTCATCGTAAAATAGGTTGTGGTCGATACATAATAGTTATGACGCTTAAATGATAATGATAGTATCGTTTCTCTTATTGTAGACTAAGGAGTTTAGACAATTGCATAGCTTGAGATTGGGGCAGTATATACAAGGTATGTGAGGCTATCCCTTTCCTTCTTTTGCACGACTCCGATTGCACATAATGTAATGAACGATCTTCCAAGATACTCTACTCTTAGAAGCTAGCAGTACTTACATTGTTTTCCCTCTTATGGAACGATTGATGTTAATGTTGCTTCTCTTAGTCTTATGTTATCAATGTTGTTGGTACTTCCTGATTCTTATAAGGTTCATAGTGAAGAGTTAGTCCTAATAACGTGTATAGAGGATACCGACCTTACGTCACTCCGAAAGGTTTAGAATGTGATTCCATGAGTCGAGCATGCATTATATATATGTATCTATTTTACTTTACCGAGCCACGCTATAGTTGGCCGGGTACGGCACCTATTGTGCAACCACTGATCAGTTGGGTTTTACCGAGCTCCACGTGGCCGGGTACGATTCTACCGAGCCTTTTATGGCCGGGTACGATATGATGATGATGATGCCCACAGAGGTGAATGCTTTAAAGGTTTATGTATTTATACATATGTATCATGCATTTCATGTAAGTAGCCCTCAGAGGTACTAAGATGTTACAGGTTGTATATTCTCTATCCTTGCTTACATTACTGATCGTATTTATGGTTCCTTGCCTTACATACTCAGTACTTTATTCGTACTGACGTCCTTTTATTTGTGGACGCTGCATGTCGTGCTGCAGGTCCTGATAGATAGACAGGTGCAGCTCCCCCACCACAGTAGACTGTCCAGTTCAGCGGTGATTGGCGAGATCCCTTCTCCGGACTTGCCTTGGTCTTGGTATGCAATTTTTGTTATAGACATTATGGGTATGTCGGGGCCCTGTTCCAGCTATGTTGCAACACTTATGTTCTTTTAGAGGCTCATAGACAGGTGTCGGCTCATGTATAGTTTGGTATGCCTTGTCGGCTAGTTTTTGTTGTATAGTCTTTCATAGTAGCGTGGTAGCTCATACCTTATATGTAGTTTCTTGATTGTCTGGTCATCCCCTGCTATGTATATTCATGCCATCATATTTTATTGCTGGTTGTCCATGATCTAGGTCTACCATTTATATTGATCTCGTCAGCCTTAAAAGATAATAATGAAGGTTAGATGAAATGTACGTTGGTGCTCGGTAAGTGTGGTCGGGTGCTAGTCATGGCCCTTCAGTTTGGGTCGTGACAAACTTGGTATCAGAGCAATTCTATCCTAGGGGTTGTCTATGAGCCGTGTCTAGTAGAGTCTTGATTATGGATGTGTAGCGCGCCATATTTATATGGTATTGGGGGTGAGGAGTGTTTATAAGTATGAGAGTGTTTCTGCTAAGATTTGGGTGATGGCCCTTGGTGGGCGAGAGAGCTTCTTGACTTATTATCTTCATGGGTGGCTATGAGTTCCCGCATGTTTCTTTATCATAAACAGTAGTGTGGAGGTCCGGAATGAGGTTATATTCAATGTGAGGTGTGTTGTCGGCATCCAGGATGTTATTTGAGCAGCTATAGTGGTAAGAGGTTATTGCTTCGAGCATTTGAGTTGTGTATAGCAGCGTGTGATTGTATTCTGGATTGGAATTTGTCTTGATTCAGCTTGTTAAGGCTCATGTAGTGTGATTATGTGGAATACGGATCTGATGATGAATTTCAGATGTTGAGGTTTGGGTTTTGTTCTAAGGTTATAGGCTAAGGAGGATATGAAATCTTCAGTTAAGTTGCATTGTCAGTTCTTCTTAGGTTGGGTGATGGAGAATCAAACCTGGGTGTATGTATTGTGAGCTCACTCAGTGGTTCAATGGCTTTGGAACAATTCCGGGCACGTTCGAGGACGAACGTATGTTTAAGTGAAGAAGGATGTAACAACCCGACTGGTCATTTTGAGCAATTTTTCCTGGTTCGGCAGTTTGAGGTCTCGAGCAACTTCATAATATGTGTATTGACTTGTGTGCATGGTTGAATTTAGTTAACGGATCATTCAGAGTCAAATTGGAAGAAAGAAACTAGTTTGGAAGTTTAAAAGGTGAGAATTTGACCGAATTGGACTTTTGAGTAAACGACCTCGGAATGGGTCTGTGTTTCAGCTATGTTGGTTTTAATTTATTTGGTTATCTTTCGTTCCATCTGGGTTTCTCTTTATTCTCTCTACTAATTGTAGTTTGTTCTTTCCCTGCTATTGATATTACTTTGTCATTTTTAGGTTGATAGTTTATTATCAAATCATGTTCAATTTATTTGACCAATAGGTGTCTGGATTGTTCCTCGTCACTACCCCACCGAGGTTAGTCTTGATACTTACCAGGCACCGCCGTGGTGTGCTCATACTACACTTCTATACATTTTTGTGTACAGATCTAGGTATTCGATCGGTCGTAGTTGTATGGGTCGTTGCGATGGAGACTCAAGGTAAACTTGTTGCAGCGTTCCCCTAAGAGTCACCTTTATTTGTACTTATTTCCATTTATTCTTTTGTTTTGGAACAATGATGTATTTATTTTGTATAACTATTCTTAGAAAGGCTTATGACTTGTACTACTGGTTTTGAGAGTTGTTATTTGTTAAGAATTATTTAATTTAAAGTTAGCAAATGTAAATGTCATCTCAGTTAATGTTAGGCTTACCTAGTTTAGAGACTAGGTGCCATCACGACTCCTTTGGAGAGATTTTGGGTCGTGACAAAAAGGCTATAAAAGGACAAGCTTTAGCGGACTTCTTGGCAGACCACCCTATACCTGATGATTGGGAGCTAACTAACGAACTACCTGATGAGGACACCATGGTCATTGAAGTTCAGCCTCCATGGAAGATGTAATTTGATGGTGCTGCACACCGCGGAGGAGCTGGCGCTTGTGTAGTATTTGTCACTTCTCAAGATGAAGTTCTGCCCTACTCTTTTACATTGACGCAACTCTGCTCTAACAACATTGCGGAATATCAAGCACTAATACTTGGGCTTGAAATGGCTGTCGAAATGAAACGGTTACAATTGCAAGTTTTTGGTGACTCTCAGTTAGTGGTCAATTAGCTTCTAGGTAGTTACGAGGTCAACAAGCATGAACTACGCCCATATCATGGTTACGCTAAAACTTTAATGGGGTGCTCGGTGATGTGACTATTCAGCATGTGCAAAGGAAAGAAAATAAGAAGGTTGATGCTTTAGCTGCCCTAGCTTCATCTTTAACCCTGCCAGATATAGCGCAAATTACTGCCTGCCAAAAATGGGTATTACCGCCGCCAAATGAGACTGAAGGTGAAGAAAATGAACTCAACCATCTTGTCATTGTTTTTGAAGTTGAGAAAGAATAATGGAGACAAACCATTGTAGACTATTTATGTTATGGGATACTTCTAGAAAATCCGAGGAGAAGAACTGAAATTCGTCGTCGTGCACCTCGTTTCCTTTACTACAAAGATACGCTATACAGAAGGTCATTCGAGGGAATACTCTTGCGATGCTTAGGGGAAGAAGAAGTAAGGGTGTCTAACGGGGGCGGCTCAGCCCGCTTCCGGACTAGCCCAGACAAGTTAAAACTAGAACCGGCTCAGACCGGTACAAAGGGGGCCGGGTGGCTGGGTTAATAGGGTAAGGGGGTTGGTCCGTCTATGTTGGGGCAACCGGTTAACTGGCCTGGTCAAACCCGGTCAATGGAAATTATTGTAGATCTGGTTAACCGGCCCGGATCGGACTGGCCCAGACCGGTATAACAGCTACTTTCATTTTTTTAAATTGGTCCTGACTTTTTCTGACCATTGGCAATGGTCTTCTGGCCCTTGGGGCCGTTGCCCAATGGCAGATTTGCACAAATAGCCCATTTTTGGGCCTTTTTCTTTAAAAATTAACAACTTTTATAATTACTTAATTAGCCCTTTGAAAAACTATAAATACACCACATCTTCTTCATTTCTTCACTCATCTCTCATTTCGCAAACTCATATTCTCAATTATCATTATCTCATTCTTCAACGAAAGTGCAATTAAGTATTTGGCTCTCATTTGTTTTTTTGGAATTTCATTTATCGTATTATTTAATATTTGAAGTTTGAACAATTGACGTTTCTTCGTGGTAACATTGGAGTTGTGAAATCATAAGTGTTCAATTAATTGCCAAATTCGGTGCACTCCCTCCAACTCTTTCTCTTATTTACTATTTTATTTTCATATTTAAATTTTGCTAGTAGTTAAATATTCACAATATGTTTAATGCTGCAAAAAGAGTTTGTCATAAGGTTACTAATCGGGGAAATAAAAAAGAGGTAGTACTTCTGCTTCAGCATCTAGTAGTAATTTAAATGACTCTACACCTATTTTTGAAACATTACTTGATAATAATATAGATTATGAACAATTACAGAAAAATTTCCGTATAGAAGATAATAAATTAGAAATGGAAGATGAGATACAACTTACACCTAGTAGTGTTGGAGCTGGTAGCAGGGGTGGTGGTCGTGGTGCTAGTAGTAGACCACCTGTGGCCCTGACTTCTAATCAGAGAAAAAGAAGTAAGTTTTGGAAATTTTTTGACGAAATAGAAGGTACTGATAGTGTTAAATGCAAACATTGTAATGATACTTTTAAATATAAAACTGGAGGAAAATTAGGGGGGACTGGGACACTTAGTAGACATATGAGAACTGAGCATCCTATAGAATGGGGCTCTGATGGAGATGAAAATCAAGCAACTCTAAACCCTACTACTGGAGGACTTATGAAATATAATAAAATGAAGGATCGCGAGGAGTTAGCAAAAATGATTGCTTTGGGATTTCTATCTTTTTTTCTTCTTCATCATCATATTTTATCATGTATATTCAAAGGATTTATAATCATTAATTGTAACGATCCAGCCAGTCGTTTCATGAGTTACCACTCTGTTTCCCCCAATTCTACTTCTTATTATCTTGTTTAGCTATATTGTGTATTGCCGGGTTAGTTGGTTCGGGTCCGGAGAGGTTTGGTAAGGTTTGAGACACTTAGTCTCTAAAGTTGGCCTTTGAGTTAGAAAGTCAATTGGAAGTTGACTTATGAGCATTCAATCTTAGAATTTGGTTTTTATGACTCGGATAGCTTTGGGAGGTGATTTGGGACTTAGGAGCGTGATCAGAATGTGTTTTGGAGGTCCGAAGTAGATTTAGGCTTGAATTGGCGAAATTGGAATTTTGGCGTTTTCCGGTTGATAGGTGAAATTTTGATATAGATGTCGGAATGGAATTCCGGAAGTTGGAGTAGGTCTGTGGTGTCAATTGTGACGTGTGTGCAAAATGTCAGGTCATTCGAACGAGGTTGGATAGACCTTTTGATCGAAAGAGGAATTCGGAAGATTTTGGAACCTTAGTCTTGAATCCGATGTTATTTGGTTGACTCGATATTGTTTGAGGTGTTTTGAAGATTGGTATAAGTTTGTAGTGGTATATGACTTGTTCGTGCTTTTGGTTGAGGTTCTGGGAGCGTCGGAGTGATTTCAGATGGTTGATGGGAAGTTTGGAGTTGGGAATTTGCAGCTGAAGCTGTTGAGTTTTCTGTCATAACCGCACCTGTGGCTTGGGGACCGCAGGTGCGAGTCCGCAGAAGCGGAAGTGAAGTCGCAAAGGCGGCCAATAGAAGGAAAGGCTGGAGCCGCAGATGCAAAAGTTGGGCACAGGTGCGGTGGCTGGCGGATAAGTGAAAACCGCAGAAGCGGTGCACTTGGCCGCAGAAGCGGTAGCATAGAAGAGGAAATGGACCGCAGGTGCGAAAAGCCTGGGTCAGAAAGTATAAAAGATTTCCTTCGCGAATTTGGGTTAGTTTTCATAACATTTTAAACGGCAAGAAGCTTTGGAGATAAATTCAAGGGAGAATTCAAGAGGGTTTCTTAGAGGTAAGGTCATTGGTCCCTAAACTCGTTTTTATGATGATTTTTAAGGTTGTAAGCTTGAAATATATGAGAAAATCAGTAGCAAATTAGGGGTGAGGGCTTCGAAAATTTGGAGACCTAAAATTAGGGATTTGAGGGGTCATTTGTGGTCGGATTTTGGTACTTTTGGTATGAATGAACTCATGGGGGAATAAGGATTCCATTGATATAAATTTTGTCGGATTCTGAGGCGTGGGTCCGGGGGTCGGGTTTTGACCAATTTTGGGATTTTTATGTAATTTGATTATTTTCGAGCGGGCTTTGTTCCCTTAGCATATTTTGATGGTTATATACTGATTTTGGATAGATTCGGGGCATTTGGAGGCCAAATTGAGAGGAAAAGGCGTCGCGGGCTAGGATTTGGCTTGGCTTGAGGTAAGTAATGCTTCCAAACTTGGTTCTGAGGGTTCGAAACCCCAGATTATGTGTTCTATGATTACTATTGAGGTGATGCAATACCAAGTGATGTGTGTGTGGGCGTGTGGGCGTGCACCGTGATAAATGTGGCCTGGATCATTCCATGGCACTGCTTAGTGACTCCGTTGTGTTGATATTTGTGTTGTAAGTTATGTGCTTAAGCTAAATTAGCTGCAAATCATGCTAAATATCATGTTAACGCTTCACTCCAATACTGTTGAGACCCGAGAGGTCATTTCTTGCTATCATGTCATTAGTTTCATGTATATTCTATACTCAGTCTTGTTCGTGCATATTATATCATCCCTCAGTCTCGATTATTGCTATTTGACATATCATATCATTGCTCGGGCTTGTATCATGACATCTTAGCCCATGTGTATGATACTGGAGAGTATTGACTGAGTGAGGCCGAGAGCCTGATATTGATTGACAGTATGGGATCGGGCTGTATTTCGCAGCAAGATGTTGATCATGCCTTCGTTGCCATTGATATAGTGCTAGGACTCAGAGAAGCCCCTCCGGAGTTTTTACACCCCCAGTGAGCGCAGTAGTTGATGATATTGAGGGATGGATCTTCCCTGGACATGGATCTTGTCCGAAGTATTGGTATGGAGATGGATTTTCTCCATGAGGCTACATTGGTCTGTCTTTCCTCGTTACTGGGTGACTTATAGTCTATGATGTACGTACATTCCGGGATGGATCTTCCTAGGCCAAGTGGGCCGTATACAGTACCAAGTGATTGAGCACTGTGAGTGGAGATATCATACGTGACATTGATAATACTATATGTGCATTGGTACTTAGATTTTTCTGAGCTTTATACTCTAGACTGTTCATACCGTGTTTGGTTATTTCTAAGAAGATACATGAACTGTAAGCATGTCTACTTTTCTGTACAATTATCTGTTGCAACCCGTATGGGTTTGGTTCGTCACTACCATCAGTCCATAGTTTGGACTTGTACTTACTGAGTTGGTATACTCACGTTACCCCCTGCACACTTGTGTGCAGATCCAGGTATCTCGGGGTACGGTAGTGGCTGCTGATTACATTGTGCGGACTTTTATTTGGAGATTGCAACGTAGCTGCTTGGCGACCGCAGTTCCGCCTTCTCCTTTCCTTATCTTCCTTTAGTTTATATGTTTTGGATATTCTCATACTGTGCTTGTCATGTTATTTTGAACAGTTGTGTTAATTGTGGCTCAAGACTTAGGGACACCCGAGGTCGGGATTGTATTTCTTTCTGCTGAATTTTGGATTTTTACTCTTATCTTATTGAACTTATGTTAAAACTTTGATTTTTCTTAAGTTTTTATTCGAAAAAGGCAGAATAGCCTAAATGGCACTTATACTTGTGCAACTTTATCATCCCGGTCCCCAAACTTAACATTTTGCCAATTGAACACTTACACTCATTCAAATCGTGTATAATAAATGCTTATGACATGAGGCTACTGTGAGTATAATACAATCTCCTACACGTAGGATGCCACGTCATTACTAGTGCCACATAGGAAAATAAATTATTGACTTTATCTTATTTTTTCCTTACTCCACCATATCTTCTCCTTATCACAAACAACTCCATTGTTATCACCGGAAAATTCCCCCGGTCACCGAAGAACAACATTAAAAATCTTGTAGTGTTCATTCAATTCTAAGAGTCTTGTAGTGTTCTAATGAACTAACGGTGCTGCTGATGACATATACACACAAAAAGAAACATGAAAAAAGAAAAAGCAAGATATGTTTATAGTTGTCAGTCTCTTCAAGAGGGTGCAGGTTGTTGGGGGATGGGGGTGGCGGGTAGGGGAAGAAAGAGAAAAGAAATAGAAATGGGAGATGAGTTTTGGGGAAGAACGGACGGGGAGGTACAGGTGGGGGGGAGAACGGGAAGGGGAAGAAAGAGAAAAATAAATAGAAATGGGAGATGGGTAGGAAAGAGTGGGAAAGGGGAAGGATAGAAAGAGAAAAAGAAATGGGGGAGGGGCTCGGGGTGGGACTGGGGAAAGAAGGAGGAAGAAAGAACAGAGATATTTTAAATCTTCTTATATTTTTTGTCTCTTGCTTTTACCTTTCTTTTTAATTTATTCTTCTTATTTTAATCATTGTTAGTATAATTTTTGTATGTTTATTCTCGTTATGCGCGTGAAATTCACGTATTGTGTCCAACTCAGTCATAAAGTTGCCATATAGGCTTGGTCAACTTCAGAGGGGTTTAAAGTAATGTGTTTTGAAAATTATGAGTGTCTAGATGAAACTTCATAAAGTATCGGGACCGGGATGACAAAGGGGGACAAGTAGAAGTGCCATTTAGGCTATTCTGCCTTCGAAAAATAAAGTATTTGGCAATAAGTGGTTGGCCTAGTATCACGATAAGCGCCACCACGACATGGCTAGGTTTTGGGTCGTGACATTTATTTAAAGGTATTCCTACAAGTACTTGTAAATCTGATATCTTTAGACTTCATGGACAATATCAAACATACATACGTTATTTGTTTAGCCACCTTCCTTGTAGAGTTTCTCTTACTTGTAATATTGGTCATGCTGATAATGAAAATGATTACTTGACAATTACATTTCATTGGATAGATGATAATTATTGTATGCAAAACATAATATCGCTTCTAAATATGATGAAGATCAGAGTCATACTGCTGTGTTTTAAGTACTACTATTTGTGAAGTTGTTGAATTTTTTAATCTCATGACCGTAACCCAGACCCGATCATGATGACACCTCTCGTGAAGACAAGGCCATCCAATTATTCTCAATTCGACGTTAAATAGTTAATCAACAATAAAATAGCCTAAACCATGATTAATAATATGAAGTAGCAGATAATATCAATAAAATGCGAAAGTACAACACAAAACAGCCCTAACCGGGGTGTCACAAGTCACAAGCATCTAACAACACTACAGAGTTTATATACTGAACTAAGGAAATAAAGGAAAGAGGTTGGGAGGAGCTCCAGGCTGCGAATACCAACAGCTACCTAAAGACTCCTCAAAGATCCGCCTGAAGCTGGAATGAATCAGCACTCGGGAGCGGGACCAGCTACGCCTGAATCTGCATACGGGGTGTAGGGAGTAAAGTGCGTACTCCAACTCAGTGAGTAACAAATGTAAATAACGACTGAAAGTAAGAAAACACGTAAGGCACAAGGCATTCTATAATGAAACAGTAAAAAATCATTTAAAAGCATTAAACCAGTGAAAACTCAAGTAAAACTTCATTCGAACTCTGCAAGCGGTAGAAAATCATCCCATGATCCTCCGAAATCAATAACATAAGCACGTAACATGTCCTCCAATATCTGAATAGTACGATCGGACTGCCCATCCGTCTGAGGATGGAAAGTTGTGCTCAACTCCACCTGAGTACCCAACTCTCTCTGCACAGTCCTCCAAAAAACTGCAAAGTAAACTGAGTACCTCTATCTAAAATGATGGAAATCGGGACACCATGCAAGCGAATAATCTCTCGGATATAGATCCCTGCCAACCACTCTGAAGAATAGGTAGTACACACAAGAATGAAGTGCGCGGACTTGGTCAACTAATCCACAATCACCCAAAAAGCATCAAACTTCTTCAAAGTCCGTGGAAGTCCAACAACAAAGTCCATAGTGATCCTCTCCCACTTCCACTCAAGAATATCCATCTGCTATAGCAAACCACCTGGTCTCTGATGCTCATATTTCACCTGCTGACAATTGAGACAACGAGCTACAAATCCCACAATATCTTTCTTCATTCTTCTCCACCAATAGTGCTGCCTCAAATCCTGATACATCTTCGCGGCACCCGGATAAATAGAATACCGCGAGCTATGGGCCTCTGCCAGAATCAACTTCCGAAGCCCATCCACAATGGACACGCAAATCTGGCCCTGCATCCTCAACACCCCTTCATCGCCAATGGTCACATCTCTCGTATCATCATGTTGAACTCTGTCCCTAAGGACAAGCAAATGCGGATCATCATACTGGTGCTTTCTGATGCGCTCATATAAGGAAGACCGAGAAACCACACAAGCCAATACCCGACTGGGCTCCAAAATATCTAACCTCACGAACCGATTGGCCAAGGCCTGAACATCAACTGCAAGAGGTCTCTCCCCAACTGGAATATATTCCAAACTCCCCATACTCATTACCTTGCGGCTCAAAGCATCGGCCACCACATTGGCCTTTCCCGGATGGTACAATATAGTGATATCATAATCCTTAAGCAACTCCAACCATCTCCGCTGCCTCAAATTAAGATCCTTTTGCTTGAACAAATGCTGAAGACTGCGATGATCAGTGAACACCTCACAAGATACGCCATACAAGTAATGCCTCCAAATCTTCAATGCGTGAACTATGGCAGCCAACTCCAAATCATGAACGGGGTAGTTCTTCTCAGTTAACCACCCGAAATCATCCCGAGGCCCCCGGGACCTCAACCAAAAGCAAAAACATAACCCAATACCTTATTCAAACTTGTTCCAATCGTCAACGCCTCAAACAATATCAAATCTACCAAATCACATCGGATTCAAGCCTAAGTTTCTAAAATCTTCCAAAATACGTTTTTGATAAAAACTCAACCAAATGACGTCCGAATGACCTGAAATTTTACACACACATCCCAAATGACACAACGAAGCTATTGCAACTCTCGGAATTCCATTCCGACCCCTATATCAAAATCTCGCATGTCAATCGGAAATCGCCAAAATATCAACTTCGCATATTCAAGCCTAATTCTACTCTGAACCTCCAAAACCCGTTCCGATCACACTCCTAAGTTACAAATCACCTCCCAAAGCTAACCGAACCATCGGAACTCAGATCCGAGTCCTCTAACACATAAGTCAACATTCAGTTGACTTTTCCAACTCAAACTCCCTTAAAAGAGACTAAGTGTCTCAAATCTTACCGAAATCATTTCGGATTCGATCCAACCAATCTGATACCATAAAACACGGATAACGAAGCATAAAGAAGTAGAAATAAGGGAAACGGAGTGGTAACTCATGAGACGACTGGCCGGGTCGTCGCATAAGCTCAAGCAAAAACTATTGGGTATGTCTTTTGATAATGCTTCTAACAATAATGCTGCAATTTCAATATTAAAACTGCATTTGCAACCACCACTTGACGAAATTTTTCATGTTAGGTGTGCATGTCATGTTTATAATTTAATTGTTAAAAGTGGCCTTGATTTATTTTCAACTAAGATTACTCATGCTAGAAGAGCAGTTGGTGTTATTCAAGGAAATAATAGACAATCTAGAATTAGGGAATTTAAGAATAAGTGTACCGAGCATAACCTTAAGCCCATATTTATGCCAGACAATATTGTTACTATATGGAATTATACATATATATATTTTTAAAATATTGCTACAAATATAGATTCCAATAACTGAAGTTGCTAATGCGCATTGTACTGATCCAAACTGTATGTTAACAACTACTACTTGGGAAGCCATAAATGATGTTGTTAAATTTTTACATAAATTTTATACAGCTACTGTTGAGTTTTCTAGAGCATATTTTCCTACTGTTACTATGGCTTTAGTACATATAGCTGAAATTTCTTTTCTACTCTTTGAATTTAAGAAGAAAGAAAAATATAAGGATGTTGTTAAAAAATGCAAGAAAAATCCATAAAATATTTCTTTCCAATTCCTCTGATTTACTTAATTGGTGCTATTTTAAATCCTTCTATTAAGATATATGATTGTCACCAATTAATCATTGTTTTATATACATATATGGAGATTGGACCAACTGAAACGTCAAATATATATGTTTGTATGAACGAGCTAAATGATTCTTTACAATAATTATATAATTATTATGCAAATACAATTGATGATGATGCTCTTAATGTAGGCAATGTTAATCCCACTATGCATTGTACCACTTCTACTACTGTGGATGATGATGAAGGCCTTGATAGTTTTAATATTTTTTTCTACATTTTCTAACACTCAAACCAGTAGCAGGAATATTGATGAACTTCAATTCTACTTGCAAAATCAAAAAAAGCCTCGCACAAAGGAATTTTCATCGTTAGGATGGTGGCATGAGAATGGAAAGCAATTTCCTATTCTTTCCTCTATGGTTCGGGACATGCTGAATGTGCCAATTTCAATTGTTGCATCAGAGAGCGCATTTAGCCAAGCAAGACAACAACTTGGAGACACCCGTCACTCATTGGGAAGCAATGCTTTGAAAGTTTTAGTTTGTTTTAGAGATTGGATTAGATCGGAACGAAGAAATCAAAGACGTGAAGATGTTGATAGCCCAAAAGACGAGGAACTTGGGGGGATATTAACACATGGTAACCCATTTAAATTTAACACTCCAGAAGAAGGCCAATCAGTTTATATTGATTATGAAGAACTTACTAAGCGAATGCAAAACCTTTGAATTTACTCTTTTTCGTTAATTTACTTATTGTTAAATGTAAACCTTTCAATTTATAAGTTTAAATTTTGAAATAAATGTAGCACGTGCAATTTATAAGTGTAATTTTTCCCATATTCATTGTATTTTTTATATTTTTACTTTATATTAATATAACCTACAATAGTTATACAAAATACAAAAAAAATAAAAATTACACTAACCTGGCCTAGACCGGCCCCTTGTACCCGTAACCCGTATGGTTTATTTTTTACCCGGATGAACCCAAACATGTTAATCCTTGTAACCCCTAACCCATAACCGGCCCGGTTCCAAACCCGTATGGTTCAAAATTTTCCCTACCGAGCCCGGCCTGGCCCACCCGTTAGACACCCTTAAGAAGAAGCACTCCAAGCTTTGCAAGAGGCACATTCTGGGGTATGTGGATCATACAAGTCTGGACCAAAGCTTCACTTCCATAAAAAAGGATGGGATATTATTGGCCAACGATGGTAAAAGATTTCTTAGACTACACCCGAATATGCAAGGCTTGTCAATTCCATGCGAATTTTATTCATCAACCTCCTGAAGTGTTGCACTCGACTGCTGCATCTTGGGCGTTTGACGATTGGGGATTGGATATTGTTGGACCACTATCAAAGTCCTCTAGTGGGCACCTATACATCTTGGTTGTAACTGACTACTTCTCAAAAGGGGTTGAAGTTGTTTCTCTTAAGGAGGTAAAGAAGAAAAATGTTGCAAGTTTCATCCGAGTAAACATAATCTATCACTTTGGAATTCCTCGTTACATAATAATGGATAATGGAAAGCCATTCGATAATAGGTTGATGAACAAGATTTGTCATCTCTTTGGCTTCAAGAAACATAACTCTTCGATGTACAATGCTGCCGCCAATAGTCCAGCTGAGGCATTCAACAAAACTCTATGCAACTTATTAAAGAAAGTCGTCTCCAAATCTAAACGAGATTGGAATGACCGTATGAAAGAAGCTCTGTGAGCATATAGGACAACTCATCGCACGCCAACACAAGCGACCCCTTATGCCCTCGTTTATGTAGTTGAAATCGTCGTTCCACTCAAGCGTCAAATACCTTCATTACGATTAGCTATTCAAGAAGGAATCACTGACGAAGAAAATGCTCGACTTCAATTAACAGAATTGGAAGCTCTTGATGAGAAAAGGTTGGAAGCTCAATAGAGTCTTGAATGTTATCAAGCTCGATTGTCTCGCGCCTTCAATAAAAGAGTTCGCCGGAGATCCTTTCAAGTAGGAGATCAAGTCCTTACCGTACGAAGACCCATTATTACTTCCTAGAAACCTGTAGGAAAGTTCGCTTCAAAATGGGATGGTCCATATGTTGTATAAGAAGCTTACTCAAGTGGGGCTTACAAGCTGGTTGATGCAGATGGCATGAGAATCGGCCCTATCAATGGCAAGCTTTTGAAGAAGTATTATCCTTGAAGTTATAACGCTCCTCGACGTACTGTGATGACCCAAAAGGTCATCACTTGTTTTAAAATAAAATTCTACATTCTGAGGCATTAAAAACCTCTTTTAGCATCACCTCGATTTGCATGCACAATCCGGGCGCATAGCCGGAAAGCCTAAATGTGAAAATCTATAAAAAATGATAAATTTTGACTATAAAAAGAATTAATTTGACTGTGGTCAACGTTTTGTGTAAATGGATCCAGACTTGTGATTTGATGGTCCTGGAGGGTCCGTAGGAAAATATGGGACTTGGGCATATGCCCGGAATCGAATTCCGAGGTCCCAAGCCCAAGAAATGAATTTTTGAAGAAAATTATTTTCCGAAATTGTTCATAAGGTTTGGAAATGAATTTTGATTAGAACGTATTGGTATCGGCCTGTATTTTGGTTCCGACCCCCGGTACAGGTCTTATATATGATTTAAGATAATTCTGTGAAGTTTGGTAAGAAACAGAATCCGTTTGACGTGATTCAGACCTTAAATGCAAAATTTGATGTTTAAAGAAGTTTGAGGAATTTCATTGATCTTGAGGTTTAATTCGATATTCATGATGTTATTTTGGTGATTTTATTACACTCATAAGTTCGTAGGATGTTTTTGAAGTTGTATTTATATTTGGGTTGAAGCCCCGAGGGCTCGGGTGAGTTTTGGATAGGCCACGGGGTGCATTTTTAACTTAGAAAATTGCAGGTTTTCAGCTGTGCATTGCGAAGCCTGACTCGCAAATGCGATATCGCAAATGCGAGCGGCTTGTTGTGATTGCGAAGAAAGCCCAGGACATCTCCCTCTCGCAAATGGGAGATTATCTTCGCAATTGTGAAGATTCCCATTTGTCGGTGATCGCAAATGCGATGCTGTGGTTGCAATTCCTAAGTCACAAATGCAAAAGTCCAGTTTTCCCTGAAGGGTTCGCAAATGCAAGCCCTGTTTCGCAATTCCCAAGCTAGCAGAGGTCGGGGTTCGCAATTGCGAACCCCTGTTCGCATTTCCCATACATGCGACAAGCAACTTTATACTTAGATGATTTTAAACCCATTTTTCATATCTTTTCAAAACAAAAACTCCTTTGGGTGATTTTCCAAGAACAACTCTTCTTCCAAATCGATTGTAAGTTAATTTTAACTCATTTTTTCCAATCATTAACATCTTTTAACATGATTTCAACTTAAAATTAATGATTTTCATGGGGGAAATTGGGTGTTTTGGGTAGAACCTAGGTTTTTCAAAAATTAGGGATTTGGACCTCGGTTTGAGGTCTGATTTAAAACAAAATCATATATTTGGGTTCATGGGGGAATGGATAATCGGGTTTTGGTTCGAACCTCGGGGTTTGACCCTGTGGGTCCGGGGGCAATTTTTGACTTTTTTGGTAAAACTTTCGAAATTCATTTTCATGCATTGGGGTTGGTTCATTTAGCGTTTATTAATGTAATTAAGTAACTTGTGACTAGATACGAGTGAATTGGTGGTGGAATCTAGGGGTAAAGCTATAGTTTAATTGTGAATTGTGTTCGTGGCATCGAGGTAAGTGTTTGGTCTAACCTTAGCTTGAGGGATTAGGAGTTGTGTCTTATTTGCTACATGTTAATTGTGGAGTACAACGTATAGGCACGGTGAAGAGTATCTATACATTGGTGTCAAGCATGCCCGTGAGTCTTGTATTATAATTGTTATGACTTCGTTGTGGTTTATTGTGCTTCATATGTTATTATCATCATTGTTCCCTTACCGGGATGTTTGTTTGATATTAATGATCCCTTACCGGGATGTTTATTTTGATAGTATTGTTCCCTTGCCGGGATGTATGTTTCGATATTATTGTTCCCTTGCCGAGATGTTATTGAAATATCATTGTTCCCTTGCCAGAAAGTTGCTATATTGCTCTTATTCCCTTGCCGGGATTCCTTGTGATTATTGTTGGCTTGTAATTGGGAGCAGGTGGTACGCCTACCACAAGATATAATGAAATGGGAGCGGGTGGTATGCCTACCACAAGATATAATGAAATGAGAGCGGGTGGTACGCCTACCACGAGATAAATGAAATTGGAGCGGGTGGTATGCCTACCATAAGATATAATAAAATGGGAGCGAGTGGTACGCCTACCACAGGATATAATGAAATGGGAGCGGGTGGTACACCTACCACAAGATAAATGAAATGGGAGCGGGTGACACACCTGCCAAGAGATAAATGAAATGGGAGTGGGTGGCACGCCTGCCACAAGATACATGAAATGGGAGTGGGTGGCACGCCTGCTACGAGATACAGGAAATGGGATTGGGTTGCACGCCTGCAACAAGATGTTAAAAGAAAGTGAAATCTGCCTTTGGTTTCCTTATTATTGTTAGTGATTGGATTTTGATTCCTTTATAGTTCTCTTGATATTATGTTTTATAGTTCTCTTGATATTATGTTTTACCTATTTTCCCTGAAGCATGTTTCCTCTTCCCATCTTTATTTGTTTATTCTGCTTTACTTTCCGTTGTATATTATATAACTGCATAGGTTTATTTGGTATTCTGGTCCTAGCCTCGTCACTACTTCGCCGAGGTTAGGCTAGACCCTTACCAGCACATGGGGTCGGTTGTGCTGATACTACACTATGTACTATGTGTAGATTCCGGAGCAGCTTTTGGACCGTAGTGTGAAGTCTACCTTCAGTCCACGCGGAGATCCAAGGTAAACCTGCAGGGGTCCGTAGGCCCTGGCGTCTCCTCTATTCCTATTTCCTGTTTCATTTTCCTTCTATTCAGAAACAGTGTATTGTCTTTTTCTTCAGACTTTGTATGTAGTAAATCTTAGACCGTCTGTGATATTGTGACACCAGGTTTTGGGTGCTTTAGGTTTTAAGAGTTGTAATAGATGCAGATTTCAGATATTTAATTGTTATCTTTCGCTTAATTATTTAAAGTTCCGTTGTTTTCATGTTATCGCCTTATATTTGTTATAAAGAAATAATCGGTTAATGAAGTAATTAGATCAAAGGTTTGGTTTTCCTAGCTCACATTAGTAGGTGCCATCACGACTCCCGAGGATGGAAAATCCGGGTCGTGACATGTACGAGCTTAAACTACAAGTCATGAAGCTCCTTGACGCATGAGCCTAAACTGCATGTTCCTATACTCCTGTCTTGCAAGAGTAAAAACTGTATACGTCCCAAAAAAAAGAGTCCGCTAGGATGAAAATCTCGAAAGAGGCGGCCTAGGCAAAAGTTAGGACATAAAACAAATTAAAAAAAAATTCTACCCATTCTGAATTACGGTATGACTTGATCCTCTTTACCAAGGCACGTAGGCAGCATAGAGTTTCATTCTGAGTTCAGTTGCATAAGTTCAAAAGATACATAATCCCTCAATCGTTGTCCGAATGAAGTACGATGGAGTGTAATTCATTCAATCAGCACTTGAAAATTCGAGCTGAGATACCACTTTTCTGTTAAACTTTGGATCCCATTTGACTTAAAGAGGGCAGTTGCTATGGCAAGTTGGAGTCTTCAATAAAATGATTAATATCTTTTAGGAGGCTGCCAAACATTTGCATTGAAGTTCGGGGATTTGCTATGCGTTCATGTTCGTCAAACCTTCAAGTTTTTGGTGTACCTTCACGACCTTTCAAATTCAGTGAGACTTGAACCCAAGATATTTGGCGATAATGAAGCTCTTGAATTTCAATTTCTGACAATTAAAAAGGTCTTATAATCTCAAGGCTTCCATACCAAGATACAAAAATTTTGGTGAAGTCGCGCTAATTCGAAACTGTCAGAATATCAGAAATCGAAGTCAACTTCGAACTATCATCTAAAACTATCCTTAAGGCATTAGATTTTACATGTTGGATATGTTTTATATTTTTAATTTAGTTTCCAATAAATCAAGTGGTTCGTGATTTTGATGTCCCTACTTCAAGATACAAAACTTTTGGCGAAGTCGCGCTAATCTGAAATCGTCAGTGTGTCAGAATTTAGTATTGACTTCGAAATATTATCTGAAACTATCCTTAAGGTATTAATGTTTTCATTTTTTATATATTATATATTTTGAAGTTATGTTTCTAATAGATCAAATGGTTCGTGATTTCGACATTCCTACTTCAAGATACAAAACCTTTGGCGAAGTCGCGCAAATCTAAAATTGTCAGGTGTTAGAATATAGTATTGACTCCTGAATGTATCTTAGGTTTTGACATGTTATATATTAGGAAGTTAAGTTTCCAAGTAGATTAAACGATTTGTGATTTCGACGTTCCTACAACAAGATACAAAAGTTTTGGTGAAGTCGTGCAAATCTGAAATCATCGCCGCGACAGAATTTATTATTGATTTCGGACTATTACTTGAAACTATCCTTAAGGAATTAAATTTTTCATTTTGTATATGTTATAGATATGCAAGTTAAATTTTTAAAAAATTAAACGGTTCATGATTTTGACTTTTCTACACCAAGAAATGATGTTTTTGGTGAGACTACGCAAATCTTAAATTTTCAACATGGTGGAATCTAAAGTTGGCTTCAAAATATTATCTGGGGTGATTTTGAAGGTGTTTGATTCTAAATTTTGGATATATTTTAGATATTGAAGTCTAATTTTCGAGAAATCAAACGATTATATTTGGACTCTCCTACGACAAGATATGAATCATTCGTTATGAGTGCGTAAAGCTGAAAATTATCCAACCAAGATAAGGCAATATAAAGCAAAAGAGAAGCAACCTTATTCAAGATGAAATAAATGTCCGCTAGGTCATCTAACATAAAGATAAAAGGGGAGATAATGCTAATAGCCTAATCTAAACAAAACTTGTAGTTGATCAATTCTTGGAAGCTAGTCTCTAGGTTCTTCTTCTTCGCCTCCAAATCGGCCGAATCATCAACAGTAAGCAAATTTACGATGTCATATGAAGAGACCTCAGTCTAGGCAGCTGAAATTTTTGCCTGAATCTCTTCAACCTCCTTTTAAGTCACTTCTATAACACCTTATAAGTTCTCCCTCTCTTGTTGTAGTGTCTGCAACTTCTTCACAACTCTCTTCAGTTTCTTTTCACTAGAGGAAACTTTCTTGACTTTCTCACTTGCTTCAAGTTTGAACGACTCGAGATGCTCTTTATCTTTAGAAATCAGCTTTAGCTTCTCATCTTCACTCGTCTCACCGTCCATAATGGATCGTTGTTGGTCATATGACGCTGCAAGCTCAAAAAGAGAATCTAGTAAACTCTCTAATGGAAAAAGATCCAAAATGTTCGTCTTCTTCATATCCTCATAAAAAATCTCAATAATTTGCTCCCTATAAGATGAGAGCAATTTTGCACGAGTTTTGGAGAGCCTATTACAAATGTCCTCCCAAAATCCCAAGATGAATTCCTTTTTGTGATTAAAGACAATGCTCTTTCCTTCAAAAATAGATACCGTTGTATTTGTCGTTGGTGGAACGCTAGTTATCTCATTTGGAGTTTGTCTTTTTAGGGCTTTGTCATGAGGAAGAGATGATGTCTTTGAAGACGACTTCACTTTAGATGTAGGCCCTCCAATAGATTCATTACTCACTCATGTGATGATACCACCGGATGCCAAATGGCATTTAACTGCATAAGGAAAAGGCAAAGAAAGTGAATATTTTTTTAGTAGATCTATTCGTTCTATTAAAAATATAAAAAGAAAGGGCAAGGTGATTGTATTTTTTTTACCTCCTTGTTATAAGCTGTATGCGTTCTTGAGGGACTATCAACACTTGGAACCTCTACGATCTCTACTAGGCTAGGCCATTTCCTTTTCCAATTTTGATCTTCATTGGTACTCTGACTCGTATCTTGAGGAACTTGTGTGCTTCTCTATATCCGTTAAAGTGCACGCCATCTCTTTCAAAGCTGCCTTTGAGGATTTAAGCTTCCTTTTCTTATGTTGTGTAACTACTTTTGGGATTGGAGTTGGTGGCTTTTTAACTTTTGGGAGCGTCTTTCCAACACCTTGATCTTCACCTCCTAAAGGAGTTGTAGACTTTTGCCCAACATTGTCTACCAAAGCTTGTAAGTTATTCTCGAGAAACCTCCCATGCGCTTTCTCCCACCAAGACATATAATTGGTGGAGAAAGGCTTCTCCATAGGATTTCCCGTTGGGAGAAAAATCGCATGTGACATATACCGATACATTGTGCAAATCCTCCAAATTCTGAGTCCTTCATCTAGAGAGGCGTTACAGATATCATTCTCCAAAAAATCGGGGACGTTCTGGTAATACCCAAATTGACGAGCAAACCGAAGCGGGCTTATGGCTCAATGATGAATGAGTTACCATACATCAAAGGAAGGTAACTAAAAAGTAAGCTCATGAAATAATTTGACTCGAACTCTTGAGGGGAATCGTTATCCGCATTGTGGATAGTTTTTTTTGCATCCTTCTCATCAAAGTACCTCGCAGCTCCCTCTCCTGAGTATGCCATCATCAAAGGGACAGACGGACCCTTAGCAAGTGGATAGTAGGTTTTAAGGTACTATGCAAGCCAGTCGTAAACATAATGAATGGGAAAATAAAATTTGACCTGATCAAGTTGGGAAGAGCACGAAATCTTATTCAAACCATAATAAATACTCGCCAAAATTGGGACCGCAAGGCTAATCTTTCGCCTGCCTGCCATCATCCTTGCCATCTTAAAAGTCTCTGGACAAATGAAGTTTTTTTCCTTGGGAAATACAAAGGCACATAGCCAAATTGATAAGAATGTTGCTACATATGTTTCATCTTTCTTGTCGATCTCACCATAAGCTTGGAGAATATAGTGTCTTGATCACTCGACCACCTCGTTATCTCGGGAATAACTCTGTTAGGATTATGTGTTGACTTTATGCGTGTGGATTTCTTTTCCTTTTGCAGTGGGGCAGGTCTATATATTAAAATTTGTTTATACCAAAAAATTGTCCACTTGCTAAAGGAGACCTTTTGGTTAGGACCCGTACCTTCCTTAAGGTAATGAAAGGCAGCAAATAAATACTCGCAAGATCGAGGAATAAACCTAATCTATTTTTCGTCCAAACCAATGAATTCTCTTATCTCAGGTACCACTTCTTCGTACGGAGAAGCCGTATTGGGCAGACCCCCAAGGATATGTAAGTTCCAAAGAGAGATAGATAGTTCCCCAGCTGATGTAAGAAGCGTGTTCGTCTTGGGGCACCAAGCCTCACAAAATGCTTGCAAAATGTTCGAGTTTCGATCATAAGTGAAAAGTGAGGCATAGACAACATCGTAAATCTTTGTTGCACTCAGGGTTTGTTGGCTTCCACCAAGTACATCTTCTGCCCATTCCCAATATCCTGGAATATGACGATACTCACCCTCGATTGTTGTTGTGTTTCCCCAACATACTTCGCCTTGAATTATGCGACGTCCTAAGTTTGGAAAGGTTCTAGAAATGTTAACATGGCGATGGATTGGCGCTTTGAGAGACCACATCTTGGACAATAGATTAGAAGTAGATTTGTGCTCCAAGGTCCAATTGTCTACATGAAGAGAGTTCCTCAGAGGAGGCCATGAGGCTGCATACTGGCCAGCTTGTGAGGTGTGAACCAAAAGCTTGGTTTGTTCTAATCCATCTTCAGTCTTGATTATGAGATATCTAAGTTTGGAGGAAGGTAAGGTATAGTCTCTGAAATTTTCCATCTCTTCGTGCTGCAAAAAAAAGAGAAAAAGAAAGAAAAAGGGTCATCAAAATCCAAATCAAGAATATTAGAATGGGTACAAAGGTCTAAATGGATGAAATGACCTCCGATAGTCGGGTCATTTTGAGAGTAATCTCTCCGGTAGTCGGGCCACATTGAGAGTAATCTCTCCAGTAGTCGGTCCACATTGATAGTAATCTCTCCCATAGTCGAGTCATTTTGAGAGTAATCTCTCCGGTAGTCGGGTCACATTGAGAGTAATCTCTCCAGTAGTCGCACCACATTGAGAATAATCTCTCTGGTAGTCGGCCACATTGACAGTAATCTCTCCGGTAGTCGGGCCAAATTGAGAGTAATCTCTTCGGTAGTCGGGTCATTTTGAGAGTAATCTCTCTGGTAGTCAGGGCACATTGAGATTAATCTCTCTGGTAGTCGGGCCATATTGAGATTAATCTCTCCGGTAGTCGGGTCAGTTTGAGAGTAATCTCTCTAATAGTCGGGCCACATTAAGAGTAATCTCTTCGATTGTCGGGCCACATTGAGAGTAATCTCTCCGGTATCGGGCCACATTGAGATTAATCTCTCCGATAGTCGGGTCATGAAAGTAATCTCTCTGATATTCGAGTCGAGATGAGTACTCATCCCTTCATACCTTAAAACACTCTTCTTCATGCATGGATCATCTCGTTAAACAAGAACACATCTTTCTTGTTTGACCTACAAAAAAATGATAAAAGAAGTAAAACATAAGAAAAGAAGAAAAAATTACCTTCGCATCAATGCTTTCAAGTCGTCTATGCTTCCAAGTCGTCAAATGTAGACTTAAGGCAATTTGCAAACGCTGAAATTGATACTGGTGCTTATGGAATGAAATGTGTATGGTATATATAGATCTCAAAGGCGGTTGATTGGGGGTGTATTTACGGTGTGGGACTGCTAAATGTTAGAATTCAAGAAGAATTGGATATCCTAATCCAAGTCGGAGAGGAAAGACCCAGGCAATAGAAGTCTCCTATTTTCATTTAAGTTGGGAAATGACTGTAATTTAAATTACGCGAGCCATGCAACGACACATTAGAGTTGTGTGCATGGAATCAAGTTCCAAGGTCTTCCAAATTTACGATGGATTGCTTGAAACTTAAATTTGGAAGTGTGCATGGAAAAGCTAACTAACTTTAGAGTCTTTTAAAAAGTGGAAAACCATGATCACTTTGGAATTTAAAATTCAATAGCTATTATATTTTGCGTGATTAAGTCACAGAACAATAAATTTGGAATTTAAAGTTCAAAAACTTTAACATTACATATGATCAAATATACAAATATAAATACTTCAAGCCTAGTCTTCAAAAGTTTAAAAACTTTGACTAGTTTTGAAGTAGGGGACATTTGTAGGCATGTAAAATTTATTGGATTCAAATTCAATAAATTATTTGGATTATATTTGAAATATACTTGTCCAAATAAACATTATGGGCTAATATAATTGGATTAATTACTTAAGTCCGACTAACATTGACTGGGCTAGCCCATTTAGTTGGGCTACAAATGATAAGCGCACTTTATTAAGCCGAAGATGTCATCTTCCAAGAGGCCCAGTTTGGTGCCACATGTCAAATGACGTGGCGCGCCAAGTCAAATGGAAGAGCCAATAGGATTTTGTCACATGTCAAAATGACAAGGCATGCCAAGTCACATTAAAAGGCCAATGAAACCGCACCACGTGTGCAAGTGACATGTTCTGGCCAATCAAATGTGGTCATGTCACACTTCAATTTGATTGGTCGAAAAGCGTTTGTTCTTATCACAACTCCTCTCTTCCACAACTATAAATAGGGGTCTTCATAACTCATAAAAGAGACCAGAAGTTATAATAAGAAGCAAGAGAGAGCTCGTGGATCAAAGGCCGCAAATTTTTCTGCAAGTTTCAAGCTTCAAGCAATCAAGTTCAAGTTCAAGAAATCAAGTTCAAGTTCAAGAAAAAAGAAGAAATCAAGTTCAAGCTCAAGCTCAAGAACGAAGAACAAATCAAGTTCAAGATCAAGAACGAAGAACAAATCAACATTCAAGAAGTACGAGTTCAAACAAAGTTCGTGCTAATTGAATTCAAGATCATCGTTCGTGGCAGCAACTACATATTCAAGATCAAACTCAAAGCCCCTTGAATTTACTTACTGTTGGAAAGAAGAATCAGAGAATTTATAGAGATTGTAACGATCAAATTATTTGAAATAAAATACTACGATTGTTGGGTATTTTTCGGTCTTGATTTTATTTTCTCGACGCAATTTATTGTCTATAATTAGTTGTAGAATATGTTATTATATTACAAGTTGTAGATTATGGAATATTTTCAGAATTCATAGTTAATTATGAAAATCTCCCAATATATATACCGTTTGTCTACCATGAATTTACTTTTAATAGGGCTAAATTGGAGATAAGTAGCCATCAAATATGCTTTCTTATTCATCTTCGTGTTTGAAATATGTGACACCTAGGAGAATCCCACAATGATAAAATACGGGAGAGATGCTGAGTATATAAGTAAACAGACCTTAAACTCTAGCGAAGCGCTTTAAAGTCGTGCGGTCCTAGGCCCAAGAACAATATCACTTGTGGGATGGGCTATTACATATGGTATCAGAGCCATTCCGTGTGCAATCTTGAATGGTGGTGAGGCAAAGCTCAGCGAGGACGCTGAGTCCCAATGGGGGATTATGTGATACCTTAGGTGAATTCCACATCGACAAAATATGGGAGAAATGTTGGGTATATAAGTAAACATGACTTAGACTCTAGCGACGCGTTTTAAAGTCGTGCGTGCCTAGACTCAAAGCAAACAATATTACTAGTGGACTGGGTTGTTATAAAATACCAAACTCATTTTAAAAATTTGGATTTTTACCTTTCTATACTACATATGAAACTTTATTACCCTCCTTGATTAAGTTTTAATTTAATTACATGGGAATAAATAATTTATTAATTATATACAAATTAGTATTAATGAGTATCTTTTACATTAGGAATTGAATAGAAATATCAACACCCTTCCCTCTCTCTCTCTCTCTCTCTCTCTCTCTCTCTCTCTCTCCGTCTCTCTCTGCGCCTCTCTCTCTCTCTCTTTCTCTCCTTCTCTGTTCTTTTCCCAATTTTCTTCCTTCGTTTTTCTCTGCTTTTTATCTTTTTTTCCAGTAAATTCATCAATTAATTTCAATTGTTATAATATAGAGTTTTAACTTAGTAATTTCCTTTCATGTTGCACAATTAGTGTTCGAATTGAAATTGCCAACCAATAAATTTTGAAGGTATTTGATTCTCCACCATTAACAGCCATTAAAAAGTTTCGAAGCTTTGAATTAGAATTTGGGTTTTCAAAAACTACTACTTGTTTGGATTGGGTATTGTTACAAATAATTGAAAAAATTCTTTGGAGTTTATATCTGAATTTTGAGAGTGTTTGGTGAAGATTAGACTTTATTTTGGCTAAATTTCATATTGAAACTCGGAGAAGAAGAAGAAGAAGAAGAAGAAGAAGAAGAAGAAGAAGAAGAAGAAGAAGAAGAAGAAGAAGAAGAAGAAGAAGAAGAAGAAGAAGAAGACGAAGAAGAAGAAGAAGAACACGTCACGACCCCAAATACCCGATCGTGATGGCGCCTATCACATTACTAGGCAAGCCAACCCAAACATTAATCACAAAGAATTTCTTTTATAAAACCATTTTCTAACACGAGTTTAAATCTCGATTTTCATAAGAAATGTATAAAACATCTAAAAATGTGCGGAAATAAATAAAACATTAAACCAACACAGCCCAAACATCTACTGTCACGAGTCTAGAGCCTCTAAATATACAAACCGACTATCTAATACATCACAAGTCTAGAATGCAGAAAAGAACAAGATAGGAAGGAGGAAAGCAGGGTTGTAGACGTCATGCAACTACCTTGTAGTCTCCGGCAAACTCTGATAAATACTGAGGACCCTCACTCTACTGCTCGGGCACCTGGATCAACATACAAGGTGCAGAGAGTAACGTGAGTACGACAACTCCGTAAGTAACTAAAGTATATAAGGTCTTAAAGCAGTGATGAGTAGTCAAAATCATATAAAGGAGTAAACAACAGAATAACAGATCAAACTCCACAGTTCAAAAACCAGCTTCGTCATAAAAACTTCAGTTTCAATTAGAATACTTGAAATCATTTACTTAGCAATTTTCAATAGAGGCGTATTTTAAAAGAAGAGTGAAATCAGTGAAAATATCATAAATGGGCCCATCGGGCAAGGTATCACTCATAATATGGCCTCTTGGGCAGCCTCTCAGTCATTTGTGACTCAGCTCTCGTCACTCAGTACTCACTCACTCTCAGCACTCAGTCTCAATAATATTGCATAATAGTAATAATCATAATAACCACTGCAGCGTGTAGCCCGATACATAGTTTATAGTCGACTACGCTCACTGGGAGTGTACAGACTTTGGAGGGGCTTCTAGAGCCTAAGCGTCATATTGTTGTGGCGCGCAGCCCGATCCAATATATATATCGTTGCGGCATGTAACCCGATCCATATAAGTATCGATGCGGCATACAGCCCGATCCATAATATATATAATCCTCACCATTAGGTCCTCAACCTCTCTAAGTCATTAACCTCACAGTCGCTCGGGCATAACAGTAGAAATCGGGGAACTCAGTCCGAACAGTTCTCACATTTTAAGAAGTACAGTAATAAAACAATTTTTAAACAATAAACAGGTAAAATATGACAGAGGATATGCTTTCAAACAAATAGAGTGAAGAAAACAGTAAAAATGCCCCAAATGGTCTCAACAAGTCGGCACAAGGCCCCAAACATGGCATACAGCCCATAATACAGTGTAAATGTCCAAAATATGGAATATTATAAGATTTCAAATCAAATACGCGGCTTAATAGTTGCTTCGGGACAGACCAAGTCACAATCCCTATCGGTGCACGCCCACACGCTCGTCAACTAGCATATACGTCACCTTATTTATCAAAATAATTCGAAATACCGGGGTTTGTACCCTCAGCCCAGATTTACAATGGTTACTTACCTCGAACCGGGTGAATTATTATTCCGCGATGCCTTTGCCTCTCGCCTCGGCCTCAACTCCCGCTGAATCTACCCAAAATCAGAATCATAACATTAGGATATGCTAAAGGATCAAAGCCCAAGCGAAAATAATCAAATTATACCAAAACTCCCGAATTTCGCCAAACCCAACCCCCATGCCCACGTATCAAAACTTGATAAAAATCACATCATCGGAATCGTTATCCTCCCACGAGTTCATACATACCAAGAACATTGAAATTGGAGTCCAAATGACCCCTCAAATTCCCATTTTAAGGTCTCTTAATCTCAAACCCTAATTCCCAATTTTTACCCTTAATTCCATTAATTATAGCTCTAATCCGTGAAATAATATCACAAAAATGAGTTTTAGGTCTAAAATACTTACCTCAATGAAATCCTCTTGAAACCTCCTTCAAATCGCCCAAAAAGCTCCAAAAACTTACTTCGAAATAATGGAATAGCTCAAAAATCGTGAAGGAAATAATTTATACCTTCTTTCCCAGGCTTTTCTCACCTGCGGTCCAAATCTCGCACTTGCGCAACTGCTTCTGCGGTATCAAGCACTGCATCTGTGGTTTCCATTTACTCGATCCATTTCCGCATCTGCGGTTAAAATATCGCACCTGCACCATCGCAGGTGCGCCTCCTCGACTGCTTCTGCGATTTCAGCTAGCCTTGGCCTTTTCCGCTTCTTTGGCCCTTTTCTTCGCATCTGCGGCATCGCACCTGCGGTCCCCAATCCGCAGGTGCGGAAACAACAAAACCAGAAAATCTGCAACTTCACCAAAAACTCCAAACCCTCCGTCAACTATCCGAATTCACCCCGGGGCCCCCGGGACCTCAACCAAAAGCACAAAAATATTCCATGACCTTATTCAAACTCGTTCCAACCTTCGAAACACTCAAAACAACATTAAAACACCAACATCACATCAAATTCAAGCCTAAGGTTCCAAAATCTTCCGAATTCTGCTTTTGATTAAAAAACCCACCAAACCACGTCCGAATGACCTAAAATTTTGCACACACAACCCAAATGACACAACGTAGCTACTGCAACTCCCGTAATTCCATTCCGACCCCTATATCAAAATCTCGCCTATCAACCGGAAAATGCCAAAAATTCCATTTCGCCAATTCAAGCCTAAATCTATTCTGGACCTCCAAAACATATTCCAATCACGCTCCCAAGTCTCAAATCACCTCCCGAAGCTATCTGAACCATCGGAACTCACATCCGAGCCCCTTATTACATAAGTCAACATCCAGTTGACTTTTTCAACTTAAGCTTCCTAAAAAGAGACTAAGGGGTCGTTTGGTAGGGTGCATAAAAATAATGCTGAATATGGTGTATTAGTAATACTGGTATTAGTTATGCTTGCAATAGTTATGCTGGTATTAGTTATGCTGACGTATTTCTTATTCATTGTTTGGTTTGATGTATTAAAGCATTGCACAATTTCTAAAAGAATTGCTTATTTACAAAAATACCCTCAAAACTAGTCCATCACTCAAACTTTTTAAAAGAAACATATGTTGGAAAATATTTTTATATGAAAAAATTTTAAAAAATTATTTGATTCGTCTACCTATATTGTAAAATAGAACTAAATATTTATTTATAAAAAAGGAAATATGCTAAGTATTTATTTATTTACTAGAGATATAATTTTATTTATCACTATTTGAATTATTTTAAACTTGCATTAATATAATAACTAGCATATTTTAATCAAGCATAAAGTTTGAAGGACAATTTTGTCTTTAACTAAGCTAATACATGCATTAAAACCCATTGCATTGCTAATACCATGGTTTTCTATGCATTAGTTATGCATAGGATAATACCAAATAAGATGTATAACTAATGCCTGCATAACTAATGCATAGGTTCAAAATGTCTGCCAAACAATGTATTATTAATACACAAAGCTAATGCAAGTATTATATCTAATGCATCCTACCAAACGACCCCTAAGTGTCTCAAACCTTACCAAAACCTTTTCGAACCCGAGCCAATCAACCTGATGATATATAATAGAACTGAACAAAGCAATAGGAAGCAGAAATGGGGGAAACGGGGCGGTAACTCATGAGATGACTGGCCGGGCCGTTACATCCTCCCCCTCTTAAACAAATGTTCGTCCTCGAACGAGTCAAGAAACATACCTGAAGCCTCAAATAGGTAAGGATATCTGCTCTGCATCTGTTGATACCCAATTTTTTCCTATATATTTTTATATGCATAAATACCTTTGAAATAACATATATATGCATATATAAGCATGCACAAGGTTTTTATAATTTTTTCCATAATTTTAAGGATTTAAATTGATTTATTTCCTTCCCTTTAATTCATAAAATCCCCAATAATTATTTTCCAAATTATTGTTATGATGAGTTATTCATTTAATTTCTATACTTATGTCAAAATATGGTTAATATATTTTTTATGTATTTTTATAATTGAATTTGGTATTTTAAGTTAAAATTGCATATAATTGCAATATTAGCCCATCTAATGTATAATTATTTTTTACATGTGTAAAATTGTCCCCTATATTTTTAAAATGATAATTACATATTTTAAATCTTTTTTGTATAGAAAATTATTTACCAAAAATTGTTTATTACTTATTATAGATTAAATAGGGAAAATTGGCTATTTAAATTATAGCAAGATTTGGCTTTCAATTATAGCCTAAATTGAACCCAACCCCAGCCCAGTTTCATACCCAATTACCCGACCAAGAACTCATTAGATCATGGTTGTTGATCTGAAATATCAACGGCCTGTATCATTTCCTTCCTTTTTAACTCCTAGCACCCCCTAACCCTAGTCATTCTCTACAGCTGCCGCCTTCAGATGCTCTCATCTCCTCTCTTCTATCAGTCTAACCCTAAATCCTTTTCAATCGCCTCCCTTCTCTAGTCTTCTTTGGTGACCACCCTTCAACCCCAAGCCTCTAATGGCTCCTCTATTGCCTTGCTCATCTTCTCTGAGGCCTTCAAGGGCCTTAGGCCATGTCGACTTATGTCTAGGGTTGCTGTTTTGGCTGTTCATGGCTTCTACGGTGTGATTTTGAGCAAAATGACACTATATTGGTTACGATCTTTGAAGTTCTAAACAGGTTCTTCCATCTCTATTTGGGTTTCTTTTGAAACCCTAATTTTCGTTTGTATCTCTTAGATCTGGGCTATTTTTTAAACTATTCGAGTCTGCTCCTTCTATGTTTTACACTGTTCTCGAACATCTTTTGCAAAAATCATCGATTTCAAGTTGTTTTACTTTCTTTTAAAGTTAGGGGTTTTTTTGGAACTTCTTCTACACTTTGTTTAAATCGATTCTTCTTGTTTTAACTTCTATTCTTTGCATATCTCGAACGATTCTATGTTTTTACTCCTTTTTCAACTCGCCTATGTTGAAAACCTTAACTTCTTAGCCCCAACCTTGGGTTTCTGAGTTTTGTTTTGATAATATGTTCAGTAAACCTGTTTGTTTCTATGATTTCGTGATTTTTTTCCCTATGTTTGTTTGTTATGGTTCCTAATTGTGGTTATCCCTGCCTATTGTGTGATTTTGCCTTATCTAGTTCACCAATGTTTCTGATTCTTCACTTCTCCTACATGTATCATGCGCAGCTTACTAATTCAGACTATACTCTACATGAATCCCTAATTTTATGTGTGATTCTTGTCTTACTCGACCTCTTAGGGTTCTGATTTTGCTTACCATGTGTTTGTTCTAATAGAGCGGTGCTAAATCAGTGTTACCTCCTATTTTTGCATCCTCGAATCTTTGTGATTGATCTTTCACTGATTCCGTATGATTATTCTACTAATTTTTACCTTGTAGAACGTTTTTCTGACCTTATTCTATGGTCAATTATGCTGTTAATTGATTACTCAAGTCTTTCCTTGATTTATGTCTGCTGAACCTGGCTTCTATTACATATTATGTACTTGTACTATGCAGAAAATATTTCCTTAATTAGCATGTTCAGCCTTATACGATTTCTTTCCTTATTTGTTGTCTATTACCGTTTGAGGCTAACTCCTCAATTAAAGGGAGTACTTACCTTGATTTCCTGAGTAATTGATTCTGAGTTCCTTAATTGCTAATGAACTTTGATTTTTACCTTATTTACTACCTACTTTTAAACTATAAAGGCTCTAGTCTTTCATTAGCACAACACACAAACTCTTGGTTCAAAACTGTCTCTCACACTCAAACTTTATACTCCCTCTTTGGTACTACTTGCTACTGCTTTAAGTTAGCCGGCTGCAAGCCAAGGCTAACCATTGTGTTCTCTTGTTCTTTCACCCTGCTTACTATCCTCTTTTACTGGTATGTTCTAGTTTTGATTCAAAGTTCCAACAACAATATGATTTTCTTATTGCTTCAGTTCATCATGTTCCTAGTTTGCTTCTATTTGTGGTTTTGTTGTGAAGCATGTAATTGATGTTTACCTTATTATGTACTCCCCTTTCTTTAGATCAACATGTTACCCATCTGTTTGTTTCTGAGCATGTCTACACCAATCATCTCTTACTTGTTATGTGTTTACCACCATGAATCCCAAACCACTTGACCCCTGTGTGTGACTACTGAGTTTACTTGGTTCTGTGAATTGTCTATGTACAAACCTGTCCTAAGGTGTTTGGATTTCTGTTCATCTTTTCAATCCTTTTTTTAAAAAAAATAGTCTCTATTTCTTTATTACATTACTTCCAAACAGACTTTTGTTTTAATACAGTTATCTACTAAAACCTTTCAACTTGTGTCCATCACTTCTAACTCTACTCTTAGTCAATAAGTTATGCCCCCTCCAATATGTGTACTGCCTTGGGATCCTTTTGACAACCCTCTGAACTCTAGCATACCGAGGTTGTCCCTTCCACACTGCACTTGTTCAATCTTTGGTTACTAAGTCTAGGTGTAAGCACTGCCCGGGATCCTTGAGATCCTTAGGGAACTTTGATACACCTAGACTCTGACTTCGTTTATGGAATTAAGGCATATGAAGCCATTGGAGGCTTTGGGAAATCTGGGCCTAATAAGAGGCTCCCTTTAGAATAGCTTCTTGATTTTTTATTTACTTATGTAATTCATTCATTGGTTTGTAATAACTTGTAAACAGATATTGGGTATTTAGTGAAAAGGGTGGGTAGAAACATGTTTTATGGGGTAATTCAGGTAGAAATCATACTCATAGGACTTTACTTTTAAATTTTTTTGCTTTACTAAGTAGAAATCATGCTCATAAGACTTTAGTTTTAAATCTGTTTGCCCTACTAAGCAGAAATCATGCTCCTAAGACTTTATGTTTAAATCTGATTATTTTCCAATAGAAATCATGCTCCTAGGACTTTATGCTTAAATTCGATTGACTTACCAAGCAGAAATCATGTTTATAAGGTTTTACAATTTGTCATGTTTAGAAACCATGCCTATAGGTCCAAATAATCATGTCTTAAAATCAGATTGACTAATAGATGCCATGTTTATAGTACTTAATCCAGATTCTATTATAACAAGTATGTTTCCATGCCTGCAAGTCTTTAAAAGCAGTATCAAATGTAGATATTATGCCTATAGGGAACAACACTCGCAATTCTGCCTGTCAGTCTAAACTAGTCTAAATAAATCAACTTAGTCCACGCCTAGTTCGATCCTAAACTGGTTTAACTAAGTAGTTTATATTTCCTGAAATGAGTTCTTTAAAACTGCCTCAATTTCATTAGATATCATGCCTATAAGTATTACAGAAATCCGTTTCAAAACCTTCTTTGTTTCTGTATTAATGGTCATCAGTACTCTGCGTATAGGCAAGCCTTTAGGGCATTTTCAAAACTGCATTTCTGAAAACTGTTTTTATTGCTTAGTGTTTTCTGATCCTAACAGGTTTTAAAAATCAATAGGCAACTGCTAGGGTCATTACTCCTGAGTTTCAAAAAAATAAGCTGCTTGTTTCTGCATATTCACCTAGATATCCTGTCTTAGGACAATGTCTAACAAAAGCCCTTAATTGCGCTTGAGTCATGCTGTTTATGTGCTTGTTTGAGGAGGAAACTCTGAGCCTCTAATTGCTCCATTTATGTGTTGAAAGTCCTAAGTGTTTTGATTGTCGCCTTAGAATTTTTTTCACTTTTAAAACCTTAGAGGTCCGTCTAGAACCACCTATAGTTAGAGGTCCTAACTCCCTCCAGGACCATTAAGAAGGGATGGGTAGAAACACGCAATAGAAATCGTTTACCAACCACTCGTTTTGCATGACCAATAAGGGGATGGGAAGGGTAGATATGGGATATGATGACTACGCGCTAATGTCACGTGTAGCCCCTCATTGAGGAGTGTTACCGGACATTGTGTGGGGTGATCCTAAAGGATAACCAACCTAGGACCCCTCCTTTATCAAAATTCCCCTTTTTATTTAAAACCTTTGTTTTACAACTTGTCCAAACCTTTATCTTACTACTTGAGTTATCCAACGTGCCTTACTTGCAACTTATTTGATTCAACTGTTTATATGGACTAATTTGTGAATATGAGTTCTGTCGGGACCCACAGTTGTGGACCAAGAGAAGTGCTTAACACCTTCCCCTCGAGGCTACTCGAGCCCTTATCCTAATCTCTGGTAATGCGAACTAGTTACATGAATTAATCGCTCTAGGTGCCCTAACGCACCGTAATCCGTTAGGTGGCGACTCTCTAAATACCCAATTCCCAAAAGGAAATGATTTATTACCCCCATGAATGTCGAAACTCATACTTCCCCGTCAAAATGGAAAAAAGGGGACGTGACAGCATCTCCCGCTCGGTCTCCCAGGTAGCCTTCTCCAAGGGTCGACCTCTCCACTGCAATTTCACTGAAGCTATATCCTTTGATATCAACTTTCGAACCTGACGCCTCAATATAGCCACTGGCTCCACATCATAAGTCAAATCATCGTCTAAATGAATCGTGTTGAAATCTAGAACATGAGAGAGATCGCCAATATACTTCCGGAACATAGAAACATGAAATACCAGATGAACACTCGACAAGCTGAGTGGCGAAGCAAGCTCATAAGCCACCTCCCCAATCATCCGAAGCACCTCAAAAGGCCCAATGAACCGAGGACTCAATTTCCCTTTCTTCCCAAATCTCATAACACCCTTCATGGGTGAAACCTTCAACAGAACCTTCTTGCCAACCATGTAGGACACATCCCGAACCTTCCTGTCAGCATAACTCTTTTGTATCGGTTGCACTGTATGAAGCCTCTCCTGAATCACCTTCACCTTTTCTAAAGCATCATATACCAAGTCTGTCCCCAATAGCCTAGACTCACCCGGCTCAAACCAACCAACTAGAGATCTACACTGCCTCTCGTACAAAGCCTCACATGGAGCCATCTGAATACTCGACTAGTAGCTGTTGTTATAAGCAAACTCTGCAAACGGTAGAAACTGATACCATGACCCTCCGAAATCAATGACACAAGCACGCAACATGTCCTCCAATATCTGAATAGTGCTCTCGGACTGCTCGTTCGTCTGAGGGTGAAAAGTTGTGCTCAACTCAACCTGAGTACCCAACTCTCACTGCATAGACCTCCAAAACTATAAAGTAAACTGAGTGCCCCTATCTGAAATGATAGAAACTGGGACACCATGCAAACGAACAATCTCCCGGATGTAAATCTCTACCAACCGCTCTAAAGAATAGGTAGTACACACAGGAATGAAGTGCGCGGACTTGTTCAGTCGATCCACAATCACCCAAATAGCATCTAACTTCTTCAAAGTCTATGGGAGCCCAACTACAAAGTCCATGGTGATCCGCTCCCACTTCTACTTTGGAATATCCATTCGCTGAAGCAAGCCACCCAGTCTCTGATACTCATATTTCACCTGCTAACAATTGAGACACCAAGCCACAAATCCCACAATGTCTTTCTTCATTCTCCTCCACCAATAATGTTGTCTCAGATCCTAATACGTCTTCGCGGCACCTGGATGAATGGAATACCGCGAGCTATGGGCCTCCTCCAGAATCAACTCCCGAAGCCCATCTACATTGGGCACATATATCCGGACCTATATCCTCAACACCCCATCATCACCAATAGTCACATATCTGGCCTCATCGTGCTGGACTTTATCCTTTAGGACAAGCAAATGAGGAGTATCATATTTGCACTCTCTAATGCGATCATATAAGGAAGACCGAGAAATCACACATGCCAATACCCGACTGGGCTCCGAAATATCCAACCTCACGAACTGATTGGCCAAGGCCTGAACATAAATTGCAAGAGGACTCTCCCCAACTGGAATATATGCCAAACTCCCCATACTGACCGCCTTTCGGCTCAAAGCATCAGCCATCACATTGGATTTCCCCAGATGGTACAAAATAGTAATATCATAATCCTTTAGCAACTCAACCCATCTCCGCTGCCTCAAATTGAGATCCTTCTGCTTGAAAAAGTGTTGGAGGCTATGATGACCATTAAACACCTTACAAGACATACCATACAAATAATGCCTCCAAATCTTCAACGCATGGACAATGGCAGCCAACTCCAAATCATGAATAGGGTAATTATTCTCATAGGACTTCAACTGACGGGAAGCATAAGCAATAACTCTACCTTCCTGCATCAACACACACCTAATACCAACTCTCGAAGTATCACAATACACGGTATATGAACCTGAAGCTGATGGCAACACTAACACTGGAGATGTGGTCAAAGCGATCTTGAGCTTCTGAAAGCTCTCCTCGCACTCATCCGACCACCTGAATAAAGCACCCTTCTGAGTCAACTTGGTCAAGGGCGATGCGATAGATAAGAATCCCTAAACAAACTGGCGATAATGTCACGCCAAACCAAGAAAGTTGTGAATCTCTGTAGTTGAGGATGGTCTGGGCCAACTATGGACTGCCTCTATCTTCTTTGATCAACCTGAATACCCTCGTTGGACACCACGTGACCCAAAAATGCCTCTGAGCTGAACCAAAACTCACACTTGGAGAACTTTGCATAAAGCATCTCCTCCCTCATTCTCTACAACACAACTCTCAAATGCTCTACGTGCTCCTCCTGACTACGCAAAGATACCCGAATATCATCAATGAAAACTATGACAAATGAGTCGAGATACAGCCGGAATGCGTTGTTCATCAAGTGCATGAATGTTGTTGAGGCATTGGTCAGCCCAAAAGACATCACCAAGAACTCATAATGACCATATCCGGTCCTAAAAGTCATCATATGGATATCTGAATCCCTAATCTTCAACTAGTGGTAACCTGAACGGAGATCAATCTCGAAGAACACTCTCGCTCCCTGAAGCCGGTCAAACAAATTATCAATGTGAGGCAAAGGATATTTATTCTTAATTGTAACCTTGTTCAACTGCTTGTAATCAATGCACATCCTCATAGTGCCATCCTTCTTCTTCACAAATAGAACTGGCGCACCCCAAGGCGACAAACTAGGCCAAATAAACCCCTTATCAAGGATTTCTTGAAGCTGCTCCTTTAACTCCTTCAACTCCGTTGGTGCCATACGATAAGGTGGAATAGAGATGGGCTAATTGCCCAGCACCGCATCAATACCAAATCAATATCCTTGTCCGGTGGCATGCCCGGCAGGTCTGCAGGAAACACATCAGGAAAATCCCTCACAGTTGGAACAAAATTAATATTGGAAGTCTCTGCACCGACATCCCTTACAAAGTCTAAATACGAAAGACAACCATTCCCAACCATATGCTGGGCCTTCAGAAACCATATCACCCTACTGGGGACAAAATCAATCGAACCTTGCCACTCGAGCAGGGGCACCCCCTTCACAGCCAACGTCACTGTCTTAGCACGACAGTCTAAAATAGCACGACACGGAGATAGCCAATCCATGCCTAATATGACATCGAAATGCACCATACATAACAATAAAAGATCCATTCGGGTCTCCAGACCCCTAATAGTCACCACACAGGATGGTTACACATGGTCTACCACAACAATATCGCCCGCCGGAGTAGATACGCGAACAGGTGAAATAAGAGACTCACAGGGCGTATCCAAATAACGAGCAAAGTATGATAACACATAAGAAAAGGTGGAACCAGGATCAAATAATACAGAGGCATCCCTATGGCAGACTAAAACAATACCTGTAATCACGGCATCTGAAGCAACAATATCTGGTCTACCTGGGAGGGCATAGAAATGAGCCTGACCACCACTTGATCGACTTTCCCCTCTAGGGAGACCCCTAGCTGACGACCCCCACCCCTAGTTGCCTGGGCGGGTAGTGAAGTAACTGGAGCTGAAGACGAGGGATGACCCATCTACTGAGGCGGACCCTCAAGAAGACGAGGACACTGCCTTCTCATATGCCCAAAGTCTCCACACTCATAACAACTCCCCGGTGCTGGAGATAGGGACTGAAAGGAACCCCTAGCACCGGAATGACCAGTAGAAGGACCTGGCATGGAAGAACCCTGAAATTGATGGAGCACTAGACAAACTCTAGGCTAGAAGGGCACTGAGTGATGAATGGATCTAATGAGAACAGTGAGAACAATGACCCGATAATGCCCCATGATAACCTAATGAGAACTGATTATGTTCCCAGTAGAGTGATCTCATTCTTGAAAGCCAGTGTATGGTTGGGAAGGGTTATCTTTAGTATCTAACCTTTGTGAGGGATGTTGGTTCTGAGACTCCCAGTATTGATTCTGTTCCAGTTGTGAGGGATTTTCCCGATGTATTTTTTGCAGACCTGTCAGGCATGCCGCCGGACAGGAATATTAATTTTGGTATTGACCTAGTACCGGGCACTCAGCCTATTTCTATTTTGTCGTATCATATGGCACCAGCGGAGTTGAAAGAGTTGAAGGAGCAACTTCAGGAACTCCTTGATAAGGGGTTCATTCGGCCTAGTGTTTCACCTTGGGGTACGCCGGTTCTATTTGTGAAGAAGAAGGATGGCAGAATGAGGATGTGCATTGATTATAGGCAATTGAACAAAGTAACCATTAAGAACAAGTATCCTTTGCCTCGCATTGATGATTTATTCGACCAGCTTCATAGAGCAAGGGCATTCTCCAAGATTGATCTCCGTTCAGGTTATCACCAGTTGAAGATCAGGGATTCGAATATTTTTAAGATGGCTTTCAAGACCCGATATGGTCATTATGGGTTCTTGGTGATGTCTTTTGGGCTGACCAATGCCCCAACAGCGTTCATGAATTTGATGAATAGCGTGTTCCGGCCTTATCTCGATTCGTTTGTCATAGTCTTCATTAATGATATTCTGGTGTACTCGTGTAGTCAAGAGGAGCACGCGGAGCATTTGAGAGTTGTGTTGCAGAGATTGAGAGAGGAGAAGCTTTATGCAAAATTCTCCAAGTGTGAGTTTTGGCTCAGTTCAGTGGCTTTCTTAGGGCATGTGGTGTCCAGCGAGGGTGTTCAGGTTAATCCGAAGAAGATAGAGGCAGTTCAGAGTTGGCCTAGGCCATCCTCAGCCACAGAGATTCGTAGTTTTCTTGGTTTGGCGGGTTATTATCGCTATTTTGTTCAGGGATTCTCATCTATTGCATCTCCATTTACCAAGTTGACTCAGAAGGGTGCTTCATTGTATGGTCGGACGAGTGTGAGGAGAGCTTTCAGAAGCTCAAGACAGCTTTGACCATAGCTCCAGTGTTAGTTTTTCCATCAGCTTCAGGTTCATATATCGTGTATTGTGATGCTTCGAGAGTTGGCATTGGTTGTGTTTTGATGCAGGAGGGTAGAGTTATTGCTTATGCTTCTCGTCAGTTGAAGCCCCATGAGAAAAACTACCTCGTTCATGATTTGGAGTTGGCTGCCATAGTTCACGCGTTATTTGGAGACATTACTTGTATGGTGTGTCTTGTGAGGTCTCAAACAGAAGGATCTCAATTTGAGGAAGCGGAGGTGGTTGGAGTTGCTTAAGGATTATGATATCACTATATTGTACCATCCGGGAAAGGCCAATATTGTGGCTGATGCTTTGAGCCGAAAGGTAGTAAGTATGGGGAGTTTGGCATAAATTCCAGTTGGGGAGAGACCTCTTGTAGTTGATGTTCAGGCCTTGGCCAATCGGTTCGTGAGGTTAGATATTTCGGAACTCAGTCGGGTATTGGCTTGTGTGGTTTCTTGGTCTTCCTTAGATGATCGCATCAGAGAGCGCCAGCATGATGATCCGCATTTGCTTATCCTTAAGGACAGAGTTCAGCATGATGATGCCAGAGATGTAATCATTGGTGATGAGGGGGTGTTGAGGATACAGGGCCGGATTTGCGTGCCCAATGTGGATGGGCTTCCGGTGGTGATTCTGGAGGAGGCTCATAGCTCGTGGTATTCCATTCATTCGGGTGCTGCGAAGATGTATCAGGATTTGAGGCAGCACTATTGGTAGAGAAGAATGAAGAAAGACATTATGGGATTTGTGGCTCGGTATCTCAATTGTTAGCAGGTGAAATATGAGCATCAGAGATCGGGTGGCTTGCTTCAGCAGATGGATATTCCTGAGTGAAAGTGGGAGAGGATCACTATGGACTTTGTTGTTGGACTTCCATGGACTTTGAGAAAGTTCGATGTTATTTGGGTGATTATGGATCGGCTGACCAAGTCCGCGCACTTCATTCCTGTGTGTACTACTTATTCTTCAGAGCAGTTGGTAGAGATCTATATCCGGGAGATTGTTCGTTTGCACGGTGTCCCGGTTTCCATTATTTCAGATCGGGGCACTCAGTTTACATCGCAGTTTTGGAGGTCTGTGCAGTGAGAGTTGGGTACTCAGGTCGAGTTGAGCACAACTTTTCATCCTCAGACGGACGGGAAGTCCGAGCTCACTATTCAGATATTGGAGGACATGTTGCATGCTTGTATCATTGAATTCGGAGGTTCATGGGATCCGTTTCTACCGCTTGCAGAGTTTAATTATAGCAACAGCTACCAGTCGAGTGTTCAGATGGCTCCATATGAGGCTCTGTTTAGGAGGTGGTGTAGATCTCCAGTTGGTTGGTTCGAGCCCGATGAGGCTAGGCTATTAGGGACTGATTTGGTGCAGGATGCTTTGGAAAAGGTGAAGGTTATTCAGGAGAGGCTTCGAACCATGCAGTCGAGGCAAAAGAGTTATGCTGATAGGAAGGTTCGAGATGTGTCCTACATGGTTGGCGAGAAGGTTCTGTTGAAGGTTTCACACATGAAGGGTTTTATGAGATTTGGAAAGAAAGGGAAATTGAGTCCTCGGTTCATTGGGCCTTTTGAGGTGCTTCAGAGGATTGGGGAGGTGGTTTATGAGCTTGCTTTGCCACCCAGCTTGTCGAGCGTTCATCCGGTATTTCATGTTTCTATGCTTCGGAAGTATATTAAGGATATGTCTCATGTTCTGGATTTCAGCGCGGTTCAGTTGGATGATGATTTGACCTATGATGTGGAGCCAGTAGCTATTTTTGGTCGTCAGGTTCAGAAGTTGAGGTCAAAGGATATAGCTTCAGTGAAGGTGCAGTGGAGAGGTCGGCCCGTAGAGAAGGCTACCTGGGAGACCGAGCGGGAGATGCGGAGCAGATATCCTCACATGTTTGAGGCTTTAGGTATGTTTCTTGACTCGTTCGAGGACGAACGTTTGTGTAAGTTGGGGAGGATGTGACGACCTGTCCAGTCGTCTCATGAGTTACCGCTCAGTTTCCCCCATTTCTGCTTCGTTATGCCTTGTTCATCCGTGTTTTGTGGTATCAGGTTGATCGGATCGAATCCGGAATGATTTTGGTGAGGTTTGAGACACTTAGTCTCTTTTAAGGAAGTTTAAGTTGCAAAAAGTCAACCGGATGTTGACTTATGTGATAGAGGGCTCGGATGTGAGTTCCAATGGTTTGGGTAGCTTCGGGAGGTGATTTGTGACTTAGGAGTGTGATCGGAATAGGTTTTGGAGGTTCGGAGTAGAATTAGGCTTGAGTTGGCGAAGTTGATATTTTGGCGATTTTTGGTTGGTAGGCGAGATTTTGATATAAGGGTCAGTATGGAATTTCGAGAGTTGCAGTAGCTTCGTTGGGTCATTTGAGATGTGTGTACAAAATTTCAGGTCATTCGGACATGGTTTGGTTGGGTTTTGACCAAAAGCGAAATTCAGAAGATTTTAGAAAGTTTGGCTTGAATCCGATGTGTTTTGGGTGATTTGATATTGTTTGAGATATTTTGATGATTGGAACAAATTTGAATAAGTTTTTAGGATATGTTGGTCCTTTGGTTGAGGTCTCGGGGGCTTCGGGTGAGTTTTGGGTGGTCAATCGAATTATTTTGGAGTTAAGAAAATTGCAGAAGTTGCAGGTTCAGCTGTTGCAGGTTTTTACTCTTCGCGTTCGCGTGAAGGGCTTCACGTTCGCATAGAGGAATTTGGTCAGTTGGGTTTGAGGTCAAGTTGTTCATCGCGTTCGCGGGAAGGGGTGCGCGTTCACGAAGGTTCGTCTGCGTAAAACATCGCATTCGCGAGGGCTTGGTCGCGATCGCGTAGGAGAAAAATTGGTCAAAGTAAATTTATGCTTCGCGAATGCAAGGGTTTGACCGCGTTCGCAAAGAAGGAATAAATGCCTGGGCATAATGTTTTTAAGCTCGTCTTGTCCGCGAATTTGGGGCTTATTTCCTCCATAGTTGACCTTTTTGGAGATTTTTGAAGGAGAATGAAGAGGGATTCAAGGGGAAACGTTTGGAGGTAAGAATTTTGGACTAAAAACTCGATTATTATGTGATTTCCACCTAGAAAATCATGGAAATTAAGCCAAAAATTGAAGAACTAGGGCTTGGAAATTTAGACCTTTAATTGAGGATTTGAAGGACCATTTGGGGTCGGATTTGAGAACTTTTGATATGTATGAACTCATGGGGAGATAAGGAATCCATTGATGCAAAAATTATTGAATTCCAAGACGTGGGCTCGGGGCCTGGTTTTGGTAATTTCGGGATTTGTGCCATTTATTGATTATTTTTTCTTGGGCTTCGTTCCTTTAGCATATTTTGACGTCCTCGTTCTGATTTTGGATAAATTCAACATGATTGGAGGCCGATTCGAGGGGCAAAGGCTTCGCGAGCTAAAGATTTAGCCGGTTCAAGGTGAGTAATGATTGTAAATAATCTTCTGAGGGTTTGAAACCCCGGATTGCACATCTTAGTGCTATAATGAGGTGAGACACACGCTCGATGACGAGTGTGGGGTAGTGCACTACTGGGGATTGTTACTTGGTCCGTCCCGATTGATGATTTTACCACGTATTTGATTGAAAACTATTTGCTAGCATTATTATTTGGGTTGAATGCTATATTTGGGCCTAGTGCCAAATATTTGAACCCTTCGGGGCTTTTTATTGATATTTCCTTACTGTTTTGACTTTATACTTGAACTCAATCATGTTGTTTTCCACTATTTTCATACTCACCTATGTTTACTCAGCTTTTAAGACTTAAATGATATTTTAAATGATGTTTGGGCTGAGAAACATCGTTTTACAATTGCCCGAGGGGCTTGTGAAGATTTTGACTGAGTAAAGCCGAGGGCCTATGTTGTGAGGATTTGATATTGATTATGAGGCCAAGGGCCTGAGATATGTACGCCACAAGGTGGCTTGACTGATATGAGGTCGAGGACCTAGTTTTGATGTCACGAGATGGCTTTGTTATTGCGCTTGGGTCGTAAGGGGCCCTTCCAGGAGTCTGCACTCCCCCAGTGAGCGCGGGTACCCATTGTGATGTGAGATTAAGCCCGAGGGGCTGGTACTGTTCTGAGATGTTACCCGAGGGGCGGATTTGTTGATACTGTGCCCGAGGGGCGAGCCTTTATGTGTTTACTTGTCATAATTGACTGTCAATTTTCTGCTTAATTATTGAGAAGGGCTTGTCATGAAACTACATTTGAGTTAAATGATTCTATCTATCTTTTACTGATTTACTGTTTTTAAATGGTTTTACTGCTTCATTATAGAATGCTTTGTACCTTTTGTGATTTCTTACTTTCAGTTGTTATTTACATTTGTTACTCACTGAGTTAGAGTACTTACTTTATTCACCCTGTGTGCAGATTCAGGCGTAGTTGTTTCCGCTCCCGAGTGACGATCCCTCCAACTTCAGACGGACGTTCGGAGTTCACGAGGTAGTTGTTGGCGTCCGCAGCCCCGTGTCTCTACTCCTTTATCAGTTTTATCTCATTTCAGACAGTTGTACTAGTTTATAGACTTAGTGGATTTGTATTATGACTTATAGATGCTCATGACTAGTGACACTCCGGTTAGGGCCGTGTATGGGTATTCTTCCGCGTATTTATGTTATCATTTGTTATTTCGGATTTATTTTATCATGTTTAGACCGTTACTTAAATGCTTAACTATTAAAAATTGGAAAATGGGAAGTGTCGCTGGCCTTGTCTTAATGAGGGATGCCATCACGACCGGGTTAGGGTCATGACGTAAATGTCTAAAATACGGAATATTATAAGATTTCAAATCAAATACGCGGCTTAATAGTCGCTGCGGGACGGATCAAGTCACAATCCCTACCGGTGCACGCCCACACGCTTGTCACCTAGCATATGTGTCACCTCATTTATCAAAACAATTGAAATACCAGGGTTTGTACCCTCAGTTCCATATTTACAATGGTTACTTACCTCAAACCAGGTGAATTACTGCTCCGCGACTCCTTTGTCTCTTGCCTCAGCCTCAACTCGCGCCGAATCTACCCAAAATCAGAATCATAACATTAGGATATACTAAAGGATCGAAGCCCAAGCAAAAATAATCAAATTATACCAAAAATCTCGAAATTGGCCAAACCCGACCCCCGGGCCCACATCTCGAAACTTAATAAAAATTACATCAATGGAATCCTTATCCTCCCACGAGTTCATACATACCAAGAACACTGAAATCGGAGTCCAAATGACCCCTCAAATTTCCATTTTAAGGTCTATTAATCTCAAGCCTTAATTCCCAGTTTTTAGCCCTTAATTCCGTTAATTACAGCTCTAATCCATGAAATAATACCATAGAAATGAGTTTTAGGTCCAAAATTCTTACCTCAATGAAATCCTCCTTCAAATCGCCCAAAAAGCTCCAAAAACCGACTTAGAAATGGTGGAATAGCTCAAAAATCACGAAGAAAATAATTGATACCTTCTGGCCCAGGCTTTTCGCATCTGGGGTCCAGATCTCGCACATGCGCATCCGCTTCTACGGTACCAAGCGTCGCATCTGCGGTTTCCACTTACTCGACCCATTTCCGTATCTGCGGTTAAAATATCGCACATGCGCCATTGCAGGTGCGCCTCCTCGAATGTTTCTGTGACTTCAGCTAGCCTTGGCCTTTTCCGCTTCTGCGGCCCCTTTCTTTGCATCTGCGGCATCCCACCTGTGGTCCCCAATCCACAGGTGTGGAAGCAACAGAACAAGAAAATCTACCGCTTCAACAAAAACTCCAAACCCTCCGTCTCCGAATTCACCCCGGGGCCCCGGGACCTTAACCAAAAGCACAAACATATCCCATAACGTTATTCAAACTCGTTCCAACCTTCGGAATGCTCAAAACAACATTAAAACACCAAAATCACATTAAATTCAAGCCTAAGGTTCCATAATCTTCCGAATTTCGTTTTTGATCAAAAACTCAACCAAACCACGTCCGAATGACCTGAAATTTTGTACACATATTCCAAATGACACAACAGAGCTACTGCAACTCCCAGAATTCCATTCCGACCCCTATATCAAAATCTTGCCTATCAACCGAAATTCGCTAAAAATCCCATTTCGCCAATTCAAGCCTAAATCTACTCCAGACCTCCAAAACACATTTCAATCACGCTCATAAGTCTCAAATCACCTCCCGAAGCTATCCGAACCATCGGAACTCACATCCATGCCCTTTAACACATAAGTCGACATCCGGTTGACTTTTCCAACTTAAGCTTCCTAAAAAGAGACTTAGTGCCTCAAACCTTACAAAAACCTTTTCGAACCCAAGCCAATCAACCCGATGACATATAATACAATTGAACAAAGCAATAAGAAGCAGAAATGGGGGAAATGGGGCGGTAAATCATGAAACGACTGGCCGGGTCGTTACATATATATTTTTTATTTGAATGTTGTATGAAAGTTGAAAAATAGTCGTATAATGTATAAATCGTTGTATGAAATTTGATTTTAAGTTATAAATACTATCTTTTCACATAAAGTTATTGATATGTATCAAAATATTTTAAGAGATATTTTTTTGACTGGAATTTCAGAGAGGAAGAAGAACATGCCCCTTACAAAATATATACAAATCATATAAAAAATACATACAAAAGACATATTATATAAAATTTGTATGAAAATGTATTTAAGTTGTATGATGTTGTAGTTGTATTTAACTGAGTATAAATAATGTATGAAAGTTATAGATAAGTTGTATATAATATAATTGAAAAAATGCATACGTACCCCCTGACCTATACCCGGATTCCCAATTACACACTTTATCTTTGCGGGAATCCTATTACTCCCCTGAATTTTTTTAAATGGAATAAATATCACCCTAAAACTAGACAACCAAACTCTTGGCAAGTGGTGAACTACACGCGCCCCCGCATGTATTTTTAGTTCTTTTTTTATTCTTTCTTCTTTTTCTTATCCTTTATTTCTTATTTCTTATTGTTCTCATTTTTTTGGTTATTTTATTCTCTTTCTTTTTGTTTTGGTCACCGATGGCATAAAATGGTGGTCATCGGAATTTCACGAACACCATTTTTTCGGCGATTTTTTTTTTCCGGCGACAGATTTTTATCCCGATCTAAGTGTGTTTTGTTTTATATATATATAAATTTTTCTTGAAAGTATAATTTATGTGTGGGAGGAAGAGCAAAAAAAACGGATATAAGCTGAGAAGATTTTTTCCAGTTAAAATTTGAGTACATCAATTTTTTCAGGCGTGGGAAGGTTTTCCGATGATGAATTTTTCCCCCCAAATCTGAATGTATTTTGCTTTGCTTTTGAATAGATCTTTTTGAGAGTTTAATTTGTGTGTGAAAAGGGTAAAAAGAGGAAAAAGAAAAACAGAATAAATGGAAGAAAAACGGTGAGACAAAGTCGTCGGTGAATGAATATCCGCCGGAATTAGAGAAGAAACGAAAAAAGAAGTAAAAGAAAAAAGAAAAAAGAAAAAGAAAAAGGAAAAAAAGTAAGAAAAAATGGTAAAAAAGAAAAAGTTAATAATCTGAAAATCGTTTTTTCTTGCTTCTCACTCTCCCAATATACACACTTTGTCACGTTAGCGTTAAGGGTGCAAATAATTCTACTTTAAAATATTTTTTGGGGGGTTAATAGGATTTCCGCAAAAATAAAGTGTATAATTAAAAATTTGGGTATAGGTCAGGGGGGTACTTATGCATTTTCCCTAATATAATTAGTTGTATGAATCTTTTTACTAAGTATATTGTTGTAGATATTCAAATTTACATTAAATTTGTACAAAATTTATTTTTAATTTGTATGTTGATGTACCATACATTGTTCTTTTTCAATTGATTTATTAAGGAAAGAAAAGTAGAGAATGAATTCCAAATCGACTCATGTGCACTGATTCATATTTGTTTGAACGAAAATACTTGAATACTGATGGGAACTGAATGATTTGGGTGGAGAAATTTCGAGTTTTACATTAAAAGCCTTATTATCGCATTTCAGAGAAACTGGGTTTTATGTGATATTTGAATTTTATGTTTTTCTGTCTATTCACATTTATTTCCTTACTTTTTATTTAACACACTAATAAATCTCTAATTAATTAATAAATTCCTCTTAATTATATTTTTTTCATCGAATTCTCATCCGTATATACACTACAAATTTAAATCCGTTCGATCTTGGTTTACTCTCCTCTTTTTTTCGGTCGTTATCTTATCATACTAAATTATTTTTAATTTTTCATTTCAATCTTCAACATCCACTATGATTTTTTCTTACTCAATTAACCGCATCTTAATTTTTAGAACAAAGAAAATTTTATTATCATGTTCTTAATCTGTTGGGACTGAATAAAAATAGAAGAAAAAAGAATATGACGCAGATGGCGAGAAAGAAAAAAGAAAGAAAAAAGGAAGAAGAAGGAAAATCGAGCAAATAGTAGGAAAGGAAAAAATTGTTACAAAAATAAAAAAGAAAGAAGATGAGTAGTGTCACGACCCTAAAACCGACCCGGTCGTGATGACGCCTATTATGAAACTAGGCCAGCCAGTACAACTCCCAAATTAACCATTAATCAATAAGAATCATTTTTAAGCCTTTAATTAAACAAATATTTTATAATGTAAGTCTAAATGAACAGTGCGGAAATAATATACAAGCCCGACATCGGGGTGTCACAAGTCACGAGCATCTACTAAGGTCTGAATACAACGAAAAATCTTAAAATGTACTAAATACAGTCTAATGAAAACAAGAGGGAGAAAAGAAGTGTTGCGGACGTCGGGCAACTACCTTGCTAAACTCCGATGACTCTGCCTCTGAGCAATCAACACCCGCTACCGGGTTCAGAAATACTTGAATCTGCACACAAGGTGCAGTGAGTAATGTGAGTACTTCAACTCCGTAAGTAATAAAGGTAAATGACTGTTGAGCAGTAAGAAAATACGTAAACCACATCAAAATACTACAACAAAAGCAGGATATTTCCAACACAATACAGAAATTATTTACTTCGTAAATCATGCTCAGTTTCAGTAAAAACCTTTTTAAACAATTTCCAATAGTTTTCAAACGAGTGATAAAACAGTGAATAAACATGATAGAAACATAAACAGCCCCTCGGGCAAAACATGTACCATAAACCGCCTCTCAGGCATATTATCAACAGAACCAGCCCCTCCAGCTACCTCACAATCACTCGTAATTAGCCCCTCAGGCATAACACAAATCAATATCTGCCCCTCGGGCAATAACATGGAACAACATTAGCCCCTCAGGCTATATCACATCTTACATTGGGTATCCGCGCTCACTGGGGGTGTAAAGACTCCGAGAGGGGCCCCTTACGGTCTAAGCGCAATATCAAGCCATCTCATGGCATAATCAATAGGCTCTCGGCCTCATATCAAGCCACCTCGTGGAGTAACAAATCAGGCCCTCGGCCTCATAATCATAAATCAGTACCACACTGCTGCGGGCGCAGCCCGATCCCATAATATCCTCACAATACAGGCCTTCAGCCTCACTCAGTCAGAAATCTCTTAAGCCACTCGGGCAATAGTAAAACAAAATGCTCAGCCCAAAATATTATTTAAAAATATCAAAACGGAGTAAATATGGCTGAGCTATGAGAACAGTAGAATACAACATGACTGAGTACAAATATGAAGTCAAAACAGTGAGGAATAGTAGTAAAAATTCCCTAAGGGTCTAAAACAGTTGGCACGAGGCCCAAATATGGCATTCAACCCAAAACAAGACAATGTTTTCCAAAACACAATGATATCAAACAAGTTTTAATCAAATACGTGACTTAACAGTCATACGGGACGGACTAAGTCACAATCCCCAACGGTGCATGACCCCACGCTCGTCACCTAGCATGTGCGTCACCTCAAAGTAGCATAACAATGTGAAATCCGAGGTTTCATATCCTCACGACAATATTCACAATCATTACTTACCTCAAACCGGTCCAAACTCTAGCCCGTGATGCCTTTGCCTCTCGAATCGGCCTCCAAATGCTCCAAATCTAATCAAAATCAGTATTATCATCAATATACGCTAAAGGAACAAAGCCCAGGCAAAAATAATCAAATTAATTCAAGAATCCCGAAATTGCTCAAATCCGGCCCCTGGGCCCACGTCTCGGAATCTGACCAAAGTCTCAAAATCCGACAACCCATTCAATTACGAGACTATTCATACTAGTTTCACTCAATTCTAACTTCAAATCGGCTTTCAAATCCCAAAAATTCATTTTATGAAGTTCCATAATTTTTCCCAAATTTACATCCCAATCTCTACTCAAATGATGAATCCAACGTTATAATCATGTATTTTAACCAAAATTGAGTTAGAATCACTTACCCCGATGGTTTTCTTGAAAAATCCTCGAAATATCGCCAAAACCCGAGCTCTCTAGGTCAAAATATGAAATAAAACCTCAAATCTCGTATTTATATAGCACCTTTTAGATCCCCATCACCGCTGACCGCGGTAAAAATCTTCGCTACAGCGGAAAATATTAACTGCAGTGACATGATTTAGTATTTTGGCCATAAGTTTCTCTACAGATGTCCAAACTGTGATTTCAATAGCTTTTTGAAAACTATACACGAAGGGCTAAAACTTTCGTTTTTGAATCATCTCAAAATGCTTTGTAGATCAAACGATATAGGCTTCTGAAATCAGACCAGTGAACCTGTGGATTCTTCTTCATCGCGGATCGCGGACCATTTTCCGCCCCAGCAGTAAAACCACCGAGCCCAGCGGTAAAACTTCCACCCCAGCTGTAAATTTAAGCACCAGAACCAATGCCTAAGTCCCGGTAATGCCCGGACTCGCTCAAAACTCACTCGAAACACACTCGAGACCCTCGGGACCTCAACCCAAACATACCAACACCTCCCATAACATCATTAAAACTTAGTCGAGCCTTCGAATCACTCAAAACAACGCCAAAATACCAAATCAACTTTGGATTCAAGCTTAAGAACTTAAGAACTTTCAAGTTCCACAAACGATGCAGAAACCCATCAATTCAACTTCGAATGACCTGAAGCTTTGCACACACGTCACAAGTGACACAACGGATCTACTCCAACTTCTGGAATTCTATTCCGACCCCTATATCAAAATCTCACCTATCAACCGGAAAACGCCAAAATCCCAATGTCGGCAATCCAAGCCTAAACCTTCCACAGACCTCCAAATACATTCCGATCACGTTCCTAAGTCCCAAATCACCTAACGGAGCTAACCAAATCATAAAAATTCCAATCCGAGATCATATACTAACACGTCAAAATTTGGTCAAACCTTTCAAATTTTAAACTTCAAATTAAGAACTTTTCTTCCAAAATCATTCCAATTACCTTGAAAATCAAAACCGACAATTTACATAAGTCATAATACATCACACGGGGCTAGTCATGCCCGAGAACTGGCGATCGAAGTGCAAAATCTCAAAACGACCGATCGGATCGTTACAAGTAGTAGTGAGAAAGGACACAATTTGAACAAAAAAGATGAAGAAAGAAGATGAGGAGCTGGGCGAATGGAGAAGAAGGAAGGGGTGAGGGGGGCTAGTAGGGTAGAGAAAGAAGGCAGGTGGTAGGTTAAAAAAATGAGAGGGGCCCAATCTTATTTTTATAATAAAAGGGATAATGCATAAAATCCACCCCATCCTATGACCCATTTACCAACTACACACCTTTTCTTTTCGGGGGTTCTATTACCCCCCTGAATTTATTTTTACCATAATTGATTTAACATTATATGCTCAATTAAATCCGATACGTCAAATCAATTATGGTAAAAAATAATGTTAAATCAATTGATTTAACAACATATAATGTTAAATCAATTATGGTAAAAATAAGTTCAGGGGGTTAATGGACCCCCGAAAAGAAAAAGTATGTAGTTGGTAAATGGGTCATAGGACGGAGTGGGTTTATGCATCATCCCTACATATTATCATCGGGCCCACTTTTTTAAAATAAATAAAAAAATTACGCGCATTTATTTTATTTTATTTTTCCTTTTCTTTCATATCAGCCTTTAGGGTGACATTTAATTCACTCCGAACAAGAATAGGGGATAAAAGAAAATCCGTTTAGTTTAAGTGTTAAAACCTGTTTTCTGGATAAGTTTAATGGGTTTTTATATATTTTGCCTATTTTTTATGTAGAAAAAGAAGCATACTTTCATAAAAAAGTAAAAAACGAAAATAATATTTAAAGACATGTCCCTTAAGGTGATAATCGGTGCAATTTTGTGATTAAATACTCATACTTCCCGATCATTATTTTGTTACTAGATTTTTAATCATTATAAATAAGGATAATTTAATATAATAAACTCTTAATAAATAATGTTAACATGAGTGTCAAGTAAAAACTGAACAAATGAAAAAAAGGTGAAGGAATACAATTTAAGATAGCCCTTAATTAGCCCCCCTGACTAATGTTTTTGCACATGCCTCACTACTTTGGCCCCGCCATTATGTGTGGAAGCATACTATAATAATCATTTCAAAGCAACAAGTAACTCTCACATGTACCCGAATAATTATTACTCCATCATACACAAATGTGCACTAACAAGAAAACGTCACTCAATTAGTCAATCAACTGATTTTGTGTTAATTTCAAATTTGTTTGAGATCGATTAAGTGAATATTTAATGTTCAATTCATTCCTCTTGACACATTCAGTGCTGAAGCCAAGAGATTTAATAAGGGTGTTCAAAATTTAAACACCTTTTGTTAGTGAGCTATGCAAGAATATTCAAAGTCAATTTTTAATCCGTAACAAGTAATATTTTACCTTATATGTAGTATAATTTTTTGGTTAAGGGTGGTCAGTTGACCATCCTTGGACCAACATAGCTTCGCCCCTGGACACATCACATAAGTTTTAAAAATAATTTTGTACTAAACCGTTATTATGCTATAACCCTCTATTTTATTTCAGGTTTAAGACCGATTATATTTTGTGAAACTCATGTTCGCATGCAGAGTTATTAACGAGAAACATAACTTAATAACTTCCAAAACAATAGAGAATCATTTTTTATCCAAGGAAGGAGAAATATGGGAAGGAATTACAAGAATCAAACCTCACCAACAAAAGTGAAGACTCAAGTAACAACCAATCAAATAAGAGGCGGATTTAGAATTTCTAAAACAAGGGTGCCGAGGGTCGATCGGAAACCCTCCCCAAATCCCACTTGTGGGATTCTATTAGATTTGTTATTATTATTATTGTTGTTGTTTTGTGTACCGCTAAAAAGAGTATTAAGTGGGAATTGATCCATATTCTTTTTGATAAATAACTCAACCAAGTGCATCATTCAGCCTTAGCTTTGTGGAGCATGAGTGCCAACAAATAATATTAGACTAATTCTAGAAAATATATACATGAAATACCTAGTTTGGGGGAGACCATTGATTCATGCGCCTCATAAACTAACCTATAATCCGCCCCTGATTCGAACTACTAAGATTTCCCATAAAAAACAATGTGTTTTACCTTCCTTTAGAAAGGAAAAAAAAATAAAGTTACTCTATCCATATTGTGTATATGCTTGAGGTCTTAATTTCCAATGTAGTATGCTTAAAACATGAAATATGATTTAGTCTTATTTTCTCCATTTATTTTCGGAATATCTTTTTGGGGACTCTATAAGCTCTTGTATTTACGTTTGTTAAGTGTTACATTTGTGAAGTCCCATTTGTAACTAGACTTCTCCGTTACTAGAGATTTCACTACTATGACTTTTAATAGTATACAGTATGTTATTACAAGAGTTATTAGAGAGAAATATAGTTACACAAGAATTTTACCATGGTAAATTTTAACCGACTTGAAAGAGTCCTTAAAATAGTACCTTTTATATCCCGGGCTATAACGGCGCTTAATTCAAAAATCATGTTAGGCAATTTACTATAAAGTCCTCTCAATCATTGCTACTCCATTTTACCATTTTGACTTGAGCCGAGGATTATCATAAGGTAGGCTAAGGTCGAATTTGTTGTTGTTTGTTGAAATTCCAACCAATTTAATCATTATTTGTTGCAATTTTCTCATTTTTCATGATGAAACTCTTCATGGTGTACTTTCACTTTTGAGGTTTTGAAAATGGACCCAAATGGGGTCTTTACCACTTTGAAACTTTAGTCTATTCAATCATACTGTAGTTCTTTTTTCTTCTTTAAATTCTTTTTCTTAGGGTGAGGAAATTGAAAAGGGAATTTCACTTTATATTCTTCTTTTTGTTTTTATGCCAAATTGTTGCATGACTTTATATTGAACATGACAAATCAGCCCATCACTTCAACCTCACAAGTCACAAGTGGTCCTCCTCCATTAATACATTGAAACAGTATTCTTCTCCTATCCTCTGCCCTCTACTCTTTTCCTTCTTTCTAGGGAAAGAAGCATTAACAAAGAAATCTACCAAGAAAGTATCTCTTTTTTTTTCCCTTAACACTGCTGTCACACTACCAAATTGGACTAAGAACTAAAAAGGAAGCAGAAGCAAATCAAGAAAAGAAACATGTCAACATCAACATCAACATCATCACTAATGTGGAGTAGAGAAGAAGAGAAAGCCTTTGAAAATGCAATTGCTATTCATTGGATTGAGGACTCCAAATTACAATGGCAAAAGATTGCTTCTATGGTTCCAAGTAAAACCATTGAAGAACTAAAACAACATTACCAACTGTTAGTGGATGATGTTACTGATATTGAAGCTGGCAATGTTCCAATTCCAATATACACTGGAGAGGAAACATCTTCATCAACCAAAGATAGCAGCCATGGCTATTCTGGGATATCGACCGGGCGGTCCAATTGTGGTTATGTAAATGGATTTTCAGCTAGTGTCCATGACCAAATTGGTCAAGGAGGAAAAGCAAGTTCCAAGTCTGAACAAGAAAGAAGAAAAGGAATACCTTGGACTGAAGAAGAGCATAGGTAACACTACATTTTTAATCTAAAACAGAGTTTTTCTAGTGCACTACCTTCATGTATGAGTCAATGGCGAAGTCATGAATTTTAAATGTGTTCAAACTTGAAAAAAATGAAAAAAAATCCGAACAAAGAATGTCCAGTATATATTATATACGTCTAAAACCTAATATTTTATTTATATACGTAGTATAGAAGAGTAGCCACTTTTCGGATAACGTAATTTCGCCCCTGGGTTGAGTAGATATAATTGATGGCTTATTTTATGAATAATTGCTTATAAGATCTTACCATTAGTTGCAAATGTACAATGTATATTTGTATAAGATTCGCACCTATTGTCACAAAGAAGTAGTAGATGCAGACTTAAAGTCCTGAATTCGTCGTTGTGCTTACTATACTTTTCTTACCATTTGTTTACAGGTTATTCTTGCTTGGTTTAGATAAGTTTGGAAAGGGAGATTGGAGAAGTATTTCAAGGAATTATGTGATTTCCAGAACACCAACTCAAGTGGCTAGTCATGCCCAAAAGTACTTTATCCGATTAAATTCCATGAATAGAGATAGGAGAAGGTCCAGTATACATGACATTACAAGTGTCAACAATGGGGAGGTTGCTACAAATCAGACTCCTATAACAGGCCAACAAACCAATCCAAGCCCATCAAATGCAGTTGGACCCAATGTCGGGCAAAGAAACCAGCCCAATATGCATGGTTTGAGTATGTATGGTGCTCCGATGGGTCATCCGGTCGCTGCTCCACCGGGGCACCACGTGTCAGCAGTCGGAACACCAGTCATGCTTCCTCCTGGACATCATCCACCTTATGTTCTTCCAGTTGGATACCACATGCCGCCGCATCCTCTTCCGCCCATGCACCATCAATAAAAGGGCGCGCAACACTAAACTTCCGCTATACGCGGATTCCGGGGAAGGGTCGGACCACAAGGGTCTATTCCTGAATTTCTACAAGAGGCTGTGTCCACGACTCGAACCGATAATCTCCTAGTCACATGAATTTTTTTTTTACTAGTTACGCCAAGACTACATGCACCATTAGTGAATGCCACATTTTCAGAGTCAAAATGTTTTTGAGCTTCACATGGAATGTGGATTTTTGAAAGGCTCATGGCATGTTTCTAAATGTCAAAAGTGGTCTTAGTATTAGTTCTTTACTATGACCTAAATTGAGCAATTTGTAAATACTAGACTATAGATGCGTTTGGATCATGTTCAGTCATTTTCCACTGAATAATCGTTGGTTTTGCAGTTTCTAAGAAGTGATTGAAACTGAATTTCTGTTAATAGAAGGGAAAATGAGAAAGAATTGAAGAAGAGCTTCAATGACATCTTGTATAGCTTCTCATATGTTGTTTGCAATAAATTTTTTGATTCCATAATTTCTTTTAACTGGGATGTAGATTTAAGAGATTATGCAGCAATAAGTTGTAGACCAATTAACGGGCAGAACTACTGCACGAGAACGTTTGATAGAACAGATAGTGGAAAAGGAAACATCAGGGAGGCTGATGGCTCTCATACAAATTAGCAGAGTAGCAGTGTATTCCAATAATAGTAGTATTTGTTTTTTTTTTTTAGAAAATTCTCAGAAAAAAAACGCAGCCGCTATACTTAGGGTGCGCACTAGATAACCTGCTTACTGTGCAATAGCTCGTAAATTACGCAGAAAATATAAACCGCACTAGGCAAATATTAGTAGTATTTTGGTGTGGACAATATATGATAAAACAATCTATACCACAGGAACCAGTCCTCTGCTTTGAGTCTGTTTTACTGCAGTCAGTGTCAGCAGGAATGTAGGTAAAAAACAACAGAAGCAGAATCCTCGACAACATAAATGCAGAAATCAGAGTGACTACATGCTTTCTCTTTGAAAGTAAAAGTCCATCATTCCAGGAAATCAGGGTTCTATACACAAAGATTGATATACAACCAATCCAGCACTTCGAATCTCACAGAAACTGCAGAGATAGGAGGGTCAAGTTGCTACAAACAAATGGTCCTACCATTGCAATTTTATAATGTCGCATATTGTACCATTCACACACTCCACCCTACGGGCGAAGGTAGAGTATGACTGTCCGGTTCATCTGAACCTAGTATTTTCGGAAGGTAGAGTATGACCTTCGGGTGTATTTGAAGTTAGTACTTTCGCTATGGAGCATAAATTTATATGTAAAAATTCATTAAAATTGTAACAAATGGTAGTCATGAACCTATGACTTTAAAAATACAATGAATTCAATACTAAAAACCTTAAAAGTTGAATCTACATAATCTAAATCCTAAATCTGCCTCGGCTCCACCCCTTTCTTTGAAGGCGTGTTTAGATTATCGTATTTGTTTGTCAAGGACTTTGATTTTGGTTTTAAATTGAAATTCTTGGTGCCCTCAATGTCTTGCTTATCATGTTATTTAAGAATGTGGACTATTGGACCCCAACAAAAGTGCAGCCTGAGCCAAATTTCATCATTAAGATAGAAATGAATATCTGAATATCTCCCTTTACGCAAGGAGTCTTGACGTAACTTGTAAAGTTATTGTCATGTGACCGAAAGGTCAAGAGTTCAAGCCGTGGAAACAGCCTCTTGCAAAAATGCAAGGTAAGGCTGGATACAATAAAACTTTGTGGTCCGACCCTTCTCCGGACTAGCGCATAGCAGGAGCTTAGTGCACCGGGCTGTCTGCCCCTGTTTCTATAAACAGCGGACTGCTTTGACTTTGTCACAAGTGGAAAGCATTTCCTACACTCGTGAAAATCAAAGGAAAAGCATACCTAATTGGACTAAGAAATCAGTAACCCAACCGTTCCATCTCTCCTTACAACAATAACGACGACCCAGTGAAATGCTAACTAGTGGGGTGGGGAGGATAGTGTGTACGCAGACCTTACCCCTACGTCGAGGAGTAGAAAAATTATTTCCGAAAGATCCTCGGCTCAAAAAAACGAAAAGAGGCAAATACAAAGTAGGGTGCGCCAGGCCCGTGCAATAGTGCAACGCATGGCCGACGTGCAAGAGCCCAAGCGCAAGCTACTTTAGTGGACTCTTCCCCTTAAAAAATTAAGTTAATACTGTGTGAACCGATGGCCCATATATCAGATATTACTACAACAAACATGGATAAAAGTAAGGATTATGAGATTGTTGGGACATATCTTACAAGGGTAGCACTGAACTCACAGAGGGCTGCTACCTATAACTATTTGTATTAGCTGAGATAATTCTCCACTACTCGAACAAATAGATACAGGAAGCAATAGCGGGCAATGGATTCAGTGCTACCCGTGTAACAGATGTAACCAACAATTTTTTGAGATCTCGTGTCTTGGTATTAATAAGATAATTCTCCACTAAATTTATTTCTTTTGAAAGACGATTCAATCATCTATCAGCGAGAAGGAAGTTCTTAAAATGATTCGGATTAACAGCAAATAGGAGTAATATATAATGGTATATGAACGACCTATAGAAGTGAATAAAAGGGAACGGATTAGATGGAAGATTATGCTTTTCCAACTAAAATGCCAAACAAAAATAGTGTGACCAACCTAATACTTTCAATTCATATATATCACATTCTCAACCAAAACATCAGTGTTTATTTGGCCTCGAGCATGTTTTTACAACAATACTCTGGTGCACTGGTAGAGTTGTTGTCGCGTAATCCGTAGGTCACGGGTTCGAGCCGTAAAAATAATCTCTTGCAAAAATCAGGCTAAAGTTACGTACAATAGACCCTTGTGGTCCGGCATTTCCCCTGATCCTGCGCATAGCGGGAGTTTAATGTACCGGGCTGCCCTTTTTTACCCTGATGCACGAACAACTCGTATTCACGCAGGGTCCGGGTAAGGATCGCACCCAAAAAATGTAATTTATGTCGTCTATGCTGATGCAAGCATTAGTGACTGATTCCACACAATCATCGAGCATGTGGTGAACCAAAGATTATCCAAATGCCAGAATATACAAATTCAAAAGAGAAGATAGAGGCCTAAGACGGAAAATGAAATATAAAAATCAGAGGGGAAATATCCTTTCCCTGCCCCTTACTTTCTTTTCTGCCACTAAAATTTGCAACTTCTTTTCAACCAGGAAAAAAAGAAAGATTTAGTACACAGTATTTAACCAAAAAAAGGTATTTCGGTCAAAGCCTATTTTTAGAAGTACTCGGCTACTGATAATCAAGAAATTTAATATTCTCTCGGTGATAATAAAGGAAATTAGAATATAAAATGGCAAAGTAATCAATACAAAGCAAAAGAAGGTAATTGTATTCCAATAATAATCAGAACGTGTCTTTACAAGTGAAATCCCCTTCCCTTATATAGGGATCTACAAGTACAACGTTTTCCCCCTTTTATTACTGAATCATTATGAGCATTAATGATATTAATGAAACGTTATATATAATTGGTAATCGTAACTGTTCATGAAGATTCTGTAACGTCTATGATCATTCATGAACATTAATTGACGATTCATGAATCTTACTTCTTTACTGTCTTGATTCATTCTTCCGGTGTCTCTTCATATAGCAATTCAGACTCGAGCGACCATACCCCTTTTATCTCGTGGGTGATTTGCTCGTACCTATTACAACTCGCGCCTCTTTTAATGCATCTCTCCAGCTGTCGTTTTCTTAGTGATCCATATGTCTTGCCACATCAGTCACATATATAAATCCACGTGCAATATTTATTTTTGCCAATACAGATAGTCCCCCTACTTGCCGAATATTCTGCAATATTTGGGAAGTGGTATGTATTTATGGCGGGAATTTTTGCCGCCGTTTTCCATGTATCATTATGCCTTCTCCAGAACCAATGTGTCGTATGCCACTTCCATTTAATGCATGTGCCACGTGGCCTTCATCAATTGAGTCTGCGACTCTTCACCTATTTCTAGGGCTTTTTTGCGGCTGCGGCTGTCATGAAATGACTACTTCATTATGACGTTTCCATCATGACTCACTTTTCATAACAGTTGCTTCTTCCTATAAATTCCTCATGTGCCTTTAGTTTCACGAAAACCTTCAAACTACAGCATTCTTCGTCTCTAATTGTTCTTATTCTTCAGCATGCATCACTTTCTTGCATCCATGTCTTCCCCAAACCCCAATCCTCTTAGAACTATTCTTGTAGATGAACTACCCCCTTCAACTGCTCATATCAGATGTAGAAAGGGTGGCAGATTACGTAGTTTAGGGTCCGTGTCTATTCGTGGCTCTTCTTCTCAACCCAGTGTTACTCCCCCTTCGTCTTCTAGAACTAGGGCTTCTTCTTCTCATAGATCTTCTACTAGAAGTAGGGATTCTAGTGAACCTTTTCGAGAACCCACTGTTGATGAGATTGTTCCTGCTGAACTTTTCTTCTCTACTGATCGAGAATCGATTAGAAATCAAGTTACATCTATGATTTCGCATGATCGTGCTGATGTTTACCCTTCCCAGATTACTGAGGGCTTGATTTCTATTGTGCGAAGAGAATGTCGTTGGAAATCTGATTTCCCAATTTTAGTCCCTAATGCAAATCAAAGGATCACTTCATACAAAGTTGGTTATTCCCTTGTTTATAAATATCCCTTTACATTAGGCTTCAGACCACCTATTGATCCAGTCAATATAGAATTTTGCCATTTCTTTGATGTTTGCTTAAGACAGATTGGTCCTATTGTATGGAGAGTCATGTCATGCTTAAGATACTTGTCAAATTTGGGCTCTTTACCCTTTACCTTTTATCACTTGATTCATCTATATTCCCCCAAGTTGTTTCGTTCTTGGGTATTTACTCTCGTGGCCAGGAGTAAAAGGGTTGTGGTTAGTCCTGGAGAAGACAAGGATCGGGATCGGTATGCCCGTTTCGTTGTTGATCCCACAAAAGGTTTAGTTGGTGAAAAGAACATGCCTTTTCCAAAAAAAAATGGAACTTTGCACGTAAGTTTTTTTTAACCTTCTTCTTCTTTTTCTATTGAAGAAACAAGGACTTACAATCTCGCGACTGTATATTTTTCTTTTTTCAGCAACCATGGAAGCTGTTGAGGAGATTGCAAACTTTCGTGGTTGGGTAAAAAAATTGTTGACTGTTTCTACTATGGAAGGAAGGTCTTGGAAATACCTTTCTAATAGGTTTGGTTGGAAAGTAAAGACGCATGGTATCCTTCCTTTGAATTTTCTATCTTGCTTCCATATTTACTTGAAAATTTTCTAACTTTTTTCTTCGTTAGGGTTTCCCATTTGGGGTGTTAGCGCCGCATCTATTGCTGCTTCAAGACTTTCTCTGTCTATGGATCAAGAGATGATTTTGAATTCCTCATCAAAGAGAAAAGCTGATAGGGCACACGGTTCCGAGGGTGAAGAGGATCAAGAGGAGGGCTCATTAGTTTGTAGGTCTCGAGCTAGGAGACGTATTATTTTGGATGACAAAGCCACTCCTCCTCCAAGTTCAATTCCCATGCACGAGCCCGAAAGTCCCACTTTGGTGAGCTCCGATAAAGAGATGCCTGTCGCACCCCGTGACTCTACAGAACAACTTTTTTCTCATGGGTTTGATAATGAATATTTTGACTTTGTTTCCGAGGAAGCGCCTCTTGCCTTTTTCCCAGTATCTGTTCTAGTTGATCCTCAGTTCTCCGCACCTATTGTTGCTACCACTGCTCTGCCCGTGGCTGTTTTGACCACCTTAATTGTCCCTAATGTTACAACTTCTCATGTTGAAGTTGGTTCTTCCAGTAACAGTAGAGTAATGAAAAAAATTTACCATCGAAGTTCCTGAAGATGGTATTCTTCTGAAGAAATCTGGCCAAGCCGATGTATGATTAAAACCGTTGATTGGCCCAGTTGAGAAGTCCAAATTGAAAAGCCACAGCTCTTTAACGTGGATGAATGAAATTGTCCATTCATCTTTAAAGGTATAAGCCTTAGCTTTTATTTTGCATGTGACTTTCTTTTTATCTGTATTTGATAATCACATTTTCCTTTTCCTCATGTGGATCAACCTAATTGTCATGGAGCTGATGAAGAGGATCATCCATACTGAGCAATTAATGAACGACTATCGCACCGAAGCGGACAACTGGAAGGAATAATTTGAAGGCCTTGAGCTTGATAAAGAAGTTTTAGATGAGGAGAAGTGTACCTTGGAGAAACAAGTGAAGGTAATGGCAGCAGATTTGGTGAATAAGAAAGCCTCTTCCAGTCAAGTGGGAAAGGATAAAGACCTCCTCGAGTCTCCATTTGCCGAGCAGCTTTCCAAAGCCACTGAAGAAATTAGAGATTTGAAATAACTGCTGAACCAAAAGGAAGTTTACACCTGGGAGCTTGTTCAAACGCTCACTCAAACTCAAGAATATCTTCGTGTGTCTTCTAACAAAGTTCAATTCTTAGAGAGGTCACTCGCCCCCTTACAAGCTTCTTATGATGTTTCTTTGACTGAAAAGGAAGAGCTAAGCACCGAAATTGAGCAGTGGGAGAGGGATTATGAAGCCTTTGAGGACAAAGCTACTGTTGATGTTAGTTGGACTTTCTTGAACATGCGCTTCGAAACTTTAATGGAGGTAAGCCAGGAAGGCTTTGACTTAGCTGCTGAAATTGTAAAAACTAAAGAAACTATTGAGAAAACTCAGCAGAGTCAAAACTTTTCTTCACCTGAGGTTGACATTCTCATGGGTGATGAACTTACTCCTGGTGAAGCTGTTGTTCAAACCTCTTTTGCTCAAGTTGAACCTTTTGCTGCTAATGATGCCCTCTTGAAGCCTTCTGATGATAATACTGGTTCGGAACCTGCCCCATAGTGAAAGTTTAATTGAAAAGTTTGTTGTTTTGTTTGTTTTTTATTAGTGGAATGTTTGGGAAGTTTACCCCTGGTCCATTTTGGGGTTTAGTAATGATTGGAAAGTTTTACCCCTAGTCTATTTTGGGGTTTTATATCAAATAGTTAGGTCGGAACTAAGTTTATGCTTAGTTTTAACCAAGTTTATATAATATTACTTTCCGAGTTTTTGTCCAACTCTTATAATATCTTATTTTGAGTTTCTGTTCTACTCTCTTATTGGTTTACCCTTGTCTTATTTTGGGGTTTGAAGACAAATGTTTGCCTTATAGCAAAGTTTGATATTTACATTTCGGCTTTATTTTTTGCCTATTTTAATATTTAGGTTTTTGTTTACCCTTTGTTATTTAACTTTGCATAAAAAATGCTTCAATGCTCCGTGACTTTTTTTGAACAAGCACGAATTATAAAAGAGGGACCTTTTATAAATGACACTTAATGAAGAAGACGTCTCAACTTCATATTGGTGTAAACATATGAAACAAGAAGTAAGAACATACATATTTCTTAGAATAACTTGAGGAAGTTTTGTATTCTTGATCTTTCAAACTGTATATTTTACATGTATTTGAGTAACATCTATAATTCTTTCATAACCGTTTTCTTTATAATAGATTTTACAAAATTCAAGGGTATATCTTGCGACCCACGACTAAATATTACCTTTAACCTAGATACTCATAAGATTTTGTAATTTACATCTACGAATGTATACTTCATCATAGGTTTTTGAATCAGGTTTGAGTTTTTGGCTCTTGATTTGCTCTTAACTTTTGATTTGTTGGGTAGATTGCCTCAGACTTAACTTGAATTCTGACTTTTCTAGTCTTCTTCGTCTTCCATATATATATATATATATATAATCCCCTAGGTGTTAGAGCTTTGAAGTATGAAATCTCGAGCACTTGATTATTCCTTCCATGTGGTCCATTTCCTGAAAAGGAAAAACATACGAGACTCGGAGGTATATTTGTAGATAATGATTGTTTAACCCTTTTTATTTCCATCAGAAAGGTTGTAACCCAGACTGGGGATGATTTTGCATCCCGCGTGTCTTTTATGTCTAAAATTATCATTTGGTGTGGGCTAGCTTTGTGACTATCATCTAAAATGGTTAATATAATTAAAAAATCTTAACCTTGCATAAACGTTACCTGATCGGGGGTTTTCCCTTTCAGAAGTAATACTTCTTCAAATGAACAACATTCCAATTTGATGGGAGTACTTTTCCGTCCATTGTTTCCAATTCATATGCGCCCTTTCCAGTAATACCTCGAATCCTATAAGGTCCTTCCCGATTTGGACTCAATTTTCCTGCATTGGCCGTTTTTGATGATGGAAAGATTTTTTTGAGTACGAAGTCCCAATATTGAAGTAACTAAGATGAGCTTTTCGATTGTAATATCGCTTAATAATTTGCTTCTGTTTTGCCATCCTTATCAGAGTTGTTTCTCTCCTTTCTTCAAGCAAATCGAGATTTATTCGCATCTCTTCCTCATTTGTTTCTTCGGTTGCTTGAGTGTATCTCGTACTTGGTTCACCTATTTCAACTGGAATTAAGGCTTCAACACCATACACAAGTGAGAACGAAGTCTCTCCCGTACCTGTTTTTGCTGTCATGCAGTAAGCCCATTAGACTCCTGGTAACACTTTTGGCCACTTTCCTTTTGACTCCTCCAATTTTTTCTTTAAGTTATTAATAATAACTTTGTTTGTTGATTCAGCTTGTCCATTGGACACAGGATGATAAGGTGTTGAAGTTATCCTTTTAATCTGCCAACTCTGAAAGAATTCTGTGATTTTTGTGTCTATGAATTGCGGGCTATTATCACACACGATTTCTTTTGAAAATCCAAACTGGTATATGATGTTTCGCCAAATGATGTTTAAAGGCTCCTGCTTCTACCCATTTGGTAAAATAATCAGTTAGTACTAGTAAAAATTGTACCTTTCCTTTGGCTTGTGGTAGTGGACCCACGATATCCATCTCCCACTTCATGAAAGGCCACAGTGCAATAACCGGATGTAATAAATCTGCTGCGCGATGCATGTTGTTACCATATAGTTGGCATTTGTCATATTTGGCCACGAAGCTTTCTGCATCTTCTTCCATTTTTGGCCAATAATATCCTGCTCTAATTAGAGTTTTTACCAAGGATCTTCCTCCTGCATGATTTCCACAGTGTCCCTCATATACTTCTCTCATCACAAACTCTATTTGAGAAGGTCCAAGGTGTGAGCACGTGATTTTTACCCTATGAGAACTACTCCCAAAAATTCAAAATAAAATGGTTTTGTGTTGTTTGTGATTTATTTGTATTTTTTCTATGCATGTTTATTTCTACTTTAATTAAGAAAAATATAAAAATATGTGTTGCATGTGCATTTAGGATTTAATTTTACAATTTAGGAATTAATTAAACAATCAAGTTTGTTTTACAAAATGGAAAAATCACAAAAATATGTACTTTGCATTTTAACATTTAGTGTCCAAATTGTGTGATTTTATCTTTATTGGTGTTTAATTTCGTGTGATAATTATTATTAAGAGCTAATATTTTAAGTTAATTGTTGATTTTATGATTTAATTTAGGATTTTGGTTGTAATTTAGGAATTAAAAAGGAAATAAGTAGAAAAGAACAAAAATAGAAAAAGAAATCAGAATTGGGCCCAAATTGATTTAAATCCGCAAGGCCCAAATCCTTACGGCCCAATTCGAACGCCCCAATACCCGACTTTTACCCCACCATCAGCTCAATAAAAACGACAGCGTTTCAGGATCAACAAATCACAACCGTTGAATCGTTTTTGATCTAACGCCTCAGCATAATCCCCACAACCCGACCCATTTGTCCTCGGATCGACCCAGCCCCCCAACGAAACCAAACGACATCGTTTCCTATAAGGGAATTGATCCAAGCCATTGATCTCACTTGATCGAACGACTTGGATCCAATCCCCACGTATGTATATAAGGGATCCAAACCGTGCCCCCCCCCAAAGATTTGAGGTCTTAACCGACTTTAGTCAAGTGTTCTCAGTCGAGAATACTCCTAGCCGCCCTCGTTCCCTTCGCCTGAAAACCCGGCGGCGCCGTCTACGATGGCCGTGAAATTCACACCAGTGAACCTCCTAACCACCCTTAACACAGATCCCTACCCCTTTAACCTCGAATCATCCCGGTTTGTCTCGAATCTTCAATCAAAGATTCGAGCAAAAACCCTAAAGCTACCCAACAAGTCCCAGGTTCACACCCCAGCTCCACCTGACCCCCTCGTCCCAAATCCCATGTTAGTCTTGCTCAAATCAAGCCGGAACTGGACGAATCCTAAATCGACTGAACGAGACCTAGAAGAACAAAAGCTAGAAATCGATCCAAAAGATTTGAGGCCTTAACCGACTTTAGTCAAGTGTTCTCAGTCGAGAACACTCGATTAAGGTCCGTTTTCGCTTCAAAGTCTCAATACGAAGTTCAAACTGATACGGATGGGGTTTGGCCTGGAAGTTTCGAGGTATTTCCTTTTGTTTTCCTTTTCCTTCTGTTGTTTGTTTTATTTTGACTGAGTAGTTCGTCATTTTCGTCAAGTAGCTCTTCCTACTCTTTCGGACCCTTTTCTTGGTCCAGTTTCCTTCTGTTGATTAACATGTGTTATAAACAGTTTCGTCGATTAATCCGTTCATGTCTGTAGTTTAGTAGTTCTCGTCAAGTTATTTGGTGTCATTTTTTTTGTTTTCAGCCTTAGGGTTCCATTCAGTATATCCTCAGGGTCCCTACATTTTGTGTTTAAGGTTAATTTAGAACTATGAATATTGGTTCGAATTGCTTCATTTCATGTGATGTTTAGTTCCCTTTTCTTTGTTGTTCATCATTTTGCACATGAGTTCAGTTTGTTTGTCGATTCAGTATGTTTACAGTGATCATTCCTTCTACCTAAGTTTGATTTAGAATTGTGAATGTAGTCAGTTAATCCCATGTACATGTGCATCTTAGCAGCTTTGCATCAGTCTGCTATTTGATCTAATCTGAGTTCTAAGTTCGAACTGCTAGGTGAATTGAATTAAATTGGTTATAGGTGATGTAGTTTGCTGATTAATTAGGACTCAGTTTAGTTATATGATTAAGGAGATTGGTTATAGCTGATGAGGTAAAAGGGATTGGGTAGGACAGTAATTTCAGGGGCTTTAGGAGAGTATTTTGGGATTGAAAAGGTTTGAAAGTAGTTTAAGTTGAATGGTTTGACAGTAGGGTACTAAAATGCCATTAAACTAATGAATTGTTAAAATACTAACGGGGAACAAAACATAATGGTAGGGGAAGGTTTAAAGGAAATGGATTAAGAAATAGGTGCCCATACCTATTTGAATTTAAATAAGGAAAGGACAAGGGATAATGGGAAAAAGGGACTCTAGTGGAATTGAAAAAGGGATCATGGGCAGAATTAGTTTAAGGTTTCTGCCTAAGTGCTCTTGAGAGAGGGAAAGGTAAGTTGTTTGGGTATAAATAGGGGTCTGGAGAGAGTAAAAATGGGGATCTTTTTGAGTCTGGTCTGGGTTTTTCTTTTGGGTAGACCTTAGAAGAGAAAAGCAATCTGAAAAGAGAGAGAAAAGAGTTCAAAGTTTGAATACAAACAGGTTTCGAGATAGCTTAAGATGAGTTTGGGTGTAGTGTTGCAGTAGTGTATTTTTCTGATTTCATTTATGAGGTCGTTTGAGCTCTTTCAGTTTAAGTGTTCTGGTTTTAACTGGTTTCAAATCCACCTGGGTTTTCTGCATATGTTACTGGACTGTTGGTGGATTGCTGTTTGTATTGTTGCTCGTATTATTGTTGTGCTGCTGCTGACTGCTCTTCCTTCTTTTGTTCTGTTTTTTCCAATCCAGGTACATATCCTGTAACTTCGAGTTTGTGAACATAAAGTAAAATGCTGAATGAATCTCTGTTGATATGTCTTTCGTGATCCATGTAGTATCAAATTCCAGTAGAATTTTCGTTTGTAACTATGGTTGATTTCTCGGGCACATTATATTTCATGTATGCCTTAGACTTTCAATAGATTTTTATTTGTAACTAAAACTGGACTATTTGGATTATTGGACTATGATTATTCATTAGCCTTAGTATAGTTTAGTTTGCTTTTGTGTAGTTAACTTTTTAAAATTAAAAATAGCTAGAACAGGAAACTACTCTTAGGATCTATGATTTTCATTTGTATTCACAACTGAAAATTCAAATTATTGTGAGTAATTAGCAGAAAATATCGGCTGTAGTGTTAAGTAGATTCAGACCTGATAAGCAAGTTACTGATTGGAACTTGATTTTAAAATGGATTACGGGCTCCTACTAGTGTAAGATCAGGCATTCTTTGTTTTTTAAATGTATTAGATAGTTCATTTGCGGATATAAGTCACATACAAAGAAATCCTTAGGATATAGCGATCTGAAATTGATATGGGTTTTAGGAGTACGAGTTCAGTATGTTTGGTCAACCCTACACAACTCAGGTGACTATGCGTAGGATAATTGAACTCGAAAGTTGGCATATTAATTTGAATTTAGAATTGATTATTTGTTTGCCAATAATTAGGCTTTTGTGAATAAAATCAGTAGGCCAAGATTCAAATCAAATCAGTGGGAGATCAGGGCTCAATTGAGGGCCTAAACGTGACTGCTTCTGCTCAAATCGGACTTGGGCCTGACTCTACTTAAGGCCCAACGTCAGTAAGCCCTCCCCTTTCTTAAAGCTAACAATTTTTCCTTCCTTCGGGCTGCCTTTGAAGCCCAACCTGCTGAAGATCTTAGTGTGCTCACTAAAGCTTTTTTATTCGATATTGTGATGTAATACTTTCAATGATGGTTTATTAATAATGCTAATTAATTAGGACCTTTCTTTTATCAGTAGAGACAATAAAGGTAGAAAATCATAGTCTCTTTAGGATTGGCCTTTAAATAAAATGAGATGAGCCTCGCCGAATAAAAATGCAAAATTGCAGGGCCCTCAATAAATGGTTAAAATAAAGCATTTAGAATTCGGGATGAGCCATTTAGTGAATTTCACGGCCCTCCCTAAAGATAATAACACGCAAGTCACTTTAGGCGCACTTTAAATAATTTACTTTCTTAAACTCGGGTGCACATTTATGTGACCCAAATCCAAATCTCAATGGAGTCGAAATGTGTCCATAACCACGGGTGCATTGATGTGACATGGTTCGAGATGTGTTTTCACGACGTTGCAATTCTCTTAAAAATAATAATAATCATAAAAACGGTAAAGAGTTAAAATTTGCACATAGGTTCATAATTGTTAAAATCAGACAAATAAGCCGAATATGACAGTTGAGCGACCGTGCTAGAACCATGGAACTCGGGAATGCCTAACACCTTCTCCCGGGTTAACAGAATTCCTTATCCGGATTTCTGGTTCGCGGGCTGTAATACAGAGTCAATCTTTTCCTCGATTCGGGATTCAACCGGTGACTTGGGACACCATAAATCTCCTAAGTGGCGACTCTGAATCTTTAAATAAAATCCCGTTTCGATTGTCCTTTAATTGGAAAAAACTCCCCTCTGCGCCCCTGCGGGCGCGGGTAAAAAGGAGATGTGACAGCTCTGATGACTCTGCTGGGGATGGAACCCAGGATCTCTGGTTCAGGGTTCGAGAATTCGAGCTTGGAATAATTATTATAATTGGCTTTGTTTATTATCTGATTTTTACATGTTTGGGCGTAATGTGCTAAATGCTGCTTTTACCTCTTTGATATTATCTGAACTATATATAAACTATGTCGAAACCCTTCTCTTCTTACCTCCGGGGATGTGCTTACTGGTGGAGACTCCCTATTTTGTTAGTGTCATACCCTGAAATAAGAAAAAGGCCGGACAAGCTACAAAGCCAGACGATCTCGCGGGTCCCCGGTACGTTACTCCCTCCTCGACTCGAGTTGTCCGCTCGGGTACACAGTCTATAACAAATACCTAGGCTTTGACCCTAGAATATCGCGACTTCATGCCGGATCCCTAGTAGGAACGATTATTTGCATCATGTTGCATTTGACTTAGGGGACTCAACACAGGGGTTGGGTCCGTCTAGGACTAGCAACCTGAAATAAAAAAGACCATCCTGATGCATCTTATTTGTTTTCCGCGCATTTATTTGTTTCGGGCCTGCGTGCTGACCGGTTTTTGAATGTCAGGAAAATTGAAAAAAAAGGAGAAATAACAGCATAGTGAGTTGACTGCCTAGTTTTAGAAAACCAACGCTCGAACGCTGTCGAAACTCTGCCGAAATAAATATTTTTATAGTTTGTTTCATTCAAAAAGGTCTTGTTTTCAAAAATAGTTTATTTTCCCGAACTACGCCGGTTTGATTCTCACAGGGTGCGGGATACGTACGCAACCCTCATCGGGTCCAACATCCCCTTTTACAAAAATGTCAAAATTTTTGTCATAAATAAGTCGGGTGACGCCATTCTTGTTTAAAATAAGCCGAATGTCCCCAAAAGGGCACTGGAAGGCTATTTTCGCAAGAACAGCCACCCTGAGTCATTTTTAAATGGTTTGCGGGCACAGCCTTAAAATCTTCCTCCTAGAAGCGCTGAAAGGTCGTGTTTTCAACTGGGTCTTTTATTTCAATTTGAAAAAGAAAAAGAAAAAAAGAGTCAATAATAAATCGAGTAACGCCGTTTTGGCAAAAATAGTCGAATGTTCCCGAAAGGGACGCCGGAAGGCCGCCTTTGCATAAATGGCCACTTTTAGTCATTTTTGGATTTTTGACCGGTTGACTCACCCAGCTTTAAAATCTTCGTTCCCGAAGTGCTGAAAAGCCGTGTTCGGAACCGGATCTTCCTTTTAATCTGTGGAAAATTAAAAATAGTCAATTTGTTGAGTCAAATAATTTTTATTAATAAATGTGCAGGATGAGCACGATAAAAAATGAACCTTTTTCAATAATGACTAAAATCCCTTTCAAGTTGCGGCTATGGTGGGATGATTTAGGTGGTAAGGAGCAAGATGAGGTCAAGAAATATCTAAAAGGTTTTACGGGTTTATTGGAAATCCAGCCTCGGGGGGATATCATAAGAGCTTTGGTCACCTGCTGGGACCCGGCACACAATGTCTTCCACTTCCCGATTTTGAACTCACCCCGACTTTGGAGGAAATAGCCGGATACATCGGAAATGCTGAAGTTCCGATAAGGCAAAAATACCTGGTTGCTCTGGGAGCTGTCACCGCGCATCGATTTTTAGATTCATTAAAGATACCCAGCACGGTCCATAACCCAGATTTGGCCGCAGGTTTTTGTATTTTGCGCTTCATATACGATAGATACGGTCATGTCGGAGGATTCAACAATTCGGGTAACAAGCTATGCAGCAAAAGTAACCGTCAGAAGTGGGATGAGCATAAACGAGTGGCTTTTATGATAACCTTTTCGGGCCTTTTGGTGTTTCCAAGGAAAGACGGAAACATTGATTTGAAAATAGCCGGGGTCGTCAGTACCTTGCTCACTCAAGACAAAAGCACTCTTGCACCTATGATAGTATTTGATATCTTCCGAGCTCTTACAGCCTGCAAAGCCAGAGGGAACATTTTCGAGGGGTGTAACTTGTTGCTACAAATATGGATGACTGAGCATCTCTGCCACCGTTACCAGCTCTTGAGTTATGGTTCCTCAAAGAAAACTTGCATAGAAGAATTCCCTTCAAGAATCAAGGGGGTCAGTCTACCCGAGGGAGTTACGGCGTGGACATCATTCTTTCGGACCCTCACCGCCAGCCAAATACAGTGGACACTAGGATGGTTGCCCATTGATGAGGTCATATATATGCCGGCAGCTAGGACCCACTTTCTATTGATGGGGCTTAAGAGCATTCAGCCCTATGCGCCATATCGGGTTTTGAGACAACTCGGAAGATGCCAAATAGTGCCACAGGAGGAAGATCTTAGTGCTCAAGTAATTGAGATTAGCCTTGACGGACAGTTTCCTGAAGCAAGAGTCCGTCAGATCTGGAGTGAATGACAATATTTAAAAGCAGATACATGCATGCAGGATCGGGCCAAAGGCGAAGCGGCGCCAGGATACCTTGCTTGGTACAAGAGAGAACTTGAGCACGAAAGGCCGGCTAAAAGACCCCATCTCTAGGAGTTCGTCAAGGCGTCGCAAGAACAGCGGGATTGGTTGGCTAAAGAACACGAGTACAGGGTTACAATAGGCAAGTTGGAGAAGCAAGTTATGGATTTGAAATTTGAGAAAGATTTGCATATCGCTGCAGATGAGGGAGAAAGGAGAAAAATAACTCAGGAAAACAAGGTCCTCAAAACTCAAATCCAGGAAATGAAAATAGCTGCTAGAAGCCAGGAGAGAAGCCGGGCTGATAAAAGGCTCATAAACGGTCTAAAGAAGAAAGTCCTCGAGTATCAAGAAGACCTGGAAAAATCTAAAGCTGTTCTAGGGAGAATCCAGGGGAAATGGATAAAGAAGACAGAAGAGCAAGTACGGTTCATGCAACAAATGAAGAGGGACTACGAAGATCAGATCTTCAGACAAGCCCGAGATGCCAGAACAGATAAGAAGCACTACTATGATCTGATGGCCCGAATGAAGAAATAGATGAATGAGTTTCAGGATCAACTCTTTTACAACGCTCAAGTGCTGGGGACGCGAAATCAACAAATAGAGCGATTGCTTATGGAAAGGGACAAAATCAAGGGAAGAATCGACGATATCGGGCACTACATCACCATAAAGAGCCTAGCTTGTGAGGATATGTCCCGTACCACCTACTTTGCTTCAATAATGATTTATGTCCACTAGATCATGGAAGATTTGAAAGATCTGCAAAGGGGCCTTGCACCAAAGCCCACGGCGAGGCCGAACGACGCCCCGCGAGCGCCAAAATTCAAAACTTTGAGTCATTCATAGTTTGAGTCTGTATTTTCCTTATCTTCAGAGTCTACTTTCCGTTGGAGTTTGCATTTCCCTTTTTGCATAAAGTCTGTAGTCTGTATCAAGTCTGCCAGTTCCCTTTCAAAAATGTTTTGCCTTGTAGAAAACGTTTGCTAATGAAGATGGAAAAATTCAAAAATGGTGTCTTTATTTTCGCACTTATAGGCAGAACTATGCACAGTCTGATTCATGAGGGGACATGATATGTAGGCAATCTCTATAGGATTCGACCACCACTAAAAAAGAAAAAAAAGGGAAAATGAAAAATAAATAAAGAAGGATAGAATAAAGTAAGCTTAAAAAGGGGCACAATTATGAGAGGCCGGAATGACGCACGCAACCGAAGCAAATGCATGATAGAAATGGTTAATTGCCTATGTGCATTGCATCCCAACGTGTAATTGCATATGTGTTAAAACTCTAAAAACCAACAAGTTTGTTGATTTCTAGAGAATTCAAGCAGTTAGTTTATTTAGAGGATACTGGCACATTATCATTACCAAACCAGATCAAAGGGACCAATACCAGAAATCATGTCTATCCCAGATGTCGACACTAGTGTTGAGGTAGAAGAGTTGGACGTCTATAAAATGAAAGAGGACTTAAGCAACAGATGGCCGAAATGTACCAGGCTTGGTCCAAAGGGCAATCACCGCCAGCTTACCCAGCCAACCCGGCTTTTACCCCACTATTAGCTCAGTCTCAGGATCATCCCTCCACCGATCCAGGCTTTCCCATTTATTAACACTACCATGGCACTACTTCTCATACGCCACAAGCTCCACCACCAAAATCAATTCCATACCCTCCTCCGCCAATCACCCCTGTCTTTGTGGCATCTCCATTAACTGCACTCCATAAATCCCCGAGTGAACCTGTGTTCCAAACGCAGGACAACCAGTATTATCCCCCAAAGCTTACCTTCAAAGCACCTGAAGCCTATCCACATGATCCACATTCTGACCTACCAGAGAAAGCAGAAAAACCGGCTAGAAATCCTGAACAGGAAGAGATGTTCAGAAAAATGAAAAGCATAGAACAATCCTTCAGGGATATGAGAGGGTTAGGAGGTCAGTTGATTGTAGCTTACAAAGACTTGTGTTTGTTCCCAATTGTACAACTACCGGCAGGGTTTAAAATGCCCAAATTCGACTTGTACAACGGACACGGTGATCCGGTGGCTCATTTGAGAGGTTTTTGTAGTAAGATGAGGGGAGCCGGAGGAAAGGATGAATTGCTAATGGCTTACTTCAGTCAGAGTTTGAGCGGAGCCGCATTGGAGTGGTACACCCACCAAGATCACGGAAGATGGTATACATGGGATGATCTGGCACAAGCATTCGCTTGTCACTTTCAGTATAATCTTGAGATCATTCCAGATCGACTATCTTTGACCAAACTAGATAAGAAGCACAGTGAAAGCTTTAGAGAATATGGTTTCCGGTGGAGGGAGCAAGCAGCAAGGGTAGATCCCTCAATGAAAGAAAGCGAGATGGTTGATTACTTTTTGCAGGCTTTGGAGCCGACCTACTTTGGTCATCGTGTGTCCGCAATTGGCAAATCTTTTAATGTGGTTGTAAAAATGGGAGGCATGGTCGAGGAGGGGCTTAAGTCCAACAAGATCATGAGTTATTCAGCGAACAAGGCAACCACCCAGGCCATTCAAAGCAGCACTGGGGGTGTGCTCGGGAAAAAGAAGAAAGAAGATGTCACAACTGTTGAGTCCGGAGCCTGGTTCGGATCCAGAGGCCCGTCACCCTACTTTAGCCAACCACGACCCTACCACCAAAATTACCCCCATACTCCATATAGCCCTCCACAACATTACTACCCACCGCCAGATCCCCATTTTTTCGTCCATCATGCACAAACCTATACCCAAACTCTGGCACACGCGCCATGGCATGCGCCGGCTCCACAAAATCCATACCCAGCTCCACAAAACACATATCCACCCCCAAGGGCCTACAGAAATCCCCCCCGGGACAGGTTTCCGACCAAACCCAGCCCTCAAGAATGAGAGGTCACAGAAACAAAAGACTGTCACTCCACTGGGGGAATCATATACCAGTCTTTTCCACAGATTGAGGCAGTTGGGCATGTTGAATCCAATTGAGCCTAAAATGCCAAATCCTCCCCCTAGAAATCTTGACCACTCGGTGAGTTGTGAGTACTGTTCAGGGGTCCCTGGGCATGATACAAAGAAGTGTTGGAAACTAAAAACAGCTGTGCAAGAGATTATTGATACTCATCGGATCGAGGTTCAAGCCCCAGAAGCACCAAATATCAATCAGAATCTACTACCAACTCACCAGGAGACACACATGATTGAGTTGATACACTAAGAGGGGGAGCCTAGGAAGCCCTCGCAGACGGTAATGATGATCCGTTCCAACGAAACCAACTCAAAGGAAAAAGTAATCAGTGGGAAATCAGTGGTCCAGTTGAGAGGGGTAGATGATAAGCCAGTTGTGGTAGCCGAGAGAGGGTCGTCGATCCTTGTTGCCGTGAAACCAGAAAAAGTTAAAGTGGTAGTGTCGGGGGTCGCAAGTAAACCTGTTGTGGTCGTGAAGGGTGCTCGCACAGAGCCTGTTATTATAAAACCGATGACTCAGCTTCCAGTGATCAACAGCAAGGCTGTTCCTTGGAATTATGAACGGGTGACGGTGATTTACAAAGGGAAAGAAGTCAAAGGAGAAGTGTGTGAAGCCCAAGGTCTAACTCGTTGGGGAAGGTGTTTTGCTCCCGCAGAGTTAAGAAGGGCCAATCCAGTAGTGACAAAGAATCCAGTTACCGAGAAAGTGGTGGAAGAATTTTTAAAGAAAATGAAGGCGCACGATTACTCCATTGTGGAGCAGTTGAGGAAGACCCCGGCACTGATCTCATTGTTATCCTTGTTGATCCATTCAGATGAGCACCGCCAGGTATTGATGAAAATTCTGAACGAAGCCCATGTTCCGGATAAGATCTCTGTGAACCATCTGGATAAAATAGCAAACAAGATTTTCGAGGTCAACAGGGTCACTTTTTCAGGCGATGAGTTGCCCGTGGAGGGTACAGAACATAATAGAGCCCTCTATTTGACTGTGAAGTGTGAAGACTTGATAGTCACTCGAGTACTGATTGATAATGGGTCCAGTGCCAATATTGTCCTTTGACCACGTTGAACAAACTGAAGGTCGATGATGACAAAATTCACAAGAACATATGTTCGAGGGTTTGATGGAGGTGGTACAGACACAGTGGGTGACATCGTACTTGAATTAACAATTGGTCCGGTCGAGTTCACCATGGAGTTTCAAGTGTTGGACGTGGTAGTGTCATACAATCTTCTGTTAGGGAGACCCTGGATCCATGCCGCCAAAGCAGTGCCTTCTACATTACATCAGATGGTCAAGTTCGAGCGGGATAGGCAAGAGATCGTAGTACATGGGGAAGACAATACAAGCGCCGTAAATGATGCCATCGTACCCTTCATAGAGGCTGACGATGACAAGGGGCCCTGGGTTTACCAGGTCTTCGATACGATTTCAGTGGACAAAATTCCCGAGGGTGAAAGCATCCCATTTCCCAAAATAGTAGTTGCAGCTGTCATGGTAGTCTCGGAGATGTTGAAAAACGGGTTTGTGCCAGGCAAAGGTTTAGGGGCTGATCTTCAGGTTATCGTTCAATCGTTTTCTTTGCCCAAAAATATGGATACCTTTGGGCTGGGGTTCAAGCCTACAGTGGCGGATGTGAGACGGGCCCGCAAGTTGAAGAAAAGAGGCTGGGTCCTTCCCAAGCCAATCCCGCGCCTGTCCAGATTTTTTGTCAGGCCGAGCATCAAAAAGCAATTGTTGTCCAAGGTTACGGGGCCATTGATTGGTGCAGATGGAGACTTAAATGAAGGATTTGAAAGATTATTCACTGAAATCAACATGGTAGAAGTTGGGGAAGGGTCCAGCAAGGCGGATGTGTAGTTTGTGGGACTAAAGGCAAAAATCAACAATTGGATGGCTACTCTCTTTCCCATTCGGAGGGAGTCTTGGTAGTTGGTTCTGATTTTCCTTCCTGTTTTCTGGATTATTCCAGGGTTGTAATCCAGATTTCTTTTTATTGTGTTCATCAAAGTGTGAAACCTTGTTATCCCGTAATTCAATAAAAAAAAAGTTTCTTCTTCATTCCTTATTTTATTTTAATTTTGTTTTCTTCTTTTCTTTTTCTGTACAGTTCTTTTTATACTGGTCTTAATGACATGGCGTGCGTAAGGAATTCTCAGCCCAGTCTTAAAAATCAATCTGATTCTGAAATGATAGTTCAAGAAGTAGATTGCGATTACGAATCAGAATATGATGATGAGGATGAAGCCTTCGAAGAAATTAGTAAGGAGTTAATTCACTTCGAAGAAAAACCCAAACCCAATTTGAATGACACAGAAACCGTCAATTTAGGGGACACAGACAACGTCCGAGAGGCTAAAATAAGTGTCCACCTCGAGCCAAAAATCCGGGAGGAGTTAATCAAAGAACTCATTGAGTACAAAGATGTTTTTGCGTGGTCATATGACGACATGCCAGGTTTAAGCACTGATTTAGTGGTCCACAAATTGCCCACTGATCCAACGTTCCCACCTGTCAAGCAAAAGTTGAGGAAATTCAAAACTGATATGAGTGTGAAGATTAAAGAAAAAGTTACCAAGCAGTTGGATGCAAAGGTTATTCGGGTCAATCGATATCCTGTCTGGTTGGCTAATGTTGTGCCTGTACCGAAGAAGGATGGCAAGATCAGAGTATGCGTCGATTACCGCAATCTCAACAAAGCAAGTCCGAAGGATAACTTCCCACTACCCAACATCCACATTCTGATTGACAATTGTGCCAAGCGCGAAATTGGATCTTTTGTGGATTGTTATGATGGGTATCATCAGATTCTAATGGATGAAGAAGATGCAGAAAAGACGACATTCATCACGCCCTGGGGAACTTATTGCTACCGGGTAATTCCATTTGGTTTGAAGAATGCTGGGGCAACTTATATGAGAATGACCACTGTGTTTCATGATATGATACACAAGGAGATTGAATTATATGTAGATGATGTGATCATAAATTCAAAGCATCAGGCCGACCACGTCAGGGATTTGAGGAAATTCTTCCAGAGGCTTCGCAAGTACAACCTCAAGCTTAACCCCGCCAAGTGTGCATTTGGTGTTCCATCCGGAAAACTGTTAGGATTCATAGTCAGCCGGCGAGGCATCAAGTTGGACCCATAAAAGATCAAAGCCATACAAGAATTGCCACATCCGAGGAACAAGACTAAAGTTATGAGTCTGTTAGGAAGGTTGAACTATATCAGCAGGTTTATCGCTCAGCTCACGACGACTTGTGAGCCTATTTTCAAGTTGTTGAGAAATGACGCTGCGATCAAGTGGACTGAGGAGTGTCAAGAAGTGTTTGACAAGATAAAAGGTTACTTGACAAACCCACCTGTGCTGGTTCCGCCAAAACCAGGGAGACCTTTGATTCTTTACTTGACAGTCTTGGAAAATTCATTTGGTTGTGTACTGGGGCAGCATGACGTCACCGGCAGGAAGGAACAAGCCATCTATTATCTTAGCAAGAAGTTCACAGCTTATGAGGTTAAGTACACTCACCTAGAAAGGACATGTTGCGCCCTAACTTGGGTGGCACAAAAGTTGAAACATTATTTGTCATCCTACACTACTTACCTCATTTCACGCTTGGATCCATTGAAGTATATCTTTCAAAAGCCTATACCGACAGGAAGACTTGCAAAATGGCAGATTTTGCTTACAGAGTTTGACATAATCTATGTGACTCGGACTGCGATGAAAGCCCAAGCATTGGCCGATCATTTGGCCGAGAACCCGGTCGATGCAGAATATGAACCATTGAGGACTTATTTTCCCGACGAAGAGGTGGTGCATATTGATGAACTAGAACAGGCCAAAAAAACAAGCTGGAAACTTTTCTTTGATGGGGCTGCTAACATGAAAGGAGTCGGAATAGGAGCTGTGCTTGTTTCTGAAACAGGGCATCACTATCCTGTTACGGCTTAGCTTCGTTTTTATTGTACCAATAATATGGCTGAGTACGAAGCATGCATTTTGGGTTTAAGGTTAGCTACGGACATGGATGTAAATGAAGTCTTGGTCTTGGGAGACTCGGACCTTCTGGTACATCAAATTCAAGGAGAATGGGAAATGCGAGATTTGAAGCTCATACCATACCGACAATGCTTACATGATCTTTGCCAATGGTTTAGATCAGTGTAGTTCAGGCATATTCCAAGGGTCCATAATGAGGTCGCCGATGCTTTGGCTACCCTAGCATCAATGCTACACCATCCGAACAAAGCTTATGTTGATCCTTTGCATATTCAAGTCCGAGATCTGCATGATTATTGTAACATGATTAAAGAAGAACTGGATGGCGAACCATGGTTCCACGATATCAAGGAATACATCAAAACGGGGATATACCCAGTGCAAGCCATGGGGTATCAAAAGAGAACAATTCGACGGTTGGCAAGTGGATTTTTCTTGAGTGGAGGAGTTCTGTATAAAAGAACACCAGACCTGGGATTGTTAAGATGCATAGATGTTAGACAAGCTACGTCTGTCATGTCCGAAGTACATTCAGGAGTCTGCGGACCACATATGAGCGGATATGTGTTGGCAAAGAAAATTCTCCGAGCGGGATATTATTGGCTCACCATGGAGCGAGATTGTATTAGTTTTGTGCTCAAATGTCATCAGTGTCAGATACACGGAGATTTGATTCATTCTCCACCATCGGAATTACACACAATGTCAGCGCCATGGCCCTTCATCGCTTGGGGCATGGATATCATTGGACCAATTGAGCCAGCAGCATCCAACAGGCATAGGTTCATTCTGGTAGCCATTGATTATTTCACCAAATGGGTTGAGGCCAAAACTTTCAAGTCTGTGACCAAGAAAGCAGTGGTCGATTTTGTTCACTCAAATATCATCTGTCGATTTGGAATCCCGAAGGTGATCATCACAGATAATGGTGCTAATCTTAACAGTAAATTGATGGAAGAGGTATGCCAACAGTTTAAGATTACATACCGCAATTCTACCCCATATCGTCCCAAGGTGAATGGAGCAGTTGAGGCAGCCAACAAAAACATAAAGAAGATACTTCGGAAAATGGTAGAAGGTTCGAGGCAATGGCTCGAAAAATTACCATTTGCGTTGCTGGGTTATCACACTACTGTCCGTACTTTAGTAGGGGCAACTCCTTATTTGTTGGTATATGGAACTGAAGCCGTAATACCTGCGGAAGTTGAAATCCCGTCCCTTCGGATTGTCGCTGAAGCTGAGATTGATGATGATGAGCGGGTCAAAACTCGTCTGGAGTAGTTGAACTTGATTGATGAAAAATGATTGGAAGTTGTGTGTCATGGTCAGTTATATCAAAAGAGAATGGCAAGAGCATACAACAATAAGGTGCGTCTCCGGAAGTTTGAAGTGAGCCAGCAAGTGCTGAAACGCATCCTTCCACATCAGGCTGAAGCAAAAGATATCGAAGGAAAATGCATCAACATGGCTATCAATTCTGACGTAGTTAAGAGATATTATGTATGATTTCTTTTAATTGTAATTGTTGTTTGTTTACATTTGGCATGATATCAGAGAATGAAATGACGGGGGTAATTTGTTCTTCCATCCAAACACTTCAACCTTTGCTTCCCCTTTTGAGCCTTATTTATTCTTTCATACCCCTCTTTTGGAATCAGTAATGAAAATGAAAAAAGGGAGAAAAGAAAAATAATGATAATAAAGACAAAAGAAAAGTCACAAGAAAAACAAAGGAATTGGGAACTACGCTTGACCTGATTCCTCAAAAAGGATACATAAGCGCCTCACGGCTCGGTCATAGTGTAATAAGAATAAAAAATCCCCAAGGAAGAAAAACTGGGGCATAAGTGGTGTTTATAATTTTGGGAAAGAATGTTGATTCCAAAAGTTGTAATGTTTTACCCATCAAAATTATTTTAAATATTTCTTTAGCCATACACCAAAAACCCATATTGATGTCCAAAAGACCTTTCGATCAGTATCCGGGAAGTGCCAAGTCGGGCAAATGAAAGTCTGGAATAACACTCTGGCCCCTAGCAGAAAAGAAATGAAATGAGAGAATCCTCAGAAGAAAGGAAATGAAATGAGAGAACCTTATCAGTAACACCCCAATTCCCAGCTGAAAAGAAATAAAATGAGAGAGTCTTATTGGTGAAAACCTTCACGGGCACCATAAGACGGCGGAAGTTGAGAGAAATAAAATAAGAGAGTCTTATCGATGAAAACCTTCACAGGCACCATAAGACGACGAGAGTTGAGAGAAATGAGAGAGTCTTATTAGTGAAAACCCCTCGAAGGGCACTATAAGGCGACAAGGAATTGAAAGTGGGCAAACGAGGTAAGGTTGACAGAAATGATCCGTCGAGGCATCAAGCAGAACAAAGATGTTGATTTGGCAAAAGATTTGGGTGGCGGGACCTTTTGAAATGCAAAGTAAGGTCATCAAATAGATTGAGTGATATAATAGACTGGGTTGATTAAGCCGAAATGCACGACATGATCATTGAGATCGGTTATACCATTCAGATAAGTCCTTTTCCTTTTTCTCTTCAAACAATTGTTCAGAAAGAATTTTCTTTTCATCTTTGGAAGTCATCATCTTTCATTTCTTTTGGTTAAAGATTTCTTTTATAGTAGTTTGTCTTTAAGAAGGATTTTCAAAGCCAACTACCAGTCGCCAACATGGGGCAAGGTAAATGGGGATAAGACAGGCCGAAGATAATGTGACGGGACAAGAAAGACGTCATTATAAGACCAAATGACGGATTGCTCTAAGATGTCGAGGAAAGTATGGAGTAAAAGTGGAAAACAACGGTTGAGAAGGTGGCAAATAACAGAAGCATCAAGAAGGTCCAAAGTTATCAGCCAAGTTTCAAGATGGTCGAACAACGCAGAGCGTGGAAAAAAGAAAAAGGGAAAACCATCCCCAGCAAGAACGTCCCCCACGTTTTAAACTAACAAATATTTTTTGATTTGAAGAAGGGACAATAAATGTTATTAATGATGGAAAGACATGCCACAAGAAAGATTGTCAAACTGGGACAGAAAATTTTCTTTCATTTCGAAATTTTTTGGAAGTCTAACACAAGTTTGTTGAAAAGCGGTATCCCCAGCAGTTTTCGGGAGAAGGCGAAACAAGTTTTAAAGAAAGCAATTTCGGGAGGAAGATAACATAAGTCTTAAGGGAAGTAGCTTTCAGAGGAAGGAAATCACCAGCTTTAAGGGAAGTAGTCTTTGAAGGAGGAGAATAACATATTTTTGAACGAAACACCAGAGTTATCCCCCAGCAGTTTTCAGAGGAATGAAACACCAGTTTTAAGGGAAGCAGTTCTGAAAGAAGACTATTCAAGTTAGAAGGAAAATGGTTCAGGAGGCAGGAAGGAAAACACCAGCTTTAAAGGAAGTAGTCTTTGAAGGAGGAGAATAACATAGTTTTGAATGAAACACCAGTTTTAAGGGAAGCAGTTCTGAAAGAAGATTATTCAAGTTAGAAGGAAAATGGTTCAGGAGGCAGGAAGGAACAACGACAATAGAACGTATTTTTAAGTAGTAGTTGAAGTCAGGAACCCGCCTGGAGAATGGAGGTATTATATGTTAATTCATAATAGAAGTCAGGAGCCCGCCTAGAGAATGGAGGTGTTATATTTTTAGGAAGTTGTAGTTGAAGTCAGGAGCCCGCCTGGAGAATGGAGGTGTTATATCTTTAAGTTGTAGTTGACGTCAGGAGCCCGCTTGGAGAATGGAAGTGTTATATCTTTAAGTTGTAGTTGAAGTCAGGAGCCCGCCTGGAGAATGGAGGTGTTATATCTTTAAGTCATAATTGAAGTCAGGAGCCCGCCTGGAGAATGGAGGTATTATATTTGAAGAAGTTGTTGAAGTCAGGAGCCCGCCTAGAGAATGGAGGTGTTATATTTTATCGAAGTTAGGAGCCCACCTGGAGAATGGAGGTGTTATATTTTATCGAAGTCAGGAGCCCACCTGGAGAATGGAGGTATTATCTTGTTAAGTCATAGCAGAAGTCAGGAGCCTGCCTGGAGAATAGAGGTGTTATATTTTATCGAAGTCAGGAGCCCGCCTGGAGAATGGAGGTATTATCTTGTTAAGTCATATCGAATCCAGGAGCCCGCCTGGAGAATGAAGGTATTATCTTGTTAAGTCATATCGAAGCCAGGAGCCTGCCTGGAGAATGGAGGTATTATCTTGTTAAGTCATAGCAGAAGTCAGGAGCCCGCCTGGAGAATGGAGGTATTATATTTTAAGAAGTTGTTGAAGTCAGGAGCCCGCTTGGAGAATAGAGGTATTATATTTTATCGAAGTCAGAAGCCCGCCTAGAGAATGGAGGTATTATCTTGTTAAGTCATAGCAGAAGTCAGGAGTCCGTCTGGAGAATGGAGGTATTATATTTTAAGAAGTTGTTGAAGTCAGGAGCCCGCCTGGAGAATGAAGGTGTTATATATTATCGAAGTCAGGAGCCCGCTTGGAGAATGGAGGTATTATCTTGTTAAGTCATAGCAGAAGTCAGGAGCCCGCCCGGAGAGCGGAGGGTTGCAACAAAGATCCCCAGCATAAATTAAAGTTCAGAAGTCGAAAGGAAGGCAACACTAGTCAGAAGAAGGCAGTTCAAGCTTCGAAGGAAAAATAATGCGAAGCTCACAAAAAGGAAATAAGCAGTTCAAGTTCGGCAATCAAGAGAGAATACAAGTCAAGTCAGAAGTAAAGAAACATCGGAGGAAACACAAGGCAACAAGACAGTGAGGCAACAAGGCAACAACAGTCACATGACCAAGTTTGAGAATAAACCTTTGTAATTATAGACTATAATTTAGTTTAACTTCTTGTTCTCTTTTAGCATGGTGTAATAAGGAAGTCAGTAAGTAGCGGTAGCAGCAGTAGCAACAGCAGTACCAGTAAACCCACAGCTCTGTGGTAGTCCCAGCTACCAAAACTTCCCGAACTACATTGACCTGATTCCCTTTTAGCCAGGGATATGTAGGAAACCTTTGAAACAGAGGTTCGGTCAAATCTTTCAAAAAATGCTTCACACGAAGTAGCCAAATGGGCAAAAATTGCTCGTATCCGCTCACTTTATCTTTGCACGGAAACTCTTCGTATTTCCGGACAAAGAGGGGCAGCTGTGAGCACGTGATTTTTGCCCTATGAGAACTACTCCCAAAAATTCAAAATAAAATAGTTTTGTGTTGTTTGTGATTTATTTATATTTTTTCTATGCATGTTTATTTCTACTTTAATTAAGAAAAATACAAAAATAAGTGTTGCATGTGCATTTCGGATTTAATTTTACAATTTAGGAATTAATTAAACAATCAAGTTTGTTTTACAAAATGGAAAAATCACAAAAATATGTACTTTGCATTTTTAGCATTTAATGTCCAAATTGTGTGATTTTATCTTTATTGGTGTTTAATTTCGTGTGATAATTATTATTAAGAGCTAATATTTTAAGTTAATTGTCGATTTTATGATTTAATTTAGGATTTTGGTTGTAATTTAGGAATTAAAAAGGAAATAAGTAGAAAAGAACAAAAATAGAAAAAGAAATCAGAATTGGGCCCAAATTAATTTAAATCCCCAAGGCCCAAATCCTTACAGCCCAATTCGAATGCCCCAATACCCGGCTTTTACCCCACCATCAGCTCAATCGAAACGACAGCGTTTCAGGATCAACAAATCCCAACCGTTGAATCGTTTTGATCCAACGCCTCAGCATAATCCCCACAACCCGACCCATTTGTCCCCGGATCGACCCAGTCCCCCCACGAAACCAAACGACATCGTTTCCTATAAGGGAATTGATCTAAGCCATTAATCTCACTTGATCGAACGACTTGGATCCAATCCCCACGTATGTATATAAGGGACCCAAACCGTGCCCTTCCCCCCACCCCAAACCAAACCCCCCTTCGTCCTATCATATCTCTCAGACCCTTCAGAGATGCCCCCCCCAAACCCTAGCCGCCCTCGTTCCCTTCACCTAAAAACCCGGCGGCGCCAGCTCCGATGGCCGTGAAATTCACACCACTGAACCTCCTAACCACCCTCAACACAGATCCCTACCCCTTTAACCTCGAATCATCCTAGTTTGTCTCGAATCTTCAATCGAAGATTCGAGCAAAACCCTAAACCTACCCAACCAGTCCCAGGTTCACACCCCAGTTCCACCTGACCCCCCTCGTCCCAAATCCTATGTTAGTCTTGCTCAAATCAAAACAGAACTGGACGAATCCTAAATCGAGTGAACGAGCCCTAGAAGAACAAAAGCTAGGAATCAATCCAAAAGATTTGAGGTCTTAACCGACTTTAGTCAAGTGTTCTCAGTCGAGAACACTCGATTAAGGTCCGTTTTGGCTTCAAAGTCTCAAGACGAAGTTCAAACTGAAATGGATGGGGTTTGGTCTGGAAGTTTCGAGGTATTTCCCTTTGTTTTCCTTTTCCTTCTGTTGTTTGTTTTATTTTGACTGAGTAGTTTGTCATTTTCGTCAAGTAGTTCTTCCTACTCTTTCAGACCATTTTCTTGGTCCAGTTTCCTTCTGTTGATTAATATGTGTTATAAACAGTTTCGTCGATTAATCTGTTCATGTCTGTAGTTTAGTAGTTCTCGTCAAGTTGTTTGGTGTCGTTTGTTTTGTTTTCAGCCTTAGGGTTCCATTCAGTATATTCTCAGGGTCCCTACATTTTGTGTTTAAGGTTAATTTAAAACTATGAATATTGGTTCGAATTGCTTCATTTCATGTGATGTTTGGTTCCCTTTTCTTTGTTGTTCATCATTTTGCACATGAGTTCAGTTTGTTTGTCGATTCAGTACGTTTACAGTGATCCTTCCTTCTGCCTAAGTTTGATTAAGAATTGTGAATGCAGTCAGTTAATCCCATGTACATGTGCATCTTAGCAGCTTTGCATCAGTCTGCTATTTGATCTAATCTGAGTTCTAAGTTCGAACTGCTAGGTGAATTGAATTAAATTGGTTATAGCTGTTGTAGTTTGCTGATTAATTAGGAATCAGGTTAGTTATCTAATTAAGGAGATTGGTTATAGCTGATGAGGTAAAAGGGATTGGGTAGGACAGTAATTTCAGGGACTTTAGGAGGGTATTTTGGGATTGAAAAGGTTTGAAAGTAGTTTAAGTTGAATGGTATGATAGTAGGGTACTAAAATACCATTAAACTAATGAATTGTTTAAATTGTTTAAATTGTTTAAATACTAATGGGGAACAAAACATAATGGTAGGGGAAGGTTTAAAGGAAATGGATTAAGAAATAGGTGCCCATACCTATTTGAATTTAAATAAGGAAAGGACAAGGGATAATGGGAAAAAGGGACTCTAGTGGAATTGAAAAAGGGATCATGGGCAGAATTAGTTTAAGGATTCTGCCTAAGTGCTCTTGAGAGGGGGCAAGGTCAGTTGTTTGGGTATAAATAGTGGCCTGGACAGAGTAAAAAGGGGGATCTTTTTGAGTCTGGTCTGGGTTTTTCTTTTGGGCAGACCTTAGAAGAGAAAAGCAATCTGAAAAGATAGAGAAAAGAGTTCAAAGTTTGAATACAAACAGGTTTCGAGATATCTTAAGATGATTTTGGGTGTAGTGTTGCAGTAGTGTGTTTTTCTGATTTCATTTCTGAGGTCGTTTGAGCTGTTTAAGTTTGAGTGTTCTGGTTTTAACTAGTTTCAAATCCACCTGGGTTTGCTGCATATCTTACTGGGCTGTTGGTGGATTGTTGTTTGAATTGCTACTTGTATTACTGTTGTGTTGTTGTTGACTGCTCTTCCTTCTTTTGTTCTGTTTTTTCCAATCCAGGTACATATCCTGTAACTTCGAGTTTGTGGACATGAAGTAAAATGCTGAATGAATCTCTGTTGATATGTCTTTCGTGATCCATGTAGTATAAAATTCCAGTAGAATTTTCGTTTGTAACTATGGTTGATTTCTCGGGCACGTTATATTTCATGTATGCCTTAGACTTTTACTAGATTTTTATTTGCATCTAAAACTGGACTGTTTGGATTATTGGACTGTGATTATTCATTAGCCTTAGTATAGTTTAGTTTGCTTTTGTGTAGTTTAACTTTTTAAAATTAAAAATAGCTAGAACAGGAAACTACTCTTAGGATCTATGATTTTCATTTGTATTCACAACTGGAAATTCAAACTATTGTGAGTAATTAGCAGAAAATATCGGCTGTAGTGTTAAGTAGATTCAGACCTGATAAGCAAGTTACTGATTGGAACTTGATTTTAAAATGGATTACGGGCTCCTACTAGTGTAAGATCAGGCATTCTTTGTTTTTTAAATGCATTAGATAGTTCATTTGCGGATATAAGTCACATATAAAGAAATCCTTAGGATATAGCGATCTGAAATTGATATGGGTTTTAGGAGTACGAGTTCAGCATGTTTGGTCAACCCTACACAACTCAGGTGACTATGCGTAGGATAATTGAACTCGAAAGTTGGCATGTTAATTTGAATTTAGAATTGATTATTTGTTTGCCAATAATTAGGCCGTTGTGAATAAAATGAGTAGGCCAAGATACAAATCAAATCAGTGGGAGATCAGGGCTCAATTGATTGCCTAAACGTGATTGCTTCTGCTCAAATCGGACTTGGGCCTGACTCTACTTAAGGCCCAACGTCAGTCAGCCCTCCCCTTTCTTAAAGTTGACAATTTTTCCTTCCTTCGGGCTGCCTTTGAAGCCCAACCTGCTGAAGATCTTAATGTGCTCACTAAAGCTTTTTTATTCGATATTGTGACGTAATACTTTCAATGATGGTTTATTAATAATGCTAATTAATTAGGACCTTTCTTTTATCTGTAGAGACAATAAAGGTAGAAAATCATAGTCTTTTTAGGATTGGCCTTTAAATAAAATTAGATGAGCCTCGCCGAATAAAAATACAAAATTGCGGGGCCCTCAATAAATGGTTAAAATAAAGTATTTAGAATTCGGGATGAGCCATTTAGTGAATTTCACGACCCTCCCCAAAGATAATAACGCGCAAGTCACTTTAGGCGCGCTTTAAATAATTTACTTTCTTAAACTCGGGTGCACATTTATGTGACCCAGATCCAAATCTCAACGGAGTCGAAATGTGTCCATAACCACGGGTGCATTGATGTGACATGGTTCGAGATGCGTTTTCACGACGTTGCAATTCTCTTAAAAATAATAATAATCATAAAAACGGTAAAGAGTTAAAATTTGCACATAGGTTCATAATTGTTAAAATCAGACAAATAAGTCGAATATGACAGTTGTGCGACCGTGCTAGAACCATAGAACTCGGGAATGCCTAACACCTTTTCCCGGGTTAACAGAATTCCTTATCCGAATTTCTGGTTCGCGGACTGTAATATAGAGTCAATCTTTTCCTCGATTCGGGATTCAACTGGTGACTTGGGACACCATAAATCTCCTAAGTGGAGACTCTGAATCTTTAAATAAAATCCCGTTTCGATTGTCCTTTAATTGGAAAAAACTCCCCTCTGCACCCCTGCGGGCGCGGGTAAAAAGGAGGTGTGACACGAGGCACCTTGCTAAGGGTCCACCGAATATTTTTCGATACAGGTAGCCACGATCCAAGCAATAATGAGCAACTTTTCGTCGAAGTGCCTGAGCCTTTTTCTTATCTTCGGGTAGAATCCCATACTGCAAAAAATTAACGATCTCGTTTCTCCAATCCCAAGTTAAATTATTGAAATTTACCTCGTTTTTATCCTGATCGAGTGCCGAATGAAACAAAATGTATTACAAAAGCGTTTTCTTCATTTGTTATTTTTGCTGCAGATGCGAAATTAGCCAACGTGTCTGCTTCAGCATTTTATTCCTTGGGTATTTGCATGATTTTTCAAGATTGGAATTGTCTGATTAAATTTCGTGCCTTTTTCAAATATTGTTGCATTCTCGCCTCTCTAGCTATATAAGTCCCCTGCATTTGATTAACTAAAAGCTGTGAGTCGCTCTTGATTACAACCTGCTATATTCCAAGCACTCGTGCCAATTCTAGACCTACAATTACAGCTTCATATTCTGCTTCATTATTAGCAATGGGATGGCACTTTATGTCTTGCCTTATAGTTTCTCCCGAAGGTGGGATTAGAACAATGCCTAAACCCGCTCCTTTAACATTTTAGGAGCCATCGGTAAATAGGGTCCAAGTACCTGGATTAGACCCATTGAATGCAGTTCCTTTTCTGCTTCTATTACTATTCCTGGGCTGAAGTCTGCCACGAAATCTTCTATTATCGCAGTTCTAGATTGATATGTGATATCATATTCACTTAGTTCTATATCCCACTTAGTTAATCTCCCTGATAATTCTTGCTTATGCAATATATTTCGTAAGCGATCATTACAGAGATAGGGCGACATTGAAAATAAGGCCTCAACTTTTTGGATGCCATTATTAGTGCTAAAGCAAGTTTTTCTAAATGAGGATATCGAGTTTCAGCATCCAATAAAAACTTGCTAGCATAATAAATTGGAGAATGTTTACCTTTGTCTTCTCGAGCTAATACTGCACTTACCGCCATTTCTGACACAGCGAGATAGATGAGTAGCCTTTCTCCATCCTTCAGTTTAGCCAACAACGGTGGGTTTGACAAGTATATTTTTAGATTTTTGAGTGCTTGTTGGCATTCATCAGTCCACTCAAATTGGCTTTACTTTTTCAACACTGAAAAGAACTTAAAACGTTTCTCCGAAGATTTAGAAATAAACCTCCCCAATGTTGCTATCCTACCTGTCAGCCTCTGTACCACTTTTTTGCTCGTGAGTATATCTGGTATCTCTTAAATGGATTTAATCTTTGCTGGATTTACTTCAATTCCTCGGTTAGAAACAAGGAAACCTAAAAACTTATCTGAACACACGCCAAATGCACACTTCTCGGGATTTAACTTCATATTGAATTTGTGGAGAATCTGAAATGTATCTGACAAATATTGGATGTGATCCCCCGCCTATTGTGACTTGACTAGCATGTCATCAATATAAACCTTCATGGTTTTTCCCATATGTTCTTGAAACATCTTCGTTACTAACCTCTAGTACATGGTTCCAGCATTCTTTATGCTGAAAGGCATGACTTTATAACAGTAAGTACCCCTGCCTGTAATAAAGGAAGTTTTTTCCTCATCTGAAGGATCCATTTTTATTTGATTATATCCTGAACAAGCATCTAAAAAAACTCAACAATTTGTGTCATGCAGTAGCATCAATTAGATGATTTATATGTGGTAAATGAAAAAAATCTTTAGGACAAGCTTTATTCAAGTCAGTATAGTCTACACAAACTCGCCACTTACCATTCTTTTTGGGCACCACTACAGTATTAGCTAGCCAATTAGGGTATTTTACCTCTCGGATAGACCCGAATTTTAAAAGCTTTTATACCTCATCCTGAATCACTTGGTGTTTGAAAGATCATTGCTTCCTTTTCTTCTGTTTGACAGGTGGATACGTTGGATCTTCATTCAGCTTATGGGTCATCACCTCCGGTGGTATACCTATCATATTTGAATGCGACAAAGCAAAGCAATATACTTTAGCTTTTAAGAATAAATTAACTTACCTTTCATCTCTAGGCTCAGGTTGGTTCCGATGTAAAATTTTCTGATAGGCCAATGTATAAACAACATTACTGCTTCGAGTTCCTCAATTATTGTTTTAATGTTTTCGTTCTCTTCTGGCTCTTGAATAGTATCAGACCTTGAGTCTACATCCATTTGTCCATTCCAGTTGAGGTTTGCGTTGTTAAATCCTAAACTGAATTCTGTAATTGCTATTTCTTGTCTACAACGTCATTTTTTATGCTTGAATCTGCCACTGAATTGATACTTCGAAAATCCTATTGATCATCACAGATTTGTCTTATTCCCCATTGCGAAGTGAACTTAATAATTTGATGTAAAGTAGACGGAACAACATCCATCTCGTGAATTCAATGTCTGTCGAAGATCATATTGCATGCCATGTCCACATCTATCACTTGAAATTTGTATCTTTGACTACTCCTTCTGCGAATGTGGTGAGCACTATATCCCCTTTTGTAACAACACTTGAATTGTCAAATCCAGATAAGGTACGTGCTTTGGGTATCAATTTGTCATCAGCTTGCATCTCATTTACCACTCTTAAAAGAATGATATTTACAGAGCTACCTGGATCAATAAAAACTCATTTCACATTAGTATCATGTACAAGTAAAGATATTACCATTGCATCATTGTGTGGGATCATCATGCCATTTGCGTCTGCATCATCAAATGTTATGTTGTCTTCTTCCAAAACTTGGCAAACTCGCTTTCTTTGGGTAATTTTGACTTTTGACACCTTTTTTGCAGTCATATATGTCACACTGTTGACCTCCTCTCCTCCGCTTATCACGTTAACCGATCTTTTTGGTGACGGAGGTTTTGGTGGCTTTTGTTTATTCATCTTATAGGCTTGCTTACCCTTCTCACTAAACAGATCGGTTAAATAGCCAGTATTATAAGTGATCTACTTCAACTTGTAGCAATCTGCTATTTTATGACCGTGATCATTATAAAATCGCACCAGAAATCTGGGTTTCTTCTGTTGGGCTTCGATATCATTTCTTTTGGCCACCACACCTTATCTCCCATGCTTTTTGAAACAGCTGCCAACTTGGATGTGCTAAGATTGAAACTGTAACCACCAATCTTTGCTTTTGTACTACTATTGTTGTCCCGCGTATCTCGCTCCTTTCCAAACTTGGATGATGAACCCGCATCTCTGTCCCTTGATCTAGAATTGTACCTCGGGTTCTCCTGTTTAGAACGTGAATCCCTTCCTGCTGGTTCCATGTAAGGGTCGTACCTATTTTTACCGGATCTTTTTTCAGTTTCTGGTCACCTCAAACTTATTCTTTCATCTCCCCGTGACTGAGTGATAGTATCTTCTTCTATCCGCAGCTTCGTACTATACTTGTTGTAAACATCACTCCAAGTTGTTGCAGGGAATTCTCGTAGACTTTCTTTGAGTCTCTTCGTGGCTTCTAAGATTTTTTCATTTAAGTTACTTGCAAACGCCATGGCTGCCCAATTATCCAGTACACGTGGTAGCATCATCCTTTCACGCTGAAATCTATCCACAAATTCCCAAAGTAGCTATGCATCTCCTTATTTTATTTTGAAGATGTCTTCCATCCTCATTTCAACTTTCTGAGCTCCTGAGTGTGCTTTTATAAATGAACCTGCAAGCTCAACAAAAAAGTCAATAGAATTTTCTGGTAAAAGAGAGTACCATGTTCGTGCTCCTTTTGTAAGTGTTTCGCCAAATTTTTTGACCAGCACCGACTCAATTTCTTGCTTGGTCAAGTCGTTGCCCTTCACGCCAGTTGTACATGCAGTTACATGATCTCATGGGTCAGTTGTCCCATCATACTTCGGAATATCGGGCATCTTAAATTTTTTTGTAATTGCCAAGGTAGCGGCACTTGGCTTCTAGGGCTGTTGAGAATATTTATCAATATCCACCCCTTTAATCACTAGTGGCACACCAGATATCTGCTCTATGCGATCGTTCTACTCCTTGAGCTATTTCTGCAAAGTTAGTATTAAACTTTGTAAATCAGAATTATCTGGAATACTTGACCTTCCATCGCGAGATTCGCTGAGAGTTCCTCCACTGCCTGAATTAGCAAGTCCCAAGCGTGGATTCTCTATGGTTGCGGTGTTTTTGGAGGTGGAGTTGGTGGTACAGTTGACAACCCACTAACAAAAGCTTGGAGAACATTGTTGACGTGTTCTGTAATTAATTGGTTCAATGCATCTTCAGCAGTTTGATCGTCCCCTTGTTGATTATTCACATACGATGCTGATGTGTCAGGTGACCCTTCTCGGGAGTGTTGAGGAGAATTTTGGGGTGAAGGGATTGGAGTTTCATTCTCTTGTTGATTCTGTTGGTTCAACTGGTTTTGTTGATTGTTGTCGTTAGCGGTCGACATGATTTTTTGATAGAAAAATAAATTTTGAAAGTGAAAAGATTATCAGATTCCTAGTAATCGAACCAATTTATTTAACCAAAAAAATGGGTATTTCCGTCAAATTCTATTTTTAGAAGTACTCGGGCTACTGATAATCAAGAAATTCAATATTCTTTCAGTAATAAGAAAGGAAATTAGAATCTGAAATGGCAAAGTAATCAATAGAAAGCAAAAGAAGGTAATTGTATTCCAATAATAATCAGAACATGTCTTTACATGTGAAATCCCCTTCCCTTATATAGGGATCTGCAAGTATAATGTTTCTTCCCTTTTATGACTGAATCATTATGAACATTAGTGATATTAATGAGATGTTATAATTGGCTATCGTAACTGTTCATGAAGATTCTGTAACATCTATGATCATTCATGCACATTAATTGACGATTCAAAAATCTTCCTTCTTTACTGTCTTGATTCATTCTGTCAGTGTCTCTTCATATAGCAATTCAGACTCGAGCGACCATACCCCTTTTATCTCGTGGGTGATTTGTTCGTATCTATTACGACTCGTGCCTCTTTTAATGCATCTCTCCAGCTGTCGCTTTCTCAATGATCCACGTGTCTTGTCATATCAGCCATTCACATAAATTCACGTGTAATATTTATTTTTATCAATACACACAGCAGGGCTTTACAAATAAAATTTGCAAAATTTCTATGTTGCTTCACCAGAATTAGTATGTGTATACATAATATGAAATAGTAATAAAGGGCATTTTAATTATTCATACCTCTCTTGCAACAGAACTACTCCAAAATCTCAGGCCATTAGCGTTGTTCTAGAGAATAATTCGAATAATTCCACCATTATTTTGTTTTTTGTTTTTAAGAAAACACTCTGCCTGTTTGTAGCCAGATAATGAGATAAAGGAATAGAGTGTGATAGGTACGCCTAAAACTAGCCAATTATGATGATCCACGTAGAATTAGATTGAGGATTCATATAGTCAATCTCAATTTGTTTGAAATTGTGGTTTAATTGTTGTTGTATTTCATTTTAAAGAAAAATAGAAGTTGGAACAAATTTTTAAAAAGGGTAATAGGTAAATTCTTGTTTTGGCAAATAATAATTCTCCTAAATCGGATAATTGGTTGTTAAAAGTTTAACGTATTTAGTCTTTTATTACCGGGTCAAATTCAGGATATTAGAGTAACATAATTGTTTATTTTTCCTTAAGAAAATATAGTTAAACCAATTTTTCGAATATACATACATTGTAGGCGCAGTTCGTGGACACTCGTTTAGGCTTGGTGTTAGTGTTGTTATACTCTTTCTTATTCACAATAAGCGATTTTAAGCCTTTCAAATTTGGTCGAAAATAAGTAATTTTTAAAGATGAAGAAGGTATTAATCTTTTTTCTCAAAAAGGGTTGAGCCAAGTTTGATCATTTCATAACACAACTAGTTCGACATTGTTCTATGTAACTATTGAAATACTCTACAAAGAGGAAATTTTATTTTAATTTTTTAAAAATAAAAAATAAAACTAGTAGTAATAAATTGATAGGAAATCTAATGCAAATGAACTGGAGAATACTTATAGTAGCACTCCAGTATTTATGTTCAAACCAAAAGAAACACAGCTCTTGTAGGTCAAGTGGGGCTGAAGAAACAGAGACCTTCTCCTATGCAGGGCGGAGCTAGTGTGTAGGTAACGAGTTGGGTTGAATTCAATAACTTTTGTCCACATGTACAAATTATTACTTTAGAACCTAATAACAATTTAAATTCCAAAACAATAAGCTTCAAATTCTAATTCCGCCGGCACTCCTACGCTAAAGAGAGAATAGACCCAGAGGCAGGCCTATGTATAGAGAAAAGGGGTCAGCGGACTCCGTTAATATCGGCAAAAATTCTTGCTATATATGTTCAAAAATGGTCATATATTTTGCAATCCTTAAAGACTAAAAGTCCGATCAGGCACTAGTTGACCAATCCGCTTATGTGTCCGCCAACTTCAAATCCTTGGTTTGTCTATGGTTGAATCAGATGCATCAAATGTCCTTGCCCTGTTAGCAAACACAGGAGCTTCTATTGTTTGATAATTCAAACAATTGATTGCTCTTTCTTTGTATCTTCTTCATTCTCCTATTAACTATATGAGAAGATAAATAAAAGAAAGGAGAAGAGGAGAAGCAAAAGCTTCACAAAATTATTATATAAAGATGGAAAACTTTGGAAATGAGAAGTCTCTAACTTGTAGCCTTTGAGAAGTAGATAAAATATTCCCAAATTGACTGTGGATATATATATATATATATATACATAATAAAAAAAACAGTCTAGTGCATTAAACTCTCGCTATGTGCGGGATTCGGGGAAGGGCCGTACCACAAAGATCTAACGTACGTAGCTTTACCCTGCATTTCTGCAAGAAGTTGTTTTCACAACTCGAGCCCATGACCTCCTGGTCACATGGCAACAATCTTACCAATAACGGCAAGACTCCTTCTTACTTACTGTGGATATATATAACTATGAAAAATGGACAATGGACAATGCAGTGGTAAGTTCTTCTAGTCATGCCAACAAAGAAGCATAACAATACATCTTCGAATTATAAACAGCCTACCCTTTTGCTCTTTAATGTATTCTCTTACACTTTTACATGAAAACTTCTTATCATCACCTCCCACTTTCGAACTTTCCATCTCCATATATGAATTATGATATGATTCTCTTTTACTGATAATTTCTCTGAGAAATATTGAAGACTAATTAAGTAACAGAGTTGTTTTAGTGATGAATGAGTACTTGTCAGAATTGCTTTTCTTCTTATAGAAAAAGAATGAAAAGATATATGGTCCATATGTAGTACTCTCCAGGTTCATTTGCAAAGAGTCAAATAGAAGACTGATGAAGCCATTAAAGGATAACACATTGTCCCCTGCCCTACTATGCCCTACTTTGTGTCACTATCAATGAAGGATCCAACGCGTGTTCGTGGTCCGGCAAAATTTCATGTTTTTTTACTCGAACATCAAGTATGTTCATGAAAAATAAATATAAATAGAGTTAGATATATTCACACTACACTCTTTCAACTCTCGAGATGTAAAATTCTAAATTATTCTCCACGTCCTGCTGTTTTACCTTTTTTAAACCCCGTCAAGGTCTCACGCGATGTTGCTTCATCAATTTTTTTTATTAAACTCGTTTCTGGACATGTACATTGCACGTCTATGTCTATCTCTTGTCACAAATTTTTTAAAGGGGCTAAAATAAAGCAAAAAAGTGCTAGCTAAAAATGATGAATTGCATACGCAATATAGTGTTGAACTTAAAATAATTGGATATGTAGATATATTTTCTTATTATTTAATGTTATGAGATACAAATATGTAATATGATATAGCATACCCAATTTTTTTTATAAATGTTATTTTTGGAGTTTGTTCTATTACAACATTTTAATTGTTTGTCATGATGATAATCTTATTGTGGGCGGTGATATCCCTCATGAAAATACAATGAATATGTAATTGTCAGTGTGAAAAAAATTGTTGAGGAACATACAACCCAAAATTGGAATTGTTTGGTCTTGTACTTTACTTATTATCCTTAAATCAAATAGCATGGCATGATAGAGCTCGATCAGGAGCAACAGAATTTAAGAATGACACCATTGTATAAGTAAGGGTATTCAATCCACTAGTGCAACTGAAGGTGCGCAGCCTCTTCTGAACCGGAACAAGAAAGAGCTCATAACCACTGCTTGTGAACAGCTCTCCTCAACTTAAGGCGCACCTACTCTTACTAGAAGTCTAGTCTCTCTCAGGTCCAGTTTCGATCTCTAACTAACTAACTTACAACATAGGCCGGAAGAGAGATATTCAGAAAACCCGATTTCCTGTCTTAAGAACCTGACTCAAAAGAGAAAAGAAGACCGGACTAAAAGAGATCTCACTTTCGACGATTGAACTTGACTTTTATATCCAGATTGGAACTGGACTTAAACGTCTTTGGATCCTGCTTAGGGCCGACTTTCACTCCACTTTCACTTTCATATCAGGAACGTCGACTTGCACTTGCAATATAGAATATGACTTTCCGGTGTAAAAGGTAAACGTGAATCCATGTATAGAATAAACTTTTAATACAAAAACCAATATATCACATGACAGACTTAACCAATCTTAGCTGATTTATGTTACTAAAACCTAAACAAAATGAAATTTAGCAATAAAAATCAAATTTAGCTACTGTGCATGCAAATGTTAGTAATGTTATTGGCATGATTTATAGTTCAGTAGCAATAAAAAAGACACAAAAGGGACTTGGGGAAAAATAGCCAAAATGCCCAAAAATAAAAGTTATCATCACGACGAGCATCTAAACTCTCGCAATAATATAGCCAGGAACTCACCAATTGTAAATAAAGAATGCTCTTCTTTAGGAAAATTTTCAAGCTTAATGTAAAATGAACTACTCGTCAAGATAGCCAATAAACTAAATTCAGTATTTTTCTATTACGTATAAAACAGTAGATAAGAATTAAAAACACACACAAAAAAAAATCAAAAACAAAAGAAAGTGAACACAACTATGCCAAAATGATACAAGAATTACTTTTTAAATATGGGTTGCATAGCTTTCCGGGACCATTACATTTGTCACGATCCGGATTTTCCACCCTCGGGAGTCGTGACGGCGCCTACTAATGTGAACTAGCCAAGCCAATCAATTAACTACTTATTTCATTACTCAATTATTTCTTTAAAACAAATATAAGACGATAACATGAAAACAACAGAACTTTAAATAATTAAGCAGAAGATAACAACTAAATATCTGAAATCTGCATCTATTACAACTCTTAAAACCTAAAGCACCCAAAACCTAGTGTCACAGTGTCACAGACGGTCTAAGATTTACTACATACAAAGTCTGAAGAAAATGACAATACACTGTTTCTGAATAAAAGGAAAATGAAACAGGAAATAGGAATAGAGGAGACGTCAGGGCCTGTGGACGCCTGCAGGTCTACCTTGGATCTCCGCGAGGACTGAAGGTAGCCTCCACACTACGGTCCAAAAGCTGCTCCGGGATCTGCACATAGTGCAGGTAGTATCAGCACAACCGACCCCATGTGCTGGTAAATGTCTAGCCTAACTTCGACGAATTAGTGACGAGGCTAGGACCAGACTACCAAATAACCTATGCAGTTCAACTACATACATAGTGGAAAGAAATACATAAATAACCAGTCAATATGGGAGAGAGAGCATGCTTTGGGGGAGATAAGAATTCCGAATAGAAAGACATCAAGTAATGAAAGAAACAATATAACTCGGATACCAACAAAGAATCAGAAATCAACAAATGTACGGCATCACCCTTCGTGCTTTTACTCTCGTCCTCACCAAAGCAATCATATAATAAAAATGTGCACGACATCACTCTTCGTGCTTTTACTCTCTTTCTTCGCCATATAATTAATAAAATCGGCACGGAATGGTACATCGTGTGGCACGGCATCACCCTTCGTGTTTTACACTCTTTCCTCACAATAATATACGGTATCACCCTTCGTGCTTTACACTCTTTTCTCACAAAACAAACAATGCACGGCATCACCCTTCGTGCTTTAACTCTCTTCCTCACCCAAACAACAATCACAAACAATATGGCAAAGAAATAAAGGAAATTTGCAATAAGAATCCCAACAAGGGAACAACATCAATAACATCCATATCTCGGCAAGGGAGAAAACAAATAAATCAACAATAGCCCGGCAAGGGTGACACCATAATGATCTCTTCTCTTTCTCACTTTTACTTCACAATTCACTTCACAACTCGAGCCAATACTCTAGAGGTTCAATTATCACTTATACCTTCACAATTCATTCACAACTCGAGCTAATGCTCCTCAATGTTCATAGGTCACAATTCTTTCCACAAACTTTATACAACTTGAGTCAATGCTCCTCAATGTTCATAGGTCACAATTCCTTTCACAAACTTTATACAACAATTAGAAACCATCACCAAGGCATAAAAATGATAATCACAATATAAAGACTCACGGGCATGCTAGATACCAACGTATAAATACTCATCATCATGCCTATACATCGTACTCAACAATTACCACATAGCAAATAAAACTTAACTCTTAATCCCTCAAGCTAAGGTTAGACCAAACATTTACCTCGATGCCACGAACACAATTCACGATTCAATTACAACTTTACCTCTTGATTCCACCACCAATTCGCTCGTATCTAGTCACAAGTTACTTAATTATATCAATAAACTCTAAATGAATCAATTTGAATGCATGAAAATGAGTTTTCTAAAGTTTTACCCAAAAACTCAAAAATCACCCCGGGCCCACATGGTCAAAACCCGATTACCAATTCCCTCACGAACTCAAATATATAATTTGTTTTGAAATCGGACCTCAAATCGAGGTCCAAATCCCCAATTTTTGAAAAACCTAGGTTCTACCCAAAACATCCAATTTCCCCCATGAAAATCATTGATTTTGAGTTGAAATCATGTTAAAAGATGTTAAGGAGTGAAGAAAATGAGTTAGAAATCGCTTGCCAACGTTTTAGAGAAGAAAGGTTGTTTGAAAAATCGCCTCTTATGTTTTTGGGGTTATGAAAAATGAAAAATAACTTAAAATCCCGTCTAAATATACTACTCTCAGATGCCCTGTGCGGACCGCACAAAATCAACTGCGGCCGCACAGCCCCCGTGTGGACTGCAGTGACATGATTTAGCAGTTGGCCATAAATTTCTCTACAGATGTCCAAATTGTGATTTCGTTACCTTTCTGGAAACTAGACACGAAGGGCTACAACTTTTATTTTTGAATCATCTCAAAATTCTTTGTAAATCAAAAGATATATGCTTCCGAAGTCGGACCAGTGAACTTGTGCGGACCACACAAAATCAACTGCGGCCGCACAGTCACCAGTGCGGATAGCACAAAAACTAGTGCGGACCGCACTAGCAGGTTCAGAGATTTGCACTACTCTGAACCTCCAGTAGTCATATTTTAAGCTTAAGATACCTCAGAACCTACCCGAAACTCACCCGAGCCCTCAGGACTCCAAACCAAATGTGCATACTAACTCAAAAACATCATATGAACCTACTTGTGCGATCACATCATCAAAATAACATGTAAAATCATGAAATAAACCTCAAAACTCAACATTTTCATCAAGAACTCTCAAAGTTCATAACTCTTCAATCATAAGTCCAACTCACATCAAATAAACTCCGGTTTCACCAAATTTCACAGTTATCTTTCAAATACTATAACAAGTTTGTACCGGATATCGAAACCAAAATACGGGCCCGATAACAATGGTTTCAAACATTAATTCTTTTCTTTATTTCTTAGATAATTCAGTAAAATAATTTCTTTCAAAAACTAATTTCTAAGGCTTGGGACCTCGGAATTCATTTCCGGGCATACGCCCAAGTCCCATATTTTACTGCGGACCTCCCGGGATCGTCGGAACACGGATCCGGGTCTGTTTGCTCAAAATATTGACCAAAGTCAATCATAATCAAGTTTTTAACTCTAAAATTTCTATTTGCCATATTTTCACATAGAAGGCTTTCCGGATATAGGTCCGGACCACACACATAAATCAGGGTGGGGTAAAAGGAGGTTTTTAGGCCTCAGAACACTGAATTCAATTGCAACACAAGTGACATTCTCCACTTCTAAAACAATTGTTCGTCCTCGAACGGACATAAGAAGGAAGTACTTGAGTCAGGAAAAAGATGGGGATAATGGCTCCGCATATTGGACTCGGACTCCCAGGTCGATGCCTCAGGAGGCTGACCTCTCCACTAAACACGAACAGAAGGAAAACTCTTCGATCTCAACTAACGAACATGCCGGTCTAGAATAGCTACCGGCTCCTCCTCATAAGACAAGTCCTTGTCTAACTGGACAGTGCTGAAATCTAACACGTGGGATGGATCGCCATGATATTTCCGATGCATGGACATATGAAACACTGGATGCACGACTGATAAGCTCGGCGGCAATGCAAGTCTATAAGCCACCTCTCCCACGCGATCAATAATCTTAAACGGGCCAATGAACCTAGGGCTAAGCTTGCCCTTCTTCCCAAATCTCATCACACCCTTCATATGCGACACTCGAAGCAGTACCCGCTCAACGACCATGAATGCCAAATCACAAACCTTGCGGTCGACATAACTCTTTTGCTTGGACTGAGCTGTACGAAGTCTTTCCTGAATTATGCTGACCTTGTCCAATGCATCCTGAACCAGATCCGTACCCAACAACCGAGCCTCTCCCGGCTCAAACCGTCCAACCGAGGACCGACATCGCCTACCATACAAAGCCTCATACGGAGCCATCTGAATAATCGACTGGTAGTTGTTGTTGTAGGCAAACTCTGCTAAAGGCAAAAACTAATCCCACGAGCCTCCAAAGTGAATGACACAAGCTCGGAGCATATCCTCCAAAATCTGAATAGTCCGCTCGGACTGTCCGTCCGTCTGGGGATGAAATGCTGTGTTCAACTTAACCCATGTGCCCAACTCTCGCTGAACTGCCGTCCAAAAATGCGAGGAACACTGCGTACCTCGGTCCGCAATAATAGACTCGAGCATACCATGAAGACGAACAATCTCCCGGATATAGATCTCAGTTAACCTTTCAGAAGAATAAAAGACTGCAACAAGAATGAAATGCATTGACTTGGTCAGCCTATCAACAATAACCCACACTGCATCGAACTTCCTCTTAGTCCGTGGGAGACCAACAACAATGTCTATAGTGATACACTCCCATTTCCACTCAGGAATCTCAATCTTTTGAAATGAACCACCGGGCCTCTGATGCTCGTACTTAACCTGTTGATAATTCAAACACCAAGCCACATATGCAACGATATCCTTCTTCATTCTCCGCCACCAATAATGCTACCGCAAATCCTGATACATCTTCGCGGCGCCCAGATGAATAGAGTAACGGAACTATGGGCCTCCTCTAAAATCAATTCTCGAAGCTCATCCATAATAGGCACACAAACTCGACCCTACAATCTCAAAACTTCATCATCACCTAAGGTAACCTGCTTGGCACCTCCATGCTGCACCATGTCTCTAAGGATACACAAATGGGGATCATCCTACTGCCGATCCCGGATACGCTCCAATAATGAAGAGCGAGCGACTATGCAAGCTAACACACGGCTGGGCTCAGAAACATCCAACCTGTTACGCAACGCCTTCCTGATGTTCTTTGGAAGGGCAACGTAAGGCTAAGCAACCGATGTCAGTGCGGTTGCTGTCCACCAATGAGGTCCTCGCCACACGCTAGACTAGATTGTCAGTGCCGTGCGGGAAAACCAATGTCATGAGCAAATTGCGGAAGCTGAGAGAGAATTGGGTTTTGAATGATGATGATGATTTTATTGATGGATGAAAATGCTGATTACAATGATGCGGTGTCGAGGGGGAGAGACACCAGAAAATGCTTGCTTGAAAATGTTTGATTGTTTGGTCCCCCTTAATAATGCTTAAAAAAAATAAACCAACATTACAAGACTAGCCCTAATAAAGCTGTAGAAGCACACTGAAATGAAAATGATGAAAACTAGCCTATGATTACAATGAAAAGGACTTAGATTATTACAAGGTAAAACTAAGTCCGATGGCAGCATCTTTGTCTTGCGGGTCAGGGTCTGCGCGCGCGTTGCTGTGGGCGCGCGCGACACTTGATGTGCTGGCCTGAGGCTGGGCGCTGGTGCTAGGCATCAGGGTCTGTGCGCGAGGCGCTGTTGGAATGGGCCTGCAGCTGGGCACTGGCGAGGCATCAGGATCTGCGCGCGCGGCATTGTCAGGGCGCGCGGCGCTGTTGTCATTGGCCAGCCCTTGGACGCTGGCGAGAGGCATCGGTGGGGTGACACAGGCACATGTGCGCTTGTCACTTGGCGTAGCCAAGACCACGGGGCCGACCATGGTGCTAGGCATTGTGAGGCTTGCTAGGCCGCCAAGGGGTGCGGCCAAGGGGTCATGGGGCATGTCTGGAAAGCAGCCCATGACATTCTCCCCCACCTGAGTTGGCGCCGTCCTCAGAGCCTTATGATGATGATGATGATGATGTTTCTGATGGTTGTTGGATGGGAGGTCTGCGCCCCTCTGTTCTTTGAGCTTGTTGTTGTAGCGCTGCAATGATTTCATGCGGCTGACATGGAAGACTGGATGGATCTTCCACCAGGATGAAGTTTTTACCTGGTATGTGGACTTCCCAATGCATTTTTCAATGGGCAGGGGCCCGATGTATTTTTGTTGTAGGCGAGGGTCATGGGTCCTTTCTGCAAACAAGTACCGCTTTGGGATGCATAACATTACTTTGTCCCCTGGTTGATGTTGGGCAAAGCAAAGCTTTTGTTCGGTGAACCTTTTTGCCCGCTCTTGGGCCCTGATGAGATAGCTCCGCACTATCTCCATGTTGCGCTCCCATTCGCTCGAGAAGTTGGCAGCTCGAGGAGATTTCAGCATGGTTGATGCATTCACCGTTTGCGGGAGAAGTGGTTGCTGTCCGGTAACAATTTCAAAAGGGCTTTTGTTTGTATGATGGCTCTTTTGAGAATTGAAACACAGTTGAGCAGCATCCATGAGGTTCACCCAATGCTTCTGTGATCCGGTTGCGAAGTTGCGGAGATATTCCTCCAGCATGTCATCGAACCGGTCTGTCTGGCCATCCGATAGTGGATGGATGTCTGTGTTGTGACTCAATGTTGACCCAAAGCACCTGAAGAGATGGGTCCAAAAGTTGCTAGTGAAGCGTGAGTCGCGCCTACTAACAATGCTTTTGGGCAGGCCCCAATGTTTGACAATGTGCGAGAAGAAGAGTCGAGCTGTATCTTCTGCTGAGATGTTTTGCGGGGCTGCTATGAAAGTTTCATAGTCTGAGAACTGATCTATGACAACCATGATGGATGCAAGATTGCCGACTTGGGGCAATCCCGTGATGAATCTGAGGGAAACACTTTCCCATGGTCTCTGAGGGACATGTAATGGCTGCGAGGGTCCTGTCTGTGATGAGTGATCCGACTTGTCCTTGTGGCATGGCTGACAAGTCTTCACACGATGATGAGTGTCACCAGTCTTTTAAGGCCGATGACATAATGGCTGATTGTTGCTGCGAAGGGTAGTCGGAACCAGGGGTTCATGTCTGTCGACTACCTTCTCCAACTGCATGGCCGAGATGTTTTCAGCGGCCATCTTTATGGGAAAACATGGCATGGTGCAGGGCTTGGCCCCTTTTTCTCCCATCATCAGGAGCATGTTGGCATATGGTACCGGTATGGTGTTGGTTTGCCTCATGAACTCTAAACCCACTATGATGTTGAAGTCATCTATGATTGCGATGTGCAGGTCGATGCTTCCTTTGTATGGGCCAAGTTTCACTGGGACATTTGTAACTGTTCCACCCAATGTCTGAGGAGGTGAGTTGATAGCCTTGACGCGGCCTTTGCTTTTTTGTACAACAAGACCTAGGCGCTCTACTTGCGTTGATGACAAGTAGTTGTGGGTGGCACCCGTGTCTATCAATGCGTGAAGGGGCTTGCCGTTCACTTTCAGCTCGACGAACATTAGGGTCCTCGCTTGTTTAGGAGGCCTCCCGTCCATCTTTTCCTTCCCTTTCTTGGTGATTGGGACTGATGTTTTCTTAGGAGGACATGCACTGGTCCCCGCTCAGGCATGTGGGATAGAGCCAACAATTGCATTGAAGGCGCCTACCTGGTCGTCTTCGGATGTGTCTGATGCATCTGTCTCATCCTCGACAGTTTGATGAGCATTGACCTTGATGTTTGGGCATTCATTGTTCCAATGTGCCCCGCCGCAATGACGGCATTCTGAGGAAGGCTTTCTCCCCTGATTGTTGTTGATGGATGCAGCACTGTTGCTGTTGGAGGGAGGAGTCTTAGTTTTGGATGCACTCCGATCTTCCCCACTTTTGCTTGGGCCACCATTGTTGGGATGGTGCCCGTTGAATCCCCCTCAGACAGACGGCTGGGGCCTGTCGTTCTGAGTTCCCAAATGATAATTGCTAAGGCATTCTGCAGCTTGAATGGCCTTGGGCAGGGTGTCCACCCGTTGTCGTTGTAGTTCCATACGAGCATGAGGTTTCAAACCTTCTATGAATGCGAAGAGTTTGTCTTTGTCCCCCATGTCGCGTATGTTTTGCATGAGTGCGGAGAATTCGCGCACGTACTCGCGCATTGATCTGGTGTGGCGGAGTTCTCGTAGCTTTCTCCTTGCATTGTATTCCACATTTTCGGGGAAGAACTGCAGGCGTATGGCTACCTTTAATTCGTCCCATGTCTGAAGAGTATCTTCACCGGCCTTGATGGCTTCGTATTTGACCCGCCACCAAAGTTTGGCATCGCCCTGAAGATACATGGCAGCAGTCGCTACCTTTTTGGATTCCTCCAAATGGCCCACGGCATCGAAGTATTGTTCGATGTCTAAGATGAAGTTTTCCACTTCTTTAGCATCCCGGGATCCGTCGTATGGCTTTGGCTCCAGTATCTTAAGCTTTTGTGGAATGGGGGTGAGGTCTGTTGCACCCCTGATGTGATGGTCGCCTTCTCGAAGTAGGCTCTGTAAGGCAGCATTGACAACATTGAGCTTGTCTGTCAAGTCGTTTATGGTTTGCTGCATGGCAGTTAGTCTGTCTGCCTCCTGTTTCTGATGGGCTAAATCATCAGCACGCTCCTGTTGGAGGTCCTCAAATTTGCCATGAATATTGGCAGTTTCGATGGCTGCCGTTTGTCGGTCCTCGTCGGAGTCACGACTGATGTTTGCAATGTCATTTTCGGCCTGCCGCATTCGGCGGTCCAGGTCGTCCAACCTTTGCACTAGGTTGTTGTTTTGATCAGGCACCGTATCCACGATGGGTCGTAATCGGTCAATCGTCTCTTCTAGGGATGTTAGACGCTCCCCATGATTCACCATGGTCAGAAATGGTGATGATGGCAAATGTGTTCCCTCGTCCGATGTTGAGCCTAGGCTCTGATACCAACTGTTACGCAACGCCTTCCTGATGTTCTTTGGAAGGGCAACGTAAGGCTAAGCAACCGATGTCAGTGCGGTTTCTGTCCGCCAATGAGGTCCTCGCCGCACGCTATACTAGATTGTCAGTGTCGTGCGGGAAAACCAATGTCGTGAGCAAATTGCGGAAGCTGAGAGAGAATTGGGTTTTGAATGATGATGATGATTTTATTGATGAATGAAAATGCTGATTACAATGATGCAGTGTCGAGGGGGAGAGACACCAGAAAATGCTTGCTTGAAAATGTTTGATTGTTTGGTCCCCCTTAATAATCTTAAAAAAAATAAACCAACATTACAAGACTAGCCCTAATAAAGCTGTAGAAGCACACTGAAATGAAAATGATGAAAACTAGCCTATGATTACAATGAAAAGGACTTAGATTATTACAAGGTAAAACTAAGTCCGATGGCAGCATCTTTGTCTTGCGGGTCAGGATCTGCGCGCGCGTTGCTGTGGGCGCGCGCGACACTTGATGTGTTGGCCTGAGGCTGGGCGCTGGTGCTAGGCATCAGGGTCTGTGTGCGAGGCGCTGTTGGAATGGGCCTGCAGCTGGGCGCTGGCGAGGCATCAGGATATGCGCGCGCGGCATTGTCAGGGCGCGCGGCGTTGTTGTCATTGGCCAGCCCTTGGGCGCTGGCGAGAGGCATCGGTGGGGCGACAGAGGCACATGCGCGCTTGTCACTTGGCGCAGCCAAGACCACGGGGCCGACCATGGCGCTAGGCATTGTGAGGCTTGCTAGGCCGCCATGGGGTGCGGCCAAGGGGTCATGGGGCATGTCTGGAAAGCAGCCCATGACCACATTGGCCTATTGGCCAAAGCCTGAACATCCAAAGCAAGTGGTCTCTCACCGACCGGAATATAAGCACGACTGTCCATACTGGCTGACTTGTTACTCAAAGCATCGGCCACCACATTGGCCTTTCCCGGGTGATATAATATAGTGATATCATAATCTTTCAACAACTCCAACCACCTCCTCTGCCTCAAATTCAACTCCTTTTGCTTGAACAAGTACTGCAGACTCTTGTGATCCGTGAACACCTCACATGCCACACAGATAATGCCTCCAAATCTTTAATGCGTGAACAATGGATGCCAACTCCAAGTCATGAACCGGATATTTCTTCTCATGAATCTTCAACTTCCGCGAAGCATAGGCAATGACCTTGCCATCCTGCATCAACACTGTACCAAGTCCAATACGAGATGCATCACAACAGACTGTATAAGGCCCTGAACCTGTGGGCAATACCAACACAGGTGTCGTAGTCAAAGCTGTCTTGAGTTTCTGAAAGCTTTCCTCACACTCATTCGACCATGTGAACTGGGAACCCTTCTGGGTCAACCTGGTCATCGGGGTTATGATGGATGAAAACCCCTCCACGAACCAACGATAGTAGCCTGCCAACCCTAAGAAACTCCGAATCTCTGTAGCTGATGCTGGTCTAGGCCAGTTCTTGACTGCCTCAATCTTCTTCGGATCAACTTGAATACCCTCTGCTGATACAACATGACCCAAGAATGCAACTGAACTCAACCAGAACTCACACTTTGAGAACTTAGCATATAACTGACTATCCCTCAAGGTCTGAAGAACCACTAAAAGATGTTGTTTGTGCTCCTCCCGGCTGCAGGAATAGATCAAAATATCATCAATGAAGACTATCACGAACGAATCCAAGTAAGGCTTGAACACTCGGTTCATCAAATCCATAAAAGTTGTTGGGGCATTCGTCAACCCGAATGACATCACCAAGAACTCATAATGCCCGTACCGAGTGCAAAAAGTTGTCTTAGGGATATAGGATGCCCTAATCCTCAACTGATGATAGCTAGATCTCAAGTCAATCTTCGAGAATACCTTGGCACCCTAAAGCTGATCAAACAAATCATCAATCCATGGCAATGGATACTTATTCTTGATTGTAACCTTGTTCAACTGCCAGTAATTAATACACATTCTCATCGATCCGTCCTTCTTCTTAACAAACAACATCGATGCATCCCAAGGAGAAACACGAGGCCTAATGAAACCCTTCTCAAGCAAGTATTGCAATTGCTCCTTCAACTCTTTCAACTCAGGTGGGTCCATATGATACGATAAGATAGAAATAGGCTGAGTGCCCGGAGCCAAATCAATGCAAAAGTCTATATCCCTGTCGGGTGGCATACCCGGTAGGTCTGAAGGAAAAACCTCAGGAAACTCACGAACAATGGGCACAAAATCAATAGAAGGAACCTCAGCACTAGAATCTCGAACATATGCCAAATGGGCCAAACACCTCTTCTCAACCATACGCTGAGCCTTCATATAAGAGATCACACTACGGGTAGAATGACCAGGAGTCCCTCTCCACTCTAAACGAGGTAAACCCAGCAATGCTAAGGTCATAGTCTTGGCATGACAATCCAAGATAGCGTGGTAAGGTAATAACTAGTCCATCCCCAATATGACATCGAAATCAACCATGTCCAGAAGAAGCAAATCTACATGAGTCTCAAGACCCCTAATCACGACTATACATGAACGATGGACTCGATCTACCACAATAGAATCACCCACCGATGTAGACACATAAACAGGAGCACTCAAAGAATCACTAGGCATGACCATATATGGTACAAAATAAGATGACACATACGAGTATGTAGACCTTGGATCAAATAACATTGAAGCATCTTTATCACAAACCAGAACCATACCTATAATAACTGCATCGGAAGCCTCAACCTTGGGCCTGGCTGGAAGAGCATAACATCGAGACTAGGCCCCACCACCCTGAACTACATCTCTTGGATGGTCTGCTGCTGGCTGGCCTCCACCTCTAGCGGCCTGAGCTCCACCTCTAATACCTCTACCTCCACCTCTACCCCCACCTCTAGCTGGCTGGGCGGGCTGTGGGACACCTGGTGCCTGAACCATGGCACGAGAACCCTGATGCTGAGAGATACTCGATGCTCGAGGGCAAAACCTAGCAATATAACCGATATCGCCACAAGTGTAGCAAGCCTTCGGCTGCTGAGACTGTTGGCCCTGACGACCTGAATGACCACCCCGAAAACTCTAAAGCGGCGGTACACTGATAGGAGCAGGTGGTGCACTGTAGGACTACTGATCAGAATACTGGATCTGAGGACCACGGCCACTTGAAGCACCATGAGAAACCTGAAGTGCTGACTAAAAAGTCCTAGGAGGATGGCCTCTACCATATGTATCCCTACCTCCAGACGAGGTACCACTGAATCGGCCTGAATGATGGGGCATATTGTCCGAACCATGACTACCTCCCTGTGACAGAACCATCTCCACTCTCCTGGCCACATTGGCCACCTCCTAGAAAGATATCTCACTCCCTACCTCCCTAGCCATCTGAAGACAAATCGGCTGAATAAGTCCATCAATGAACCTCCTCATCCTCTCTCTCTCGGTGGGAAGTATGATAAGCGCATGATAAGCCAAGTAGATGAATATGGTCTCATACTGGGTAACAGTCATAGAACCCTGCTGGAGGTGCTCAAACTGCATCTGATAGGCCTCTCTTTGAGTGATGGGGAGAAACTTCTCAAGAAATACCTGCGTAAACTGCTCCCAAGTCAAGGCTGGTGATCCGGCTGGTCTAGCTAAGCAATAATCTCTCCACCAAGTCTTGGCGGATCCAGATAAGCGAAAAATAGCAAAATCGACCCTATTGGTCTCAACTATCCCTATGTTCCTAAGAACCTCGTGACAGCTGTGTAGATAATCCTAGAGATCCTCAGTAGATGCACCGCTGAAAGTAGTAGTGAAGAGCTTGGTGAACCTATCCAACCTCCACAAAGTATCGGCAGACATAGCTGCTCCATTGCCAGTTAGAGAGCTACCACACCCGGCTGAACTGCTCCAACTGGCTGGACCGCTGGAGTCTGAAACTGGGGAGCTACCTGCTCCGAAGTGCGAGTAGCAGGAGTCTGGGCTCCTCCTCCATCCTGAGAGACGGCTGGTGCTACAAGAAGCAAGCATGCTCGAGTGACACTCTCCATGAGGCTCATTAGACGGTTCAGATCATCCTGAAGAACTAGGGTAGCAATAAACCCCTTTGGGACCTGAGATGGGCCCACCGGAATTACTTGGGCCGGAACCTTATCATCAAAGTCAACCTGAGGCTTCGCCGCTTGTTCTGTTGCTCGGGGCTGAGCTCTGCTCCTACCTCGGCCTCTAGCATGACCTCGACTTGCCCTCTGCCCTTCGTGGGAGCTGCTGCTGAGGACTCGGGCTGCTGGTCAGTGGATGAGGAAGCACGTGTTCTCATCATCTGCGAACAAACAGAGTAGAAATTCAATTAGCATAGAGAAACCAAACCGCACGACAGGAGAGAATAAATGTGAAGTTGTTCCTAAATCTGTAGACTCCGGGGGATAAATACAGACGTCTCTATACTGATCCCTCAGAATATACTAAGCTTGTCTGTGAACCGTGAGACCCATGTAACCAAGAGCTCTGATACCAACTTGTCACGACCCGAATTTTCCACCTTCGGGAGTCGTGATGGTGCCTACTAATGTGAGCTAGTCAAGCCAATCAATTAACTACTTATTTCAATACTCAATTATTTCTTTAAAATAAATATATGACGATAACATGAAAACAACGGAACTTTAAATAATTAAGCGGAATATAACAACTAAATATCTGAAATCTGCATCTATTACAACTCTTAAAACCTAAAGCACCCAAAACCTAGTGTCACAGTGTCACAGACGGTCTAAGATTTACTACATACAAAGTCTGAAGAAAATGACAATACACTGTTTCTGAATAAAAGGAAAATGAAACATGAAATAGGAATAGAGGAGACGTCAGGGCCTGTGGACGCCTGCAGGTCTACCTTGGATCTCCGCGAGGACTGAAGGTAGCCTCCACACTACGGTCCAAAAGCTGCTCCGGGATCTGCACATAGTGCAGGTAGTATCAGCACAACCGACCCCATGTGCTGGTAAATGTCTAGCCTAACTTCGACGAATTAGTGACGAGGCTAGGACCAGACTACCAAATAACCTATGCAGTTCAACTACATATACAGCGGAAAGAAGAACAAAAATAACCAGTCAATATGGGAGGGGAAACATGTTGTGGGGGAGACAACAATTCCAAATAGAAAGACATCAACCAACTAAAGAAAGAATATAACTCGGATATCAACAAAGAATCAGAAATCAACAAATGACCGGCATCACCTTTCGTGCTTTTACTCTCGTCCTCACCAAAGCAATCATATAATACAAATGTGCACGGCATTACCCTTCATGATTTTACTCTCTTTCCTAGCCATATAATCAATAAAATCGGCACGAAATGGTAGATCGTGCGGTACGGTATCACCCTTTGTGCTTTACAATCTTTCCTTACTATAATACACGGCATCACCCTTTGTGCTTTACACTCTTTCTTCACAAAACAAACAATGCACAGCATCACCTTTCGTGATTTAACTCTCTTCCTCACCCAAACAACAATCACAAACAATAGGGCAAGGAAATAAAAGAAATTTGCAATAAGTATCCCGGCGAGGGAACAACATCAATAACATCGACATTCCGGCAAGGGAGATAACAAATAAATCAACAATAGCCCGGCAAAGGTGACAACATAATGATCTCTTCTTTTTCTCACTTTTATTTCACAATTCACTTCACAACTCGAGTCAATGCTCAAGAGGTTCAATTATCACTTATACTTTCACAATTCATTTCACAACTCGAGCCAATGCTCCTCAATGTTCATAGTTCACAATCTTTTCCACAAACTTTATACAACTTGAGCCAATGCTCCTCAATGTTCATAGGTCACAATTCTTTCCACAAACTTTATACAACAATTAGAAACCATCACCAAGGCATGAAAGATACAACAAAGTCAAGCTAATCACAATATAAAGACTCACGAGCATGCTAGACACCAACGTATAGATACTCGTCACCATGCCTATACGTCGTACTCAACAATTACCACATAGAAAATAAGACTTAACTCCTAATAACTCAAGCTAAGGTTAGACCAAACACTTACCTCGATGCCACGAACACAATTCACGATTCAATTAAAGCTTTACCCCTTGATTCCACCACCAATTCGCTCGTATCTAGTCACAAGTTACTTAATTATATCAATAAATGCTAAATGAATCAATTTGAATGCATGAAAATGAGTTTTCTAAAGTTTTACCCAAAAAGTCAAAAATTGCCCCCGGGCCCACATTGTCAAAACCCGAGGTTCGAACCAAAACCCGATTATCCATTTCCCCACGAACTCAAATATATAATTTGTTTTAAAATCGGACCTCAAATCGAGGTCCAAATCCCCAATTTATGAAAAACCTAGGTTCTACCCAAAACACCCAATTTCCCCCATGAAAATCATTGATTTGAGTTAAAATCACGTCAAAAGATGTCAAGGAGTGAAAAAAATGAGTTAGAAATCACTTACCAACGTTTTGGAGAAGAAAGGTTGTTTGAAAAATCACCTCTTATGTTTTTGGGGTTTTGAAAAATGAAAAATAACTGAAAATCCTGTCTAAATATACTACTCTCAGATGCCTTGTGTGAACCGCACAAAATCAACTGCGACCGCACAGCCCCTGCAGTGACATGCTTTAGTATTTGGCCATAACTTTCTCTACAGATGTCCAAATTATGATTTCTTTACCTTTCTGGAAACTAGACATGAAGGACTACAACTTTCGTTTTTGACCAAGTTAACCTGTGCGGACCACACAAAATCAACTGCGTCCGCACAGTCACTAGTGCGGAAAACACAAAAACTAGTGTGGACCGCACTAGCACGTTCAGAGATTTGCACTTCTCTGAACCTCCAGTAGCCCTGTTTTAAGCCTAAGACACCCCGGAACCTACCCGAAACTCACCCGAGCCCTCCGGACTCCAAACCAAATGTGCATACTAACTCAAAAACATCATATGGATCTACTCGTGCGATCACATCATCAAAATAACACGTAAAATCATGAATTAAACCTCAAAACCCAACATTTTCATCAAGAACTCTCAAAGTTCATAACTCTTCAATTGGAAGTCCAACTTACGTCAAATAAACTCCGTTTTTCACCAAATTTCACAGTTATCTTTCAAATACTATAACAAGTTTGTACCAGGCTCCGGAACCAAAATATGGATCCAATAACTATAGTTTCAAACATTAATTCTTTTCTTTATTTTTTAGATAATTCAGTAAAATAATTTCTTTCAAAAATTAATTTCTAAGGCTTGGGACCTCGGAATTCATTTCCGGGCATACGCCCAAGTCCCATATTTTACTACGGACCTCCTGGGATCATCGGAACACAGATCCGGGTCCGTTTGCTAAAAATATTGACCAAAGTCAACTATAATCAAGTTTTAACTCTAAAATTTTTATTTCTCATATTTTCACATAGAAGGCTTTCCGGATATAGGTTCGGACCACGCACGTAAATCAGGATGGGGTAAAAGGAGGTTTTTAGGCCTCGGAACACTGAATTAACTTGCAACACATGTGATGACCTTTTGGGTTATCACAACATTTAACCCCAAATATGAAAAAGAAAAATCAATTACATAGTGAGTAAAACCAAACTTTTCTCGAAGTAACAGTGCATATGCTTAATTCTAGTAAAGAAGAGAATTAATTAGTGAAATGGATTACCAAAGAATAAATTGATTGACCAGATTTGATTGCTAAATATTGGCTCTTTTGTTGCAAGAGCTCTTCTCTTCTTCTTTTGAACTTTGGCACTTGTCCTTTTCTGGCTTCTTGTCAACAGACTTCTTTGCTTTTGTAGCCATAGATAATCCAAAGAGAAAAATAGAAAACAAAATTAGTAGTGAAGAATATATTTGATGCAGGAAAAAAAGTTATACTTAGAATTTGATGATATTCAGAGTCATATGCTATAATATCAATAATCAAATAGAGGACTGTACTTCCATAGACAAATGATTTCCTTCTATTTCTTCTCTTTTTTTCAATCAGAAAGTATTATTCCAAAATGGGTTGAAATATTTTCTTTAATTTGGATGATTTCATAATAGTGTCCATCTGTTAAAGGCTAATAAATTTTCTTCATTAGTTATTTTGCACCGTTTCAATATTGCACTACTACGAGATAATAATAATTATGGTCACAAATTAAGGTAGTGTAATGATAACACTCGTACAGTCATAAATATGGCGCCCCTTCCACTTCTTATATAACGACCAAAAAATGATAAAGAAGAGAAAGGCTGACATTAATTAGTAGAAGATGAAAATTTCTTTCTCACACCCATTAACTATGAATAGCATTTTAATTATAACTGCTATATTCATTATACTTATGAAGGTTTTCTAATTTAACTTTTTTTAATGTTCATTATATTGTATATTTACCTATTTGTACACTAATGTTGTTGGAATAGTATTTGATTGTAAGGGCAAAATCGTTACTTAGTTTTTTATGAGTAAATTTGTAATTCAACCTTAACTTAAAGTGTTCCCATTTATAATATAGTATGATGATATATGTATTAACACTATGAGGAAATGAATAACTAGGAAAAAATGATACCACTTGATATAGATTGTCTCTCAGTGCGTTGGTTATGTATCTTATTTTGCTCAAAGAGGTCAGAAGTTCTAACTTAACTCTCAACAAAATCAATGGAATAAGCTATTCCTTGTTTTGAAGTATGATAATTAAAGTTATTCATTTATGTTCTTCTATAAATTTCGATACTACTTACTGATCACGCCCAACTATGCCTTATAAAAAGGACAATGCGGACGTTGCAAATATAACCTGAGTATTCTGGACAGAGTCGAATCCACAGAGAAATAACCTATCAGTCACTATCTTTAGAACTACTAAACTCTTGAGAACCAATTTCCCCAAACGTTTGAATCACAGTTGATGGTGTCTTCAGTAACTAAAATTGCACGTAAATAAACAGCTATAAACTAAGGATGCTAAGGTTGTAAACAATAATGAGAAGACGCTAAGGTAATGACTTCCCCTATTGATGGAATCCCTTATGTTTATGCTTCATACAAATTTCCCAACACACCTCTATCAATCATGAACACTTTTCTTACCGTAAATCTCTCCCGAGTAATCACAGTAATATACTATTGCACTCTCCCGAGATACACTAGCTAGCTTTAATTAATACAGTTCACTTAAGATTTCACTCAAGGCTTCGTTATCCCTAATCCCGCCTTTAAACCCACAGTTATAGATCCCTCTTATACTTTGGGAGTGGTGTTGTTCAACAATAACCTAAATATGCACTCTCTCCCGAGTTATGCACACTAAATAGTCACAGCTAATTGAGGATCCTGTCAATTAACTACAACATACACAAAGTTGAACAAATAAAGATTGAGACTAGCAATTTGTATTCACATAAACAAGAAGTTGATCCCCAAATAGGTTCCATCAAAACCTTAGAAAAAAGATTTAGCTACTCATAACTATGGGTAAATAAACTAAAACAATATTCATCATAAAACTTGCAAGAAAAATAAAGAGAAGAAGAAACCAAGATGTTTTGGGTGATCTCACACTTGTTCTTCTTCCAAAAATACTCTCCAAAACAATACATGCCTCTCTTGGGTGAAGTCTAGTGTTTAAAATAGGGTTTTGGGCTAAAAATCCCGTGTTTTACACTTTAATCCCTGAAGTTCTCTGCCTCCACCGCGGTTCGGCCGCGGTCGCGGCCAAACTTGCTCTCTAATTCTCACTTTGTCTGCAGCCCTCTTCTACCGCGGTTCTGCCGCGGTCGCTGTGGAACCGCGGCAGTACTCTTTCAGTTTTGACTTGAGCTGTTTCGCGTGGTTTACTTGACGGAATTTTACGATCAACCTCTTTTTCTCCATATTTGATCCCAAAAGTACTTCATAGCCTTCTCTGGTCATATATAACCTGCAAAGCATGAACAACACTAATAAGAGCATTTTGTTATCACTTTTATCATCCAAACTATACAAGAAGGTGGTTATTTAGGGCCTAATTATAGTTAAATTCACCTCTTATCAACACCCCACACTTAAACCTTTGCTCGTCCTCGAGCGAGTTACACTACACTTCCAGGCCTAATCGTTCGATGCATTACCCAATTTTCTTTTTTATGCCACACCCACCATTATGAAGGAACAACCTAAGCAGTGCAACAGTCACGCCTCAGATGAAGACTCTAACACCATGACACACTCATGCTCACTCTAGTTACTCTAATAGAGGTGAAAACTCACTTTTCTTCTTCCTGAGTCACATGCCCTCACATCATAATTCTGAGAGAAGTTTCAAGCACATAAAATTCAAGCAAAAAGGAACCAAAGATAGGCAGAATTCACTCACTCTCAACAAAGAACATTCACATGCCACACAGACACACCATAAGCTTTCCCCTAGTGTAGTACTCTACTACTCGAACTATTCAGTCAAAGATCAAGAGCTCTTTATTTGGTTGTAATGTAGGCTAAGGGACGGGTAGGATATATTTGGATATAGTGACTAGCCTTCCCAAGCACTTTTTAATACACACTTTCTTTTATTTCAATTTCCATGCTCAGCCCGCTCGTTCTTCCACATTTCAGTTCATAGGTGACCCCCACTTTTCTTTAGGTGCAACTATTTTTTTTTACTTCCTTACCACCCCACACTTTGACTTTTGTATGTTCTTTAGCAATTCAAGTGCTTCTAGGAGGTACAGGGTCAAACCGTCAAACTATTCAAACACAGGGATATAGGTCATTATAGGGTTATCAAAGAACAGGCTTCAGGCTCAAAAGTGTTAACTATGAAAATATATACAGGTGGATTCACAAATATACAGGCTACACAAAGAAATGTCTCAATCATCTCTAAAACCAAACAGCTTCTATTTCGCTTTGCAAACACACAGGGCAAGTTCTAGGTATCACATGCAAGCATAGAATACAAGTAATAGCTCACACACACTTGGCATGTAACTCATTCCGAATCAGTTTATCAACACACTCATACGAGCGTTCAAGCAAGACAGGATGTGCAAAATTAAGGCATAGATTTACGAGTCTACAAACGAGCCTAGACGTCGCACCCTCATGTTCATTTCTGTTATTCTCAGGTGTGTACATCAAGGGTTGCATTCTAGTCTTCACCCATTTTGGTCCTAAAACTACAAACGAAAAATCTACCTTACCCGGTTCAAGAAAAGCCCTTTGAAAAGAACCGTGGTCAAAAGAAAAACCAAGGGAAAATTACTACACTACCTAAAAAAAAGAATAAAATAAAATAAAGAAACTATATGGACTACTTCCCTCAAGAGTACTGTCCAAGTGGTCCGTCCTCAGGAAGAGTCTTTTACATTTTTTTTTTAAAATCCGACTTTGACCCTCAAGAGACCCGTCAACAAGTGTCCGTCGTTGGGCTAAGTCAGTTACTTCTATTGTGAGTACAGTCAATTATACACCACAACACCAATCAATTACTACAACATACACCATGTCTATATACACTACAATACATTACCCGAGCAAGTCTCCCAACCCACACTTAAAAATTATGGCATGTCCCTATGTCATATCAAAAATAACGAGCAGAAGGGTAAGAAGACTTCCCTGAGCCTCAATCAGAGTCAGAGACGGTGCTGGTGTCCACATGGCATGCCCTTCCCAAAGCACGGAACCAGGACATGAACCGGCTCTCAGACCTGGCTTGCCGCTGAGACATGGCATCCATATGTGTGTGTAGGCCCTCCACCGAGGTGCGAAGATCCACGACCTCGTCCTCCATAGTACGCAATATAGGCTGGGTGGACTGTGATCTGGATAAGTGTGTCCCAGCATGGGGGAGCCGAGAGGGTCTGGCACTGTCATAGGATCTCCTGGATGGTTCCATGGGAACCGAGTCATCCTCCTCATCTTCGATCTGAATGGTGGTGCGGATACTCCTGCCCACTCTGATGCTGGATGCTCAGAAAGCTGCTTTAGGGGGCAACTCTCCATCAGTAGGATGGGTGGGGACATTCTTCAGTAGGCACAATGTAGTCACCAGGGAGGGGAAGTAGAATCCCTTTGACCACAGCGGGGACTGTTTGATCATTTCATCACCAATAAGTCTTGCCGCATCAAAATCTTTCTTTGTGATGAAGCACCACGTCAAGAGGGCTTTTTGGAAGTTCACGTCAGTCGTGTTGCCGGAGGGCAAGAACCGGCTGCAAATGACAGTGAGCCAACACTTAGCCAAATGGGTGAATGAATTGGAGTTCAGGGTGATGTGGTCACGTATCCAGATTGGTTGCCCCCCTGTGCATAGTGCATCAGTCATAATATCCCAGGTGACTCCTGGTGCGTCCTGGTAAAAGTCGACGTCACCAGTAAACCGGGGCAGCCGTAACACCTGTTGAATAGTGTCAACTAAGACATCTACCAATTTGCCTCGCACAGTCACCTCCCGCAACGTATGTGATGGGCAGTTCGCGTAGAACTCCCTTACAAGCATCCTGTTCACCGTTTCAGGTTCATCAAATAAGAACTCTATTTCCCTCCGCCGGATTTCCTCATACATCTCCTCCTTTTTCTGCACGGAGGGCTGCCCTGTCAATCGGAATTTCAGGGATGAAGCTCTTTGAAGCCTTGGCATGAAAGTCGTCCTCTGCCAATTCTGAGTGAAACCGTGAGGCATCATATGTAGGCTGTTGGGACGTGCCTGCCGATCTCTTTTGCTTCTTACGAGCCATATGACCTGCAAAGAATACAAGAGAACCATCAAAGACATCCTACATGGGCTAGCCGGATGGGTACTCAGACTTTACCACCCGATGACATCAAATAATAACCCTCATTTATTCGATTCATACACTATGCCAAACCTCCAACTAATGAGGTGTTCCAAGTTACAACCCCACAATGGCCCCACAACCTTCTTACAAATCCTGGCATACAAAACCCAACACTTACTCCCTCAAGTGATTCACACACCACCAGTCACCAAATACAACACCACTACAACCTAGGATAGACACAAAATGCCTCAAAATAGCACCTCCAACCCCAAATTTTCGGCCAAAAAAGGCCCTCCACCAAACTACACCGCAAAAATTATTTCTAGGCCTCCAAATCATCTAAACAACCCCCACAATCGAAGTATAAGAAAAAACCAACCATTTTAGCACCAAACAAATCTACAAGAAGCAAATACAACAATAAAAATAGAGAAGAAACAAAAGTTGAAAGAAAATCTACACTATTCCCACTTAGGGTTTAACTAAGCAAGTTTAGACTAGATTACACTAATTAGAAGAGGAAATAGAATAAAAAAGAAGAGAACACTTACTTGATGAAGGTTGGAAGGGGTGGGTGGTGGTAAGAGGGGGTGTGGAGGAATTTTGAGAGAGAAAGAGAAGAGAGGATTTGGGTTTTCTTTTGGGATGGGTCATTTTTTATTGTGAATGTGGAGGGGAAATAATTGTTTTGGGGTGGGTGAAGGATTAGGTGAATTAGACAAAAGGGTGGTGAATAAAAATAAAAAATAAAAATTTGCATACCTGGGCCGACGGGGTCTGTCGCGGTTCTGTCGCGGTAGAACCGCGGTCGTGTAGTTCAGAGAGGGGTTCCCACCGCGGTTTGACCGCGGTCGCGGTAGACGAAGTTCAGAGAGGGTCTCTAACCGCGGTTTGACCGCGGTTGCGGTGGAACCGCGGTCTGGGCAGTTGTCTGATTTAAATTTTTTTTTTAATATATAATGTGTTACACTTACAACAATTTCGTGGGTTGCCTCCCACGCAGCGCCTAATTTAACGTCGCGGCACGATGCAGGATGAGCTCATTTAAGGCTCGTTCGACATCTGTGGGTCAGTCAGGTGCAGCTCAGACACTTCCTTTTTCTCGCTCATGCCCACATATGGCTTCAATCTCTGACCATTGACTCTGAATGTACGAGAGTCATTCTATGTGGCAATCTCAACAGCTCCCGAAGGGAAAACATCAACTACTCGAAATGGTCCAGACCATCGTGACTTAAGTTTACCTGGGAACAGATGCAGTCTTGAGTTGTATAGCAGTATCATGTCCCCAGGTTTGAAATTTCTCTCAACAATATTCTGGTCGTGCAACCTCTTCATTCTCTCCTTGTACAATTTTGTGCTCTCAAAAGCAATATATCTGAACTCCTCGAGCTCATGCAATTCAGTGACTTTTGACGTGCCCGCAGCTTCCATGTCTAAGTTCAGCTCTTTCAATGGCCACCACGCTTTATGTTCAAGTTCCACTGGCAGGTGGCAGGCCTTCCCAAACACCACCTTGTATGGTGACATACCAATTGGAGTTTTGAAGGCAGTTCTGTAAGCCCAGAGTGCATCATCTAGCTTCCTCGCCCAATCAGTTCTTGTGGCGTTTACAGTTTTGGTTAACACACTCTTGATTTCTCTTTTGGACACTTCAACCTGTCCACTAGTCTACGGGTGGTAAGGAGTAGCCACCTTGTGGCGCACATCATACTTAGCAAGCAACTTTTCAAAGGCCCTGTTGCAGAAATGAGTGCCTCCATCACTGATAATTGCTCGTGGTGTCCCAAAGCGGGTGAATATGTTCTTCTTTAGAAATCCCACCACCACTTTTGCATCATTGGTGGGTAACGCCGCAGCTTCCACCCATTTGGACACATATTCTACAACAACAATAATGTACTTATTGCCATAAGAGCTGACGAAGGGACCCATGAAGTCAATCCCTCAGACGTCAAACACTTCCACCTCTTGAATTGGGTGCATGGGCATATCGTGGCGTCGGGAAATGTTCCCGGTCCGCTGACATTCATTGCAGCCCTTCACCCATAGGTGCGCATCTTTAAACATTGTCGGCCAGAAAAATCCAGCCTCTAGCACCTTTGCCACTGTCTTAACCCCTCCAAAGTGTCCACCATACGCCGATGCATGACAAGCCTGCAAAATAGAAAATTGCTCTATCTCGGGGACGCATCTCCGGATCATATTATCAAGTCATATTCTAAACAGATAAGGTTCATCCCAGTAATACTGGCGGCTTTCACGAAAAAATCTTTTCCTTTGGACCGATGAAAGGTCGTGAGGATTTATATCACTGGCCAGGTAATTAGCAAAGTCTGCATACCATGGCGCTTCCTGATGAGTGATGGCGAGCAGCTGCTCGTTTGGAAAAGTTTCCAGTATTTCTTCAACCTCAACTATATTTTCTGCTCCCTCAAGTCGTGAAAGATGATCAGCGACTTGATTCTCAGTGCCCTTACGGTCACGAATCTCAAGATCGAACTCTTGCAATAGTAACACCCAATGAATCAGGCGTGGCTTAGATTCTTTCTTTTCTATTAAGTACCTGAGAGCTGCATGGTCAATATATACAATTACTTTGGACCCTATCAGGTAGGATCGGAACTAGTCAAACACGAACACTACAACCAACATCTCCTTTTCAGTCACAATGTAGTTCAACTGGGCTCCGCTCAGCATTCTACTAGCATAGTAGATTGGGTGCATCAATTTTTCTTTCCGCTGGCCCAGCACTGCTCCCAATGCATAGTCACTGGCATCACACATTACTTCGAACGGTTGCTCCCAGTTGGGGGCAACAATGATGGGTGTTGTGACCAACCTCTTTTTTAACTCCTCAAATGCTGCCCTGCAATCATCAGAAAACAAAAACGGGTGATCTTTTTCTAACAACTTACAGAGGGGGTTGGCGATTTTGGAGAAGTCTTTTATGAACCTCCGGTATAAATCGGCATGTCCAAGGAAGCTTCTGATGGTTTTGACTGAAGTTGGTGGAGGCAGCTTTGCTATTACATCAACTTTCGCGCGATCCACCTCTATTCCCTTACTTGATACCCGGTTACCCAAGACTATGCCTTCTTGTACCATGAAATGGCACTTCTCCCAGTTCAGAACCAAGTTAGTCTCGATGCACCGTTTTAGCACACGCGTCAAATTTATCAGGCACTCATCAAATGAATTCCCCACCACTGAGAAGTCATCCATGAACACCTCCATTATTTGCTCAACCATGTCAGTGAATATGGACATCATGCACCGTTGAAATGTGGCAGGTGCGTTGCATAGGCCAAAGGGCATCCGTCTAAAGGCATAAATGCCATACGGGCATGTGAAAGAGGTCTTCTCTCTGTCTTCCGGTGCAATGGAGATCTGATTGTACCCTGAGTATCCATCTAGAAAACAGAAGTATGACCTCCCTGCCAATCTGTCCAACATCTGATCAATGAAGGAAGTGGGAAGTGGTCTTTCCGGGTGGATAGATTCAACTTTCGATAGTCCATACAAATTCTCCAGCTTGTGACGGTTCTTGTTGAGATCAATTCATTGTTGTCATTTGTCACAACCGTCATGCCACCCTTTTTAGGAACACATTGCACTGGGCTCACCCAGCTACTGTCAGAGATTGGGAAAATAATTCACGCATCCAACCACTTTATCACCTCATTCTTCACCACTTCCTTCATGTTGGGGTTCAGCCTCCTCTGATGTTCCCTGGAAGGTTTGTGCCCCTCTTCCAGCAGAATCTTGTGCATGCAGTAGGCGGGGCTGATCCCCCTGATGTCTGCCATGGTCCACCCTATGGAAGTTTTGTACTCCTTTAGTACCTGTAAAAGTTTTTGACCCTGCACATCTAACAAACTAGATGAGATAATAACATGTAATGTGGAGTCAGGTCCCAGAAATTCATACCTGAGGTGGGCTGGCAATGGCTTTAACTCCAGCTTTGGTGGTTCTTCAATGGATGGCTTGGCTGGAGGGGTTTCTATCTTTTCTAAGTGCAAGGGCTCAAACTCTAGATTTCTCTCCCAAAACCCTCTACCTTCCAATGCCAACACCCATTCCGCCATATCCTCACCGTTCACTTCATCTAAGTTCATCAAACATGCAACAAGGGGGTCCTCACTTGTCAACACCTCATCATCAGACTCTATAATAACATCCACGACATCAATAAGAGAGCAATTGGCGAACTCGCTTGGTTGCCTCATAGACTTCTGCACATTGAACGTTATTTCCTCATCATTAAGTCTCATTTTGAACTCCCCAGTCTCACAGTCAATCAGAGCTCTCCCCGTGGCCAATAATGGTCTTCCTAAGATTATAGGAATCTCTTCATCCACTTTGCAATCCAAGATCACAAAATCTACAGGGAACACAAATTTCCCAACCTGAATCAGCACATCATCAAGGATACCGAATGGATGCTTTACAGTCCTGTCGGCCAGCTGCAACAACATGGAGGTGGGTCTAGCTCTCCCAATGACCACCCTCTTATAGATATCCAGGGGCATGAGATTAATGTTTGCCCCTAAATCACAGAGTGCCTTAGCAAAGGCGAAATTCCCAATAGTGCATGGAATTGTAAAGCTACCTAGGTCAGACAGCTTTTCAGCAATAGGTCTCGTCAGCACTGCACTACAGGTCTGAGTAAGTGTAACCATAGCCAAGTCTTGAAAATTAAATTTCCGGGACATCAAGTCCTTCATCATTTTTGCGTACCCATTTTAAAACTTCAATCAGTGGAATATTTACCTGGATTTGTTTGAACATTTCAAAGAACTTTTCATACTACTCCTCCTTTTGATACTTGGCCAGCCTCTGTGGAAAGGGTGCAGGAGGTCTCTTCTTCCCAATCACTTGGGACTTCTCTTTATCATATTCTATTTCAACTACTGGCTCTTCAACTGGCTCAGCTACTTTCTCGGTCTCCTGCTGAATGTTCTTTTCTTCCTGAGCAGGTTGGACTGTCACTTCTGTCAGTATCGTAGACTCATCCAGCTCAATGGGCACTAGAATGAATGTCTCAGCCTGTATATTTTCTTGAGCTCTCTCTTGTTCTACATTTAGATATCTACCATTACGAAGACTCACCGCCATCAGCTGCTTTGGGCCCTGATCTTTTGGATTAATCTGGGTGTCTGCAGGTAATGTCCCCTGAGGACGATTGTTTAGAGACATTAAAATTTGGCCCAATTGCACTTCAATATTTTTGATTACTGCGTCATGTGCATCTACTGTTTCATTTATTTTTGCATTGGACCCAATAACCTGCTGCATCATTGCTTCAAGTCTTGTGAACCCATCTTCTTGCCTTCCACCATGCTGTTGCTGAGGTGGGAGATACCCTTGCTGCTGATTGTTGTACCCCTGTGGTCTTGGATAAGGTGCCATATTGTTGGGAGGTCTCATACCTCCCATGTTTCCAGCGTTGTACTATGGTTGAGGTGGTCTGTATGGCTGCTGAGTTTGCTGACCCCAGTTCTGATTGCTCTGTCTCTGGCCTCCATAGTTTGACACATAGTTCATGTCCTCAGGGTGTTGTTGATGATGATCATGTTCAGCATTCCACGGATTACCAATTGGCTGACTAATGCAAGATGTGCACAAGCCCCCATTGGTAGTATCTATAATGTGCACTTGCTGTTTCTGCCCCGATTCCTCCACCTTTTTGGTGAGTATGCTCATCTGTGTTAAAAGGGTCGCCACATTTTCAGCCATGGAATTTGATGGGTCAAAAGGCACTGAGTGTACCACTGGAGTGATAGGTGCATTCCTCGTCGTCCACCCCGAATTCTGAGCCATTTTGTCAAGCAGACTCTGACCTTCTCTCCAAGTTTTGCTCAAAAATGCCCCACCAGCTGAGGCATCTACAATGTTCTTCATGCTATCTGACAGTCCCATGTAAAATCGTTGTCCCAACATCTGATTTGGAATACCATGGTGTGGACATATAACCAACATTCCTTTAAACCGGCTTATGTATCATGCAGTGTCTCCATTGGTTTCTGTTTAAAGCTCACGATCTCATCAATTTGTTGAGCTATTTTGTTGGGCGGGTGGAACTTGATGTGAAATTGCTTGACTAACTCATCCCAAGTTTCTATAGAGTTTATGGGGAGTGAGTTTAGCCAGATCTGAGCAGCTCCTGTCACCGAGAATGGAAATAATAACAGTCTGATTGCTTCCGGAGTTACGTTGAGTTGCCTTTGAGTTTTGTAAATCGACAGAAAGTTCTTCAAGTGCTGCTGAGGATCTTCGGCTGGTGTCCCAGAAAATAGTCCTTTGTTTTGCAGCAAGTGCAACATGTTGTTCGTGATCTGGAACGATTCAGCTTGTATCGCGGGCACAACAATGGCAGTGGCCAGATTGTCAGCTGTGGGTTGTGCCCAGCCATATAGTGCAGCCTCAGGCACAGGAGGTGCCCTATCTCTGACGTTTCCGTTGACGTTGTCTACGTCACCCATGTCAATTTCGAGGTTGTGTGTTTGATGAGGTTGTTGAAGTCTTTTGTTGGCATGGTTCAATATCCGGAATGTTTTCTCGGGGTCTGAGAGTCCTTCAAGTAATTCTCCAGTCCTCGTAGAGTTTCTAGGCATACACCTGTGCAACCACGTCAACAACCGTCAAAATTTTCAATCAAAACATGGTGTAGAGAAGACTGACTATACTAAGAATTTTTGTATTTCTATCAATGGTAATTGATAATTCCGTTAAGTCCCCGGCAACGACGCCAAAATTTGATCACGCCCAACTATGTCTTATAAAAAGGACAATGCGGACGTTGCAAATATAACCTGAGTATTCTGCCCATAGTCGAATTCACAAAGAATTAACCTATAAATCACTATCTTTAGAACTACTAAACTCTTGAGAACCAATTTCCCCAAACGTTTGAATCACAGTTGATGGTGTCTTCAATAACTAAAATTGCACGTAAATAAACAGCTATAAACTAAGGATGCTAAGGTTGTAAACAATAATGAGAAGACGCTAAGGTAATGACTTCCCCTATTGATGGAATCCCTTCTGTTTATGCTTCATACAAATTTCCCAACACACCTCTATCAATCATGAACATTTTTCTTACCGTAAATCTCTCCGAGTAATCACAGTAATATACTATTGCACTCTTCCGAGATACACTAGCTAGCTTTAATTAACACAGTTCAATTAAGATTGCACCCAAGGCTTCGTTATCCCTAATCCCGCCTTTAAACCCGCAGTTATAGATCCCTCTTATACTTTGGGAGTGGTGTTGTTCAACAATAACCTAAATATGCACTCTCTCCCGAGTTATGCACACTAAATAGGCACAGCTAATTGAGGATCCTGTCAATTAACTACAACATACACAAAGTTGAACAAATAAAGATTGAGACTAGTAATTTGTATTCACATAAACAAGAAGTTCATCCCCAAATAGGTTCCATCAAAACCTTAGACAAAAGATTTAGTTACTCATAACTATGGATAAATAAACTAAAACAATATTCATCATAAAACTTGCAAGAAAAATAAAGAGAAGAAGAAACCAAGATGTTTTGGGTGATCTCTCACACTTGTTCTTCTTCCAAAAATACTCTCCAAAACAATACATGCCTCTCTTGGGCGAAGTCTAGTGTTTAAAATAGGGTTGGGCTAAAAATCCCGTATTTTGTACTTTAGTCCCTGAAGTTCTCTGCCTCCACCGCGGTTCTGCCGCGGTCGCGGTCAAACCGCGGCCAAACTTGCTCTCTGATTCTCACTTTGTCTGCAACCCTCTTCTACCGCGGTTCTGCCGCGGTCGCGGTGGAACCGCGCCAGTACTCTTTCAGTTCTGACTTGAGTTGTTTCGCGTGGTTTACTTGACGGAATTTTACGATCAGCCTCTTTTTCTCCATATTTGATCCCAAAAGTACTCCATAGCCTTCTCTGGTCGTATATAACCTGCAAAGCATGAACAACACTAATAAGAGCATTTTGTTATCACTTTTATCATCCAAACTATACAAGAAGGTGGTTATTTAAGGCCTAATTATAGTTAAATTCACCTCTTATCACTTACAAAACTATTCACCTACCGCCCACTGGTTATATGTGGAGGCAACTTAAGATTAAATGTTTTGATAAGGGCGAAGCTAGAGTTTTAAATACAAGGTTCGGACAAACCTGATAGTTTTGCTTAGATTCTTTATTTGTATTAGAAAATCTATTAAGTATATATAAATATTTACATGTGAACCCAATAACTAAGATGAATTATGGGTTCATGGCAAATTTAGAATTTACAAACTTCAAATCCTTGCTCCGTCTCTATGTTCAAAATCTTCAGATATCATGCCAACTTAAATTTGATTACGGAGAAGTAATTAGTAATAACTTTAGACCCATCTTAATACAAAACCTTTTTCAATTCTGTTGTTTGTAAGCGTTGCTGGGGTTTGCGAGAGACTGAGAGTAAAATGAAAATTTGAAATTGAAATTTACTTAAAACATGAATGTTTTGATCTCTGTATGGGTATTGCTGCGACAAAGAACCGATGAAATTTATCAGTACCTTTAATTCAAATTATATATGTGTGTTAAAAAATCCTCTAAATATAAACAAAATTAAATTTAAATTCAATTACTAACAATTGATATCATTATCTTAGAATATAAAACCCATAAAATTTAAATATAAAACAAGACATAAATTATCGGCAAAAACAAGAGCTCAAGTAGATATTATTCTTACGTTTTGCAAAGCAATAATTCATTCTATTGGGGAACTCTATATGTTAGTTATGCGTGGGTCGAATATGAGCTTTATGGGTGGCAATTTGAATAGCAAGTGCACGTATAACCATTTATAGGGATGCTATTTAGAGATTAGCCAATACTTATTTTGTTATGTATTTTTAAATTAAAAATCTTAAGTTCAGGATAATTCAAAATTGAAAAACTAAAATTCAGGACACACTGACTAATTCTTAAATAGCAGCCCTGTAGAATGGCTACCTTCTGTCATTTTCACGTAATTTGAACCTAAACCTATTTGACCCTCCCAACTCGCTTAAGGTTGGGCCAGTCATTGATCATTTGTTGAACTAAATAAATTTTGATTCAGTCCATCTCAGCCCGAACCTCCGTAAAACTAGCACGGGCTAGCCAGTTTTCGGACTGGTCATTTAAAAATAGCCAGCGTTTGCAAAGTCAATGAAAAATAACCACTATTTTGCTGCAACAGGACCGATCCAGCATAATATACTGGAGATCGGTGCACCTGAGTATGAACTTCCAGCATATTATGCTGGAACTCCAATACGCGGAAAGTTCCAGCGTAATATACTGGAGATTGGATCACCTGTGTATGAACTTCCAGCATATTATACTAGACCAGTATACTTATGCTGGAACTCCATTATAATATGTTGGAGTTCCAGTATACTTATGTTGAAACTCCAATATATTATGCTGGAGTATTTTTCGGATTTTGAACAGTATTTTCGTTCAGATTTATCTTTACATAAAAGTGATTAAATTTCGATTACTTTTGAAATTGTGGCTATTTTTAAATGACCACTTATAAATCTGGCTATTTTTAATTTCTTCCGAGACCTCCCCACCCCCAAATTAGCACCACTATTGAGCTTTCCGTAGTCATTACCATGCATATTAAAATTGGAAAAGACAGCAACTACATATACCTAGTACAAGTAGATAAGAGATCCACGTGATGAGCACAAGACGTAAATGGTTAATGTCTGCAGCTTGGAAGACAACAATTGTTCATTGCTGTTTCTAAAACACATCCTCTCTTTATTAATTATTTGTAAAAACCTCAATCCTCCATTCATTGGTTTCCTCTATTATCAGCTGGAAACTCTCTCTCTCTCTTTCCTCCAAACAAATATTAACAATCTTTTCTTGTCCATTCAGTTCTAAGTGTGACCATGCCAGTTGAACTCGAGTCCGGAACCAAAATGTGATTATTTTGGACAAGTAGTACCTTAATAGGTGTAAAAAAAAGATGATATTTTTATATATAGTGCCCAAATACTGGGCGCTATACATTAACATTAATTGTGCCGTTAATATATAGCGTCGAGTATTTGGGCGTTATATATAAAAAGCTGACAGTAACAGGTATAACGCCCAAATACCCGGCGCTATACCCCTTTTTTTAAAAATGAGCCGTCTTCTTCAAGACGACGATTCTGTTTTTTCTTCCTCAATATTTTATACCTTCTTCTTCTTGGCCCCCCACTCCTATACCCGCTGCCCCACTATTTTTAAATAAAAAACTTTGGGTCCCTCGTCACATAAAAAGTGAAGAACATAGGTCTCACATTCGAGTAGAGCTTCGTACTATTGTTGATTTACACTTTCGGAGTCAAAATTTCAATCTATTTACTTTCCGAAAATTCTAAATCGAGGTATTTCGGTTTATTTTAAGTTGAAACTTTTATAATAATTCATATTATTTGATTTGTATGTGTTCTATTTCGGTTTGTGTTATTTTTTTTTTGAAACTAGTATGTTAAATTTATTCGCATTTAATATTAGTGTTTTATAAAAAAAATATAAATTTGTCTGTTAATATCCTGATTTATATATATGTGTTTTCATGTCGTTTTGTGTTTTATTTGCAACTAAATTTATTTGTTGTTTATGTTTAGTTTAGATTATTTTTTAGCGTAGTAAAATCTAGACCTTTTTAGCATAGTAAAATGTAGACCCTTTTAGCGTAGTAAAATTTAGAGCCTTGTAGCGTAGTAATGTGTAGTATTTTAGCTTAGAATTCCTTTTGTTTAAGTATCTTATACTGGTAGTTGAAAATGCAAACTTTGTACAATTAAGTTAATAATTGTATCAACACACATAATTACTAATGTTAATTTGGTGCCACTGGGCCTCAAAATATCGAGCCCGGAACCCATAGGTATATATATAATTTGTACAATTAAGTTATTAAAAATATGAATTTAAGTTATAAAACAAATACATAATTATTAATGATAGTTTGGTGCCACTGGGCCTCAGAAAATCTCATAGGTATATATATATATATATATATATATATATATATATATATATATATATATATATATAATTTGTACAATTAAGTTATTAAAAAATATGAATTTAAATTATAAAACAAACACATAATTATTAATGATAGTTTGGTGCTACTGGGACTTAAATATCGAGCCTGGAACCCATAGGTATAATTTTTGTATAACGCTAAAAATTGTGTATCTCAAAAAATTAATATTTAATATACAGAATAAAATACAATTAATGTTGTTTTAATTTACAGTTGACGACATGGACGCGACTATATATCCCGACCCTCGGACGTTGGATCTATTAGCCCTACAGCCCCAACATAGATCCGAGTATATATGGGACGGACAGTTGCTTACGCAGACTTTCCGAGCCAGGAGAGTGGATCTATTGTGGGACATTTTGAGTCATAGAGTTCTACATCCCCGCGTGGTCCATTACCTGGAGAAGATGGAATTATATAGGATTATTATGATTGGCCGGATACAGCTCGACTGGGCTTCGATCACGGCCTTGATTGAGCGGTGGCGACCGGAAACGCACACTTTCCATCTGCCCATCGGCGAGGCCACCATCACACTCCAGGACACTGAGATTTTATATGGTCTGTCCGCTGATGGCTTGCCACTTTTACTGCCTGCTATCATGAGATATTATTCGCGGCAGTCTTATTGGGATATGCTGCACATGCTCACGGGTTTCAGGCTGGAGGATGAGACTGTAGCATCTGGGTCTAGTCGTATGCTGTTGGTTCCCATTAGAGACCACCTGGAGCAGATCCACCATACTATCACCGACGAGTCAACGAAGGTGGATGTACAGCGATATACGAGGTTGTTGTTGCTCCTTCTACTTGGGGAGGTCTTGTTCCCGAACACTTCGGGGAACCTAGTGAGCCTCCGTTTTTTGCATCATATTGGCCGGTTCGAGGATACAGTCATCTACAGGTGGGGTGGTGTTGTTATCTCATATTTGTACAGGCAGATGTGCCGGGCTTGCATCGGCACACAGAGAGACGTTGGTGGCTTTCTACCGCTTATACAGGTGACAACATATTCAAATAATATGTCCATTAGTATTATGGACATATTAGTATTAGTATTGAATTTGAATTTGTTTTAACTGTAACTTATTTATTTTCTTTAACTTTATTAATTTCCTTTTTAAGGCTTTATGCGATGCTGCGACAGATGACTACATTCAGGATCCAGACACGATGATGGTAAGACAATATGAATTGTTGTGAATTGTTATGTAGTTTTCTATACTAAGTTTCATATTATTATGTAGCCTTCTACTGGACCTGACAGCACCACCGATACATGTCATCCTGCGCCTCATCCGACTATAAGGAGACGACTTGATAATGATGATCCTGATAGCGCACCCGGGCGGTAGGGGATGCGCCTCAGGCCAGCGGCTGCATTGAGACACACCAGATGCGGGACACATTGATTCGGCCTTCCTTTTTTTATTTGGTGTAAATAATATTTTTGTATATATTAACAACAATGTTTAATCGAATATGCCCATTACGTTTTTTAGTTCCCCATTCGTTTGATAGTTTCATATAACAACACAAACACTTCAACTTAACTTCCACTTCAATTAAAATAAAATTTAGTACAACAAACAAGGAAAACATTACTACAAGCACAAATACAAACATAGCAGGCCAACATAATAAAAATACAGGAAATATGAAAAATACACTAAACACATACATGCCAATGTTTAGCCCCGGTTGTCATTTATTCTCCGCTCCAACCACTTAAATCGTTCTTCCAGTTGTTCTTTTTCTTCTTCTACCTCTTTCGGTTTCGCCTTCACCTCCGCAAGTTCCCGTTTATATTTTTTTCTGTTTTTTTGTCCTTCACAATTCCATTGTGTTTTCCATTTTTCTTCTCCCACCTCCTTCAGTTTCGCCCTCAAGTCTGCAATAATTCTATTGCTTTCTTTTTCATGTTCCCGTTGTCTTAGACATACATTATGAAGATACTGTAGTTGTTCTCTATAGCATTTCTGATAACATGGTTCATCAACCCATTCCTCAAAATCACAAATAGGTTCGCCGGGAACCTTGTAAAACTTGTTCATACAGTGCCAGTAGCGGCGTCCAACTTCACCACCGTACCAACAATTTTGCATCAAGCATGCTTTTCCACACTTGTACTTTGGTGGACGAAGAGGTTGAGCCATTTGTGAAATACTTGCTTTTAGTAAAAAAAAAACCTTACTTTTAATGAAATATTTGCTTTTAGTAAATTTTGAGCATACAAAATAACTACAATGAGACCGTTATTTATAGGCGAGACAACACCCACATAATGTAGTGTTTAACCGCACTAAATACATAACGTACTATGTAATGGCGTTATATTTTGCGTGTTAAATATCATGATGTTGACAAGACAATTTTATGTCAGCTGGTCAGCTTTTTCAGTTCGACAAGACAACACACACATAACGTAGTGTTCAACCGCGCTAAATACATAACGTACTATCTAATGGCTCTATATTTCGCGTGTTAAATATCATGATATTGACAAGACAACTTTATGTCAGCTTTTTCAGTTCGACAAGACAACACACACATAACGTAGTGTTCAATCGCGCTAAATACATAACGTACTATCTAATGGCGCTATATTTTGCGTGTTAAATATCATGATGTTGACAAGAGAACTTTATGTCAGCTGGTCAGCTTTTTCAGTTCGACAAGACAACACACACAAAACTGTATATTTAACTGCTCTAATATACGAATAATTTTATTAAATTATTATTTAAATAGGTAAAATGGGAAAGTACAAATCATAATTAACAAGCATAATTTTATTTCATAAATCTTGCAACATAGACATAATAACTAATTATTACAACATCAACTCATGGGTAGTTAGGTACACTAGAAGAACACCCACCACGAGCTTGATTAGTTTTGCCACCCAAACCAGCTGAAGGACATTTACGACGGCCGTGTCCTGTTTGCGAGCATATACCACATTTGCGCGCATAAACGGTATCACTAACATCCATTTGGTTTCGTATACGCGTTCTCTTCTGCACCTATATTTTACGCAAATAGGACTTGTTACACACCATTTTAAATGGTTCCGGAGGCCAATAATGCTCAGCACCCACTGGCTGCAACTGACCACTATATGTGTTTAGGTACTTGGAAACACTATATTGTTGATCAACATAGTTGGTCTCCGCATAACCAACGCGTTGAAAACACTTGATGGCATGTGAGCAAGTCATGTGGTAGATGGACCATTTCCCACAGGAGCATAACCTTGTTGATTCATTTATAGTATGTACATTATTACCCCGATTATTATGGATAGCGGTGCAAACATCAAAAACACCTCTTTCGTTATCATACTGCAAAAATGAATGCCAATGTGCTCGCCGTCTGTATTTCTCAAATCACTGCATCGGCACAGGCATAAATTCAACACCCCTTTCCATCAATTTCGTTGCAACTGCAGACTATTCAACAAACCACTCTGCCATCTGCTTAACCGACATCCGCACCATGGCTGTGACGGGCAATCTTCTTGCCGACTTCAATAACCCTTTGAAGGACTCTGACATGTTTGTAGTAAGAATTCCCCATCGTCTGCCACCATCTGCATGCAAAGTCCACTTTTCTGGGTGATGTCGCATTAACCAACAAAAGGCTGCCTCATCTTCTTGCCTGATAGAATCCATATGCCTCCGGAATTTATGATGTTGGTGGTCTGTTGCTGCCATCCACATCAAATCATGTAGATCCTTGTTGGAATGTGCCTTCTGGAAATTGGCCTTAAAGTGCCTCACACAGTAACAGTGGTATGCATAAGGTTCTTGCCATGCATGCAAGTTCTCCACAAAAAACTTAATATACCACCATGTCGATCAGATATTAGACAAATACCTGAACGCTATTTGACAACGTGCTCTTTCAGGTGGTTCAAAAACAGCGTCCACGTCTCTATGCTTTCATTGGCACAAACAGCAAAAGCTAGAGGAAATATATGTCCATTAGCATCCACTGCCACGACTATCAATAGCTTGATATCGTACTTTCCATAGACATGAGTTACGTCTATGGATATTACGGGCTGGCAATGCGAAAAACCATCAATTGCTGGCTTAAACGCCCAGAACACGTAATTGAATATGTATTCTGGTGTTCTTGGACTCCGCTCAAGCTTCCATTCAACAACTGTTCCGGGGTTAAAGTACTGCAGTGCGGCCATGTACTTTGGCAGAGATGCAAATGACTTATCCCAATTACCGTAGACAATTTCAAACGCTCGTTTGCGCCCGAGAAATGCCTTTCTTTTCGTAATGGTATGGCCATATTCTTGGTGGACTGATGTAATGCACTCTTAGATTTATACCTTATGGACGCTTCGAGGTGCGGAACAAGTACAAGAGAAATCAAGTCAATATCCAAGTTGAAGTGATTCCCGTTAAATGTGTCCATTTCGCATGTGTGGGTGAGAATGTATTTACCCACTTTTCACATACCTGTCTTCTTCTTGGTCTCACGCAACATCCAATTACATAGCCAAAACCACCTGCAACAAACAGCCTTGTATACCATCAGACTTGACTCCCATACCTGCATCTCACGACACTCTTTTACGTTGTGCATTTTACAAGCCCTGCTTACGCACGCTTTATCAGGAAAAAGTATACCCGTTGCAAGCACCATTGGTCTAGACTCATCCCACATTGCTGTCCGGATTTCATCAAAATCCCTTGTGAGAGCTTCCATATCCGGCACAGTTGGCAAGTTATCAATGTAAGGAATTTTCCTTGAATGAAACGGCACTTCGGACTCGTACACTCTTCGTCTAGGAGGGTCTCTCTTCAAATCAAGTCCTTCCTCCTCATCCTGTGTATCACCATCCTCACGAGGAAAGGGTGTCTCGTCTCCCGATTCATCCGCATTGTTATCGTAATCGTTGTTCTCTTCCTCACTCTGTGCATCTGCCAGATCCTGATGTAATACGTCGTTTTTGGGCAATTGAGTGAGTACGGGTAGTTCAACTTGCTCGTTTTCACTGCACATTTCAACAAAAATATAAGCTACTAAATTAATAAATGCTTTATATATGGCTATATCATTTCACTTACAAGTCGTAATGTGATGACATTCCATGATGGACGTTTTCAGTTAGGTGATGACTACCGGATGGGCCACTTGTAAAATTCATATCCGGCCGGTACCCCCTATTAAATATATGAGCGTTAATACAAATTCAATACACCAAAAATACATATAATTAACACAAATGAAAATTGAAGTTTACCACTCATCTTGTGAATTATGGAAAACAGGGTATAAATTATTTTCTCGCTGCTCATTCACCGACGGTGATAAGTTTAAATCAAGGAAAACTCTTTCATTCGGAACCTATCCGGCAAAAACTGCTCCAGAATAACCACCCGATGACTGGGGGTTATCTCTACTACGCACAACCTCATTTTTTGGAACGTCTTCGACCTTCACGTACATCTCCAACATTGTGATGACAAGAAATTCTCGGCATTCATCCAGAGTCCTCAGAAAATCACTCAAAGTTTCATCATCGTCGATGTTAAACTCCGAGTAAAAAGCAACCCCTTACGGAGTGACGGAATACGGATATCTTCCGGTTACTTTAAGTATCACTGAACGTTTCCTCACACTCATTTTTTTGCATAACAACGATATCAATTCATCGTACTCCATTGTAAGTGGGAATTTAACATGACACTGAGCAGGTAAACTGTAGCCCACGGAGTTATTCTCCATCACAATCTCACCCCCTCCCCAATATAATGAAACTCTTATTCTACGTTCTTCACACATAATGAAAAAATGCTGGAGAATTTAACAACAATAAACATTTCAACAGGAGTTAAAAATTTTTTTGAATGAATTCCTATACACTCCTAACTTCTTTATATAGGAAATGGTTAGCCGGAATTTTTTTTTTATATATAGCGCCCAAAAAGTGGGCACTATACGCTTTTGAATTATTGAAGTCGGGAATTATTGGTGGGGCCAGGAAAAAGGTGTATAGCGCCCAAATACTGAACGCTATACATAAAGTTTTATGTATAGCGTCCAGTATTTGGGAGCTATACCTGTTAGTGTCAGCTTTCTATGTATAGCGCCCAAATACTGGCGCTATACATTAACTGCACCGTTAACGTTAATGTATAGCGCCCAGTATTTGGGCGCTATATATAAAAATGTCATCTTTTTTTTACACCTATTAAAGTGCTACTTGTCCAAAAAACCCACATTTTGATTCCGGACTCGTTGAACTCTATGGTCCAGAGAGAGTGAAAATCATTGTTGTTTTTACCACATGTGGTTAATTGAACAAGTTGTTCGCATAATATAATATGCATAATGTTACTGTTACATGTGCGAATAAAAAATTTCATATTAATAGTTTAAAATGTTTGGGAAGTTATAAGGAGTAGTGATACTTTTGTGAAGTCTTTTAAGAAAAATCGTATAAATTTAATTAGTTGAAAACTTACAATATCATGTAAGTTAAAAATATTTTTAATTTGAACCGACTGTGCCTAACAAGTCCTCTAACACCACCCCACGCTTTCTATAACAGCACTAAAATTGGACTATTAGTGGTTCATAAGGGATGATTTTGATTGATTTAAGGCTCCTTATTGCGGTGTGAATCGACTTAAGATTTTTGCCTAATATTTCTTGTTAACATTTTGTAATTTCTTATTGGACAAATGCCAATACTTACTGAAATATGTCTTAAGAATTCCTTTTGAACGTATATTTGTACAGCTGTATTTCATGGTGACGAAGTCAGGAATTTCTCTGAGGGTATTCAAATTTGAAAGAAGAATTTTTTTTGGATAAAGAGTATTCAATATATTATATACCTTTAAAATCTAATATTTTACGTATATACGCAATGTAATTTTCGACAAAGAGTGGTCAATTACCCCCCTTACTAGAGTGTAGTTTCGCCCCTGATACACACACACACACACACACATATATATATATAACTTCTCATATTTAGAATTTTTCTGCGGTGTGCTCCGTTTACTATTCTTTCGTACTTTCTTCTTTTTACCACGCAATAGGTCAGCGAAGCCTGAGCAGGCGCAGAGAAGGAAAGGCCAAACACTTCGGCCTAACGAGAATGAGCAACGATGAAATGAGAAGATGACGTGCCTCGGACACCCCCATTTAGAAAGAAGGGCCGAAGGTTTTGGGCCTGTGGCTTTCCCCGTCCCCCTTCATCGGGCGATGCTTGTGTGGAGGGTGCGCCACCTAAAATCGGGCTTGAAGCTCTCACCTTACCAACAAGCCGAGAGTTGATGGCTATTGATTATGTATGTATGTATATCTCTCCACCCTCATTTTTGTCCAATTTACCCTTTCATTATGATTCATATGCATTTTAAGAAAATATCACCAGACAACAGACAACAAGTGGTACAAAATCCTGGAAGACCACATCCTCAAAGTACTGACAACAAAATGAGGGATACAAAGTTCAATCACTCATTTAATGAAGTAAAATAGGGCAATTTAATAGTATCATTTTTCAGGACAGTCAGATACACCTACCGTTACGTGCAACAATCCTTTGTACAACATCATCTTATTTCCTACACGAGGAAAACTCTCATAGTTCAAAAATGTAACCCCATTTTGCAAACAAGGGTATTGCACAACCCTTGTGAGCTGGCGATTTACCTTTGATCGAACTTCCATGGCCACCTGAGCAATTGTTACTGTACAGGGTAAAATAGGTTCACATTAAATGTTCGCATGATGAATCGACACGTGGAGTCGAAGGCAGAAGGCAACCAGGTCCAAAGGTAGCGATCTCGTTTGTTCCCGGAGAGACTGGTGTTCATGAAGACAAAATAAATGTCTGTCACCTGATAGCATTTAATGGAGAATATTCTATAGCATTAAATACATGATCTGTTATAGAGAATATAACATTCATTGCCTATCGTTACACATTCTTAATAGCCCTCATAATTGTCATTTAAGAGGGGCTTGATCCTAAGACCTTGTTCCCTAGGTGCAACTATAAATAGCAAGTTCTACAATCATTGTAAAGGACAACGAATTTTCTGAGAAGCATATATTATACTTTGTTCAAAGCTTAATAATATTTTACCTTCTTGCTTATTGATATTATTATTATTACCTCCGGAAGTTCTGATTCTAGAATCAAGATTTCTACTATCTTATCTCTATTTCAATGTTAAGTCTTATATTTTTGTCTAATTATCATTCTAGGATCAAATGGATCACTTATTTATAAACCATGTATAAATTCAACTGTACTATTTTACAGGTAAACAGTTTGGCGCCCATCGTGGAGCTTAGACGGTTGTGTAATTGAGTTGGTCCTTGCATCTATTACTAATCTGTTTGATTCTTTGTTCTTAGCAAAAGTCATAGAAAATGACAGATAATAATGTCAATATCGCACACAATGTTGAGGCCCAAGGAAATCAACATTAGCATGAAGATTCTGTCAGTGATACCCACAATGAGGGGGATGAGGCCACGCCGGTCCATGGCAGGCAGTATCCACGTCATGTTCGAGAGGAAACTCCTGATGATGCTGAAGATGAGCATGCCATTGAAACAGTAAGGATCCTGAGGGAACAGCAAAAGACCATTATGGGTCATCTCTCACGACAGGATCAAGTTATGATAGAATTGAGGCAGGCGTTGTCGGGTGCTTCCATTAACGTGAATGAACGAGGTCCAGTTCCTCCTGGTGCTCCCGCAAATCAAATAATGCAGAGGGTCGACAATAACACCTCGAGGGGCGAAGTCGGCTTTGATAGGGCAGGGGAGAACGGTAGTGGTTCAAATAATAATAATGAAAATGATCATTTTAAAACCGAAATCATACGGTTTATAAGGAAAATAAATGCCCGAATGGATCGGATTATGTCCACACCACCAGTATTGAAAGGAGTGGACTCAAAGAAGTACACCCAATTGCCATTCAAACCAAGCGTGGGGCCAGAGTTAATCCAAAAGTGGTTCAAAATACCAAACGTGCCGAAGTATGATGGGATATCAGATTCTCAAGAGTATATCACCACTTGTACAATGGCGGTGAAGGGAAACCATTTGGCTTCGCACGATACTGAATCAGTCTTACTAAAGAAATTTGGGGAGACCCTCATAAAGGGGGCCCTGACATGCTATTCGCTTCTACCCAAGCACTCCATAGATTCCTTTGAGACGCTCACGGATTCCTTCATCAAGGTAGGCCTGAAAGGCCGACATATTCAGGATTGCGCAAGGAGAGTCTGAATTGTTGCGGGAGTTCGTGACTAAATTCTAGAAAGAAAGAATGTTGCTCCAGGCCATACCAGACGAATGGGTAGCTGAAGCATTTACTAAAGGGTTGAATACGAGAATTTTCAATGCTTCTCGAAAATTGAAAGAAAGTCTACTCGAGTTTCAGGCAACAACATTGCGGATATTCACAACTGTTATGATTCAAAGATAAGAATTGAAGATGATCAACTCGGTTTTTCGGCATCAACCAAGGGATAAAACTGGGAAAAGAATAAGGAGAAATCAAAGGATGACTTCGACTTATATCAACGGTCTTCAAGGGGTCGATTTTTGCCTTATGAAAGAGCTGAAGGATACGACAGATGTTTCCGGTTGGCGGATAGACTCGCTACTGATAGAAGAGTTGATCGTGGTTGGGATAACCGGTCATTGCAGGACAAGAAGATATTAGGTTCTCGAGATTCCTCATGTCCCAGGCTTTCCGTATATAACTTCAACGTCAGCGTAGTAGAGTTGGTGTCGGCTATGAGAAACATTAATGAGGCATGGTTCCCGAAGCCAATGAGATTTGATCCCAGCCAAAGGGATCCTAATTTGTGGTGTGAATACCATGGGACGAACGGACACCGGACAAGGGACTGCCAGCATCTGCGCAAGGAGGTGGTGACATTGCTGAAAACAGCCATCTTAGAGAATTCTTAAGCGGCTGGCTAAAAATAACTACAGTCGCAATCGTGATAACGTAGTAACTTCAAAAGCAGGAGAAGATCCTCCACGTTTGACGGTCAACATGATTTTCAGGGGAAACGAGATTAATGGTGTAACTTTTTCGGTAGCAAAGAAGAGAAAGGAAGTTCGGCCAACATTATCAAGTGGAGAGTGTTGGAGTAAGACAAGCTGACCGGAAGTATTATTTCGGCCACAAAACTCCTCGTCGGGTTCAATCTGGTAAGTGTGATAACTCGGGGAGAGATCCTGCTGCCCACGAATGCCAAGGTAGTAGATGGTGATATATGCTACAATATTATCCTGGGAAGACCATGGTTGCACGAGATGAAAGTCGTTCCATCAACATATCATCAATTGCTTAAATTCCCAACTCCCGAGGGAATTAAACAAATAAGAAGAGACCAACCAGCGGCAAGGGAGATCAAATCTCAGTTTCTAGTAGCAAAGGGAAGGAATATGAAGCATAGCAATTACAGGAATTAGCTTTTGCTCTGTAGCCGAGCAAAATTAACCGGGGGAGGAGTCGTCGGAATCCTATCAGGTACCGAGATATTTCTAGGTACCATAAGAAACGGACGCGACAAAATCCATAGTGGAAGAACTTGAACAAGTCACATTGTTCGAGAAGTTCTTAGAGAGGAAGTTTCACTTGGGGCAGGACTAAATCCCGAGCTCAGGTCTGGATTTATCGAATTTCTTAAATTTAACATTGATTATTTTGCGTGGTCATACGCGAATATAACAGGTATCCCTCCGGAAGTGGCCGTGCAAAAACTAAGTTTGGATCCTAACATCCCTCCGGTAAGGCAGAAAAAAATATCTTATTGCCGAGGTCAGAAACAAATTCGTCAAAGAAGAGGTAACTTGTTTGCTTGATATCGGTTCAATCCGAGAGATAAAGTATCCTGACTGGCTAGCTAACGTTGTAGTAATTCTAAAGAAGAATATAAATTTCACATATGCGTAGGCTATAAGGATATAAATAAGGCATGCCCGAAAGATCTTTCCAAAATTGCTAACCCCTTGTGTAAATTGCTTGAAAAAGATCACCCTTTTTTATTTTCTGATGACTGCAGGGTAGCGTTTGAGGAATTGAAGAAGAGACTGGTAACAACACTTATCATAGTTGCCCCTGACTAGGAGCAATCATTTGAGCTGATGTGTGATGCGAGTGACTATGTTGTGGAAGCATTTCTTGGGCAGAGAAAAGATAAAATCATGTATGCAATATACTATGCAAGTAGAGCGCTGAGTGGAGCCTAGTTAAATTACACTGTGACCGAGAAGGAGATGTTGGCAGTGGTATTCATATTTGATAAATTTAGGTCATACCTGATAGCCTTGAAGGTAATTGTTTATACTGCCTATGCCCATGCTTCTCTCAGGTACTTAATCGATGAGAAGGAGTCAAAATTGCGCCTGATTAAATGGGTGCTACTACTGCAAGAATTTGATTTGGAAATCCGTGACCGAAAGGAAATACAGAACCAAATAGCTAATCATTTGTCTAGACTGTGAGGAGCTGAGAAAAAGGTAGGGGTAGAAGAGATTCTGGAACTTTCCCATATGAACAACTATTAGCCACAAGTCTTGAGGAAGTGGTATTGTTCCTTATGACCTTTCCTCTGCCCAAAAGAAAAAGTTCTTTCGTTATTGCCGCATGTATTATTAGGATGAACCTTATCTATTCAGGATTTGTATTAATAACATGATTCGAAGATGTATCCCCGAGATAGACCAGTCTTCTATTTTCCAGGCATGTCAAGCGTCACCATATGGTGGGCACTTTGGGGGAGTAAGGACAACTGTGAAAGTCTTAGAGTCGGGCTTCTACTGGCCAACATTGTTCAAAGATGCACATTTATAGATAAAGGGGTGTGATGAATGGCAACGAACCTGGAATATTTCCCACTGACATGAGATGCCTATGAACCCAATTCAAGAGGTAGAAGTGTTTGAAGTATGGAGCATAGATTTCATGGGGCCTTTCGTCAGCTCATATGGCAACAAGTACATACTCGTCGCTATGGACTACGTGTACAAATGGGTGGAAGCTGCATCACTCCCTACAAATGATGCAAAGGGGGTAATTGTTTTTTTGAGAAAGAACATATTCACCCGAATTGGCACTCCAAGGGCAATAATCAGTGACAACGGCACTCACTTTTGTAATCGAGCCTTTATGAAGTTGTTAGAGAAGTATGATGTACGCCGCAAGGTGGCCACTCCATATCATCCGAAAACAAGTGGGCAAGTAGAAGTCTCGAATAGGGAGATAAAGAGTATGTTGACTAAGACTGTGAATGCTACTAGAACGGATTGGGCAAGGAAGTTAGATGATGCACTTTGGGCATATTGAACCGCTTTCAAAACTCCAATCGGCATGTCGTCATACAAGTTTGTGTTTGGGAAGGCGTTTCACTTACTAGTGGAGTTGGAGCATAGAGCTTGGTGGGCGTTGAGACAGTTGAATCTCTATATTGAAGCTGCGGGAACAAGTAGAGTCACAGAGTTGCACGAGCTTGATGAGTTTTGCTATCACGCTTTTGAGAGCACAAGACTATACAAGGAGAGAATGAAGATGATACATGATAAAAATATTATTGAGTGGAGTTTTAAACCCAAAGATACGGTATTGCTATACAACTCAAGACTGAGGTTATTTCTGGGATAATTAAATTCAAGATGGTCAGGGCCATTTTGTGTGGTTGAAATTCACCCCACTGGTGTCGTAGAGATTGCTGCAGAAAATGACTCTCGCACGTTCAGAGTTAATGGGCACAGATTAAAATATTATGTGGGCATGGATTATTGTCAGTAACCCATTTGATCGAGCCTCCGATGTTGAGCGTATCTTAAATTCCCTTACCTGCATCGTGCCGCGACGTTAAATCAGGCGCTGCATGGGAGGCAACCTATTGGACTGTTGTATGCATCGTGCCACGATATTAACTAAGGTGCTTGTTGGGAGGCAACCCAATTCGTAGTTGATTTTTAGTGTAGTTAGAATTTTTCTTTTTGTTTTTTTGATACTAACAAGTTTGCATGTGAGTTTGGGCGAGTCGAGCATGGTTTAAACATCACGCAAAGATATGATAAAGCCAGGGTCATCTAGGCCTTAGGCTGGCATCGCCTAGCTAAAGCCAGGGTCAGCCAGGCCATGGCTGGCATCGCCTGGCTAAAGCTAGGGTCAGCCAGGCCTTAGGCTAGCGACGCCTCGCCAATGCCAGGTAGGTATTTTCTGCCCACTTTAAGTCATTTCTCCTTATTTTTCTCAAAGAGGGTGTTTGGATTGGCTTATTTTAAGTGCTTATTGGTTTTTAAGCACTTTTTTAGTTTGAGTGGTGTTTGAAAATGATAAAAAGTGCTTAAAAGCACTTATGTTTAGGCATAAAAAGTACAAAAATAAGCCAAAAGCCAAAAGTTAGGTATTACCAACTTATGGCTTTTGGCTTTTAGCTTAAAAACCACTTTTTATAAGCCAATCCAAACAACCTCGAAATAAACCTCATAAACACGCCCTTACACACTGAATACACTATTAAGCAAACCCTAACTTCGCTTCAACCAACAAACACCAAGCTCTCTAAGAAATTTCACAAGAACACAGACACATTGCACAAATTGCTTGCTCACCCACACACAATCACTAGCACATTACCATCCACATAGAGGTCAAGCTTAGTCATGCTAGTCTTTCACACTCATCTGAGATTCTAAGGCAACCTACTCCTCACAAAGCTTCAAAGGTATGATTTTATCCCTTTTCTTTGTAATTTCGAGTTAGGTACAGGTGTTGAGTGGTGGGTGTTCTTCATGGTTGGTTATTCTTCATTGTTGGTTATTCTTCATTATGGGTGGTTGTTCTTCATGGTCATATTGTGTTTGTGTGCCCCAATCCCATGAACCCCTTAGGAATGGTGTTGAGATTGTGAAAATATGTGGTAGTACGGAACCCCCAAGCCGATTTGGGAGGATAAGGCAATCCCTCAATTCCATAAGAACTCCTATGGCACTAGTACTTGTCAAGTGTTTGACGTAATGCCTCAATGGCATTCCTAGTCCCTTTTGGAGCCCGAGTCTCCGGGATTAATAAACTAGTGTTATGTAGTATTGCATCACATTAAAATCTTAAGTGTGGGGTGAATCACGGGTAGCACATGTGTTGTGGTGTAATTCTAATGTTAATGAAATACGAGATAAAGTCTACGTAACCTCGTCAAGTTGGGGAAGATTATGTCTGTGGTGTGTAATGTAGCATTATCTGACTACTGCTCATTTGTGTAGGAACGAAGATGCCTCCCAAAAAAGACACAGGAAAGGGAAAGGCTACTTAAACGGCCCAAGCTAAAGCAAAGGCGACCTCCGCACCTCCTCCAAAGAAAAGAAAGAGGGGAGAAGCTGCCTCTAGTATGACTGGTGCACAAGCGGTGGCAGCTGTAGCTGCCATGCGTCAACAACCCCAAGGAAAACGGGAGTTTGGCATAAATAGCATACCTCTGCATATGAGGGATTGTTACAAGCGTTGTAGGCCTAAATATATACATCCAGAGGGAGCTATCCAGCATGAAAGCAATGTATCCGGCGATTTGGGAAGACATCCAGGATTTAGGGTTAAGATATATTTTTAAGAACACAAGGGACATCAACCTCAACTTAGTCAGGGAAGTCTATGCGGGGTTTATCCACAAGACACTGAGGAGTTGGCACTAATCCGTGGACGCTTGATAGATTTTCACCCAAGGCCATATGCAACTTTTTAGGTGCTCTAAATGTTCCTGTGGAGCCATTGGAGCAATTCATTCGCAGGCCTACTTATAGAGAGATGAGGCACACGCTCTGTGGGGTCGACTCTACTACTGCATGGGTTCGGGATAAGGCAACGAATTGTCACTAGAGGTTCCCTAAGAAGAAAATGAAGGCGGAGGATCAGGTGTGGCTCAAGTTGATAAACGCATGGCTTCTACCATGCAATTATGATATGCTTGTGAGTCATGTGAGGACCTGTGTGCTATATTTACTTATGAAAGGGCAGAGGATGAATGTGGGTCACCTAATCTATCACCAGATGGCATAGGTGAGAACGAGTGAAAAAATTGATCGAATGTCATTTCCTAATTTCCTGACTCGGTTCCTACAGCATGAGAGGGTTGAGGAAGAGCCTGAATTTGACCACACTATCGATCAGCTCATCCGACAAACAGACATCACTAATCTCTGGCTGAAAGATGAGGTTGGGACACTTTCATTGATAGGTGCTGAGTGCAATGTGTGTGATGATAGTTTCATGGCCTATTTTTATGGGATGATGGATTTGCAGTTGCGGATAGGGGGCCCCCTAGCCACATCTGAGGAGAGGACTAATTTGGAGCAGCGATACCCACTCAATGCTCATACTCATCAGTTGGTTGGTGTAGGAGAGGGATACAGACTCCCCACTGATGAGGATGTCAACACACCAGAGCAGTCTAAGGCTGAGCTAATGCAGTCAGATGGTGAGGGAGATGGTGATGATGGAGAGGACGAACATGATGAAGAGTGGAGAGCATCAGAGGATGACGATGCTGCTTGATCAGGGAGTTTTCTTGCACCCTACTCTTTTTATTTCTTGTTTTGTCTAATTGTGCATGCACTGAGGACAATGCATGATTTAAGTGTGGGGTGAGAACTTGTAGCTATTACTAGTTGTTAGCTTGTTTTTTTGTATTATTGTGTATTTTCTTGTTAGTTGTTTTTATTTTTAGAATTTGTTAGAATTTGTTTGGTTTTTATTACTATTGTATTTTTTCTGGTTAGTTGTTTTAAGCATAAATTATAAAACATAAAAAAAACGTATATACGTTGGACTCTTCCCGCCGATGGATCTCCTAAACAGTTTTCTTGAGGAAAGTAAGTCTAAAGAAAATACCAAAAAGATTTTTTTTAGTTAGTGTAGTAATTTCCCTTTGTTTATCTTTGGGCTACGATTCTTTTCCAAGAGTTTTTTGCTGAACCGGATATAGGTAGTTTTAAATTTTTAGGAGTAGAAACCACGTGGCTATGCATTTAATCGCAGCATATCTCTGAGTTTTGTGATGCCTTGAGAATAGTCAGTACTCTGGTTGTGATGCGTAGGCTCAATCTTTGACTCTGGGATAAATACCTTAAATCGTGGATTCTTAAATTTGCTTAACTGCTTTGACTGGAGTGTCGTGATAGAACCAATCCTGAATGAGTTATGTGCCATGTCTGTGTGAGGTTTATATATATTCTATACATTGCATTTGATGTCTAGAACTTGCCCCGTGTGTGTGTAAAGCGAAATAATAGTCTTGTTCAATCTGAGAAGTGGTATAGGCAGTTCTTTGTTAAGCCAAATATATATAATGTATCCACCTAAAATGCTATGTATTATAGTTAACCCCTTTTGAGCCTATAATCCTATTTTCTTGGTAACCACATTACAAGTTGTACCCCGTTGTTTGAATAGACCATATCTTTGAACCTTATCACCTCTCATGAGCACTTGAATTGGGATGAATTATGGAAAAGTTAAAGTGTGGGGTGGTGGGTTGGCTTTTGAGTGGAACAAATGGAATAAGGAGAAATGTGCACCGTATGAAGAAAAACTGTGTCAATAAAAGCCATTTGGATAGAAAAAGAAAAATAATTCCTGATGGTGGTGGCTTTTGGTGTATTGATGCTTAAAGAAGTAGGGGTAAAATATAGTGAAGTTAAGGTGGAATTTTGGTTTGACATAAGTATGGGCTTGAAGGTTAAAGTGTTTGTATTAAAGTGCTTAAGGGAGGTGTAGTCACTTATATCCAAATGTATCCTACGTGACCCGTAGCCTACATTACAACCAATGAAAGTCCTATTTGAAGAAGCCCTCGGTACAATATTGACGATCTCACAAGGATGAAATTTCAGTGAATTGTGATCTTAGACTGAATGAACTCGATTAGTGGAGTATTACACTACGGGCAAGCTTATGGTACGTCATTTGGGGCATATGGATGTTATTTCTGAGAGCGAGTGAATGTTCCTATCTTGAGTTCCTACGTTATTAAAATTCATTGTGTGTAGAACTAAGCTCTTTGATTGGGTGAGGGCACATGATTCATAAAGAAAAGGTAATGTTGTTGACCTCCATGTTAGATTAAGTAAGTGAATTGTGAATAAGGCATGGTATTTGTGAGTCGATTATTAAGGCGAGGATGTCATGCCTTTGTGCTTAAATTATTTTAAAGATTCTTGGTATAATGAGTTAAGGGAATTACTTAATAGGTTGTGTCCATGAGTGTAGTTTGCTTGATCAAGGATGAGCAAATATTTAAGTGTGAGGTATTGATGTGTGGCTATAATTCATGGGTAAGCACATTATGTGCCTTGCATTTTACATGCTTTAATGATAAATTACACTTTGTTTGAGCGTAATGAAGTCTATTTTATGTGTAGGTAAATTGGAGATGAAAGTAGAGCTAAAGGGATACTTAAACGTCGAAAGTGCGCTCGAAAACGGTAAAAAGGAGAAGCCGGGCAAAAGCCAGCTCGACCAAGCTTTAGCCTGGCGAGGCCAGCTTAAAGCCAGGCCCAACCAGGCATTAGCCTAGCGACGCCAGCTTAAAGCCAGGCCTAACTTGGCGTTAGCGTGGCGACGCCAGGCCTAAGGCCAGGTCCATTTCGAGTTTTGAAAGCTTAAATTGTTTCCCGGCTTGACTAGGATTTGACCTACACGTTTACCAAACATATAAATAGACCAAAAAATACCACTTTGAAGGATTTTTACAACTGGAGGAAAGAATAGCTCGTGGAACACTACTTGGGAGTTCGAATCATTGATTTCGACATCGCTTTATCTTTACTCTATAATTTAGTTATGCAAATTACTTTGGATATTGTTACTATGAGTATGAGTAGCTAAACTCCTAATCTAGGGTTTTGATGGAACCTGTTGAAGGATAATTTTCTCGTTACGTTAATATAAATTTTCCATAGTATTCTCTCTATTTGTTCAGCTATATGCTTATTGTTGTTGATTGAAGGACCCTCAATTAACTATTCCTATTTAGTGTGCATTACTCGGGAGAGAGTACATATTTAGGTAGTTGTTGAACAACATCACTCCTAACGTATATGAGGGATCAATATAGAGGGTTTAAAGGTGGGATTAGAGATAACGAAACCTTGGGTGCGATCTAACTGATCTGTAGTTAATGCTAGCTAGCGTAATTAAGGAGAATATGTCTAGTATATTGTTGTAATTAATCGGAAGAGAGTTACGAAAGTCAGAGTGCTCATGATCGATAGAGAAGACTTAGGAAAATTTATAGCAAACGTAGTGGAAAAGATTCCGACAATAGGGAAAATCAGAACCTTAGATCATTCCAATTCTTGTCTACAACTCGTTCATAGTTAGTTCTTAATTATTGCATTTTCATTACGAAATATTTAGTTAGTAAACATCCAAACTATTACTTAAATATCTTAGAAGATTGAATACGTGAATTTGTGTAAGTCCAATAGCTGTGATTGATAGGTTAATTCCCTATGGAATTCGACTCCGGACTTGTTAACCAGAATATATTTGCAGTGACCGCTTTCTCCTTTTTATAAGGCATCGTTGGGCGTGATCAATATATATCCGTATAAAAAGGAATATGATTCGATTGGTGAAAGAACTAAATGATCCTGGGAAGAAACAAAAGAAAGTGCATCTAATCTAGAGGATCCAAGACAGTAAATGTTAAAGAACGTCTACTTTATATGGACTAGATTTTGTGACTTTCTTATTGGAAAATGAGCCTCGTACATTTAAAAAAGTTATGTCTTCTTCGGAATCACAATTTTGGAAAGAAGCAATCAATAGTGAAATAGAATCCACATTGAACAACTATACATGGGAATTGGTCGATCGTCCTCCTGAAAATAGACCGTTAGGTTTTAGCGGTTTTTAAGAGGAAAATGAAAGATGATGTTACTATTGATAAATATAAGGTAAGAGTTGTGGTCAAATGGTATAGACAACGAGAAGATCTTGACTATTTTCATACATACTCTCCAGTTACAAGAATTACGTCCACACGAACGTTAGTAGCATTAGCTTTGTTATATGGTCTTAAAATTCATCAAATGGACGTTAAGACATCATTCTTAAATGGAGATTTGGAGGAAGAAATCTACTTGGAACAACCTGAAGGGTTTGTGATTCTATGTAAAGAAAAGAAGGTATGTACACTTGTTAAGTTGCTTTACGGACTAAAACAAGCACCCAAATAATGGCATGCGAAATTTGACTAAACAATATTGTCAAATGGTTTTAAGATAAATAAATATGGTAAATGTGTGTACATTAAAAATGTTCGAAATCACATAGTCATTGTTTGCTTATATGTAGATGATATGCTGATAATGAGTAAAGACATTGCCAACATAAATGCTTCTAAGTGTATGCTAACTAGCAAGTTTGATATGAAAGATTTGGGAGTTGCTGATTTAATCCTGGGTATTAAGATCCATAAGAATCCTCAAGATCTGGCATTGTTTCAATCTCATTACATTAAAACAACACTTGAAAAAATCAAGCACTTAGATTTTAAAGTTGCAAAATACTCCAATTGAAGTGAATCTTGCACTAGCAAAGAACAAAGGGCAAAACATATCACAATTGGATTATGCTCGTGTGTTGGGATGTTTAATGAATATCATGAATTGTACTCGATCAGATATAGCTTTTCTATAAGTAAATTGAGTCGATACATGAGTAAAATCCAGGTCAATCTCACCTTATGGCGATGAAACGAGTTTACCCAAGACTTTGCTTTGTACAACAGTAAATATCCTGCATTGATTGAAGGATATTGTGATGCAAATAGAATCACCGGTTCAAATGATTCTAAATTTACAAGTGGATATGTATTCACTATTGGTGGAGGAGCGGTATCTTGGAAGTCATCTAAACAAACGTGTATTGCACGCTCTACAATTGAGGCTTAATTCATAGCCTTAGATAAATTCGGTGAAGAAGCTGAATGACTCCGAAATTTCTTAAGAGATATTCCATTTTGGCCCAAACCATTGGCACCAATATGCATACATTGTGATAGTCAAGCGGCAATTGGAAGGGCTGAGAACATTATGTATAATGATAAATCTTGTCATATATGATGAAAACATAAAACCGTTAGGAAGCTACTCTCTAGGGGGGTTATCACAATTGACTAAGTAAAGTCAAACGATAATGTGTTGGATCCACTTACGAAAGGCCTAACTAGATAGGTAGTTAGTTGAAAGATCTTTGAAGGGAATGGGACTATGGACGAGGACAAGTCATTTTTGCAGTAACTCGGCCTAGAAGACTGGAGATCCCAAGATCTAGGTTCAAGGAAATCAAACAAAGTCAGTAATGATGGTTCAACATTGTCAACTAAAATTTTGGTCCATTCTCGTGATGTGACAATGTTCAGTACCAAGGATAAAGCATTAAGGCTTTTTAATAATTTCTGAATTTGATACGGGGTATATCAAAGAGTGTATCTACGGTATGACACGTTTAGGAATCACCTATATAAGTGTGAAGTGTTAGCCGCTTCAAGGAGAATTTTGCAAGGTCAATTCTCTATGCACTTATGAAACCAGACGATGTTCATGGCTGAAACGAACACAACAATAAGAACCAATAGACGGTTAATGATTGATTGTGTGACTTATAGTTGTCTAGGTATACATCAAAGTTCGACGGTTCAAAGATATCAAATCTACCAATTGACCAAGTGAGTGTATCCGACATAAGTTCACTACGAAAAGTTCAAAGGGAAACCTACTTATCCAGATGCGATCAATCCTTCCTTGCGAATCACACAGTTTTCATGCAGATTTTTGTGATTAGTCATTCCCCATTCATGTGGGGGATTGTTGGGTTTAAATTTAGTTTAGCTTAAAATAGAGTGAATGGGAATGGAGAAGAAAAAGAAATATTTGAATTTTCCTCTTTGACAAAGGGACAATGTCCCATATTGGAGGAGGAAAAGAGTTTTGATGGGTATATATAAGATTGCTCTTCTTCTATCTCTTAAAGAGTTGAGAAGAAGGCAAGCCTCCCGTCGTCGTCGTCGCTCGCTTGCTCGACTCGGCTTCAGATTTGGATTTGAATTTGAATTTGGTCAAATGATCTGATTGATTGATTAATTTTTTGGATCAAATTTATTTATTAAGATTAACATAAATTACTTTAATTCAAATTAGCCGTTTTTGTAATGGTAATTTAATTTTTCTCCGCGTATGATTTTTTTGTTTTATTTTGCATAAATAGTCATTTACGTAATGGCCAATTTACGCGAACAATCATCATGAAGAGTTGCACCTCTTTGTTTGAACCCAACCTATTGGCTATAAATACTAGGTCATTCCCTCAAATTTTCCTTACGAAAATTCTGAAAACTCCTTCCTTCTTCTGCATTGTCTTAACTACAACAAAGCAACAGTAAGTGTGATTTGCTGTCGCCCTTTGTGTTCGCTGAAATACTGGGGTTTGAAGTACCGCTATACCAAGTGTGTAATCCGTCATATCCTGGAGGAAATAATTCACAACCTTAGGTACTAGGAGGGGATTAAGTTCCTTAAGAAAATACTGTGAATTCAGTGGGCTCGGATTAAACTTTGTTTCTTCTATATTTCTGTTTTTACGTTATTTTATTTCCAGAATTACTTTGCAAATACAGATTACTAACAGAGTATGCCTATTTAAGAATTATTTTATCAAAATCCACTTCGCATTTTAAGCTCTTTCATAGACCTTATACATTATTTGACCTACTTTTAATTGAACACTGTAAACAATTAAACAAATAATTTCCTATAGCAACCCTACAAATCCTTAAGGGTTTGTATTGTCGCGTTAAACAGTAAGTCTGAAGCTAAATGTAATAATGTTTAGAATTATTTAATTCACCTGTTCACAGATGCATGCATGGTTAACTTTAACCATACAAGAAATGAACATGAACCACTTCTGAATGGACAATTTGATGCATTATGTTTGTGTTATGTGCGGGTTTTGAGAAAAGAAAGAAGCACATTATAGCTTGATTGGATTGTTGTTACATATCGTTCATAATGTATCATATTGTATTGTATTGTTTGATGAATACAATATTTGGATAGATTATATCATTTGCCGTCATTTTGCGATGTTACTCACCAACAATATGAAGAATAAACTTGCAACATTACTAAGAAAAAATAGGATATATAGTGGAATTATTATATTAAAAAGTAGGATAAAGGATAATTTATAATTAATTTAATAATAAGGAAGAGCAAGATGAAAGAAAAAAGTAAGAAAATGACGTCACTACGCCAAATTCGTCGTTCTATAAAGTGTCACTTTTCGTCGTTACGTAACGATGGATTTAACGATACAATACAATAAAATTTAAATAACAATCAAAACAAATATGGTATTTAAAGTGACAGTACGATACAATGTATCCAAACGTCGTATTCTTCAAACAAAACTGCATCGGATGATCTCCTGATCGCACATGCAGTTTTATTATAGCTTTCTGCATGCAAGAATTTGTTTAATTTCACGAATTGAATCAATGACCTCCTGATCGCATGTACAAAAACTCGTATATACCACGAAAAATTAGACAAGGAAATTAAAAACGAGGAAGAAAAGGAAAGCACAATTTCGGAGATGGCATTAAATGAAAAAGTTGCAAGAAAAAGCTGATAAAATATTATGTTGCTTATAATACAGGCAACATAATCTAAAACAATGTTCACTCTAATTTGTCAACATCCGTGACCACCAATTTCTCATTTTCGATGTTTCTATATTCCAACATGTAAAGCTGTGGTTCAGAACAGATTACTATTTTAGAAGTACAACAAGTACAGAAATTAAATTTGGAATTGTCGAAAGAATAGAAAAGGAAAATAAAGGAAGATAAAATATTTGACATTGAAATCTGAAGATCATAGAGATCTAAGCTACTATTGAACTTACCGGAGCATTGATTTCTAGTTCAAACTATGAATTTCTTTTTATAGTCTCTTCCTTTTACAAGGGGTGGACAAATAAAACTGAAAAACCACACCAAACTGATAATTCGAGCCAAATCGGAAAAAAAAATCGGACTATGGTTCAATTTGATTTGGTTTGATATTGGAAAAAAAAACGACAATAATTGGTTTGGTATGATTTTAACTAAAAAAGTCAAATCGAAACCAAACAATCCGACATTACATGTATAGAAGTTTTAAATATATTTAATACATAAAAGTATTTATTGTAGTATAAGTTATAAATATTCTTAAACTTTTTCATAATTTTATCTTTTAACATATTATTTCAAGTTTGAACTTATAATTATTGAATGCTCCAATAAGTTTATACTCCATAAATGTTAGTAATTCAAATAAAGTCCATATTACATCTCGCGTTTTCGTACGTTAAAGTTTCGTCTTCAATTAATTGACGTAGACTCAGGGTGAGATTTTCTTGAGATTATAAGCATTTATGCTATTTATAACAAGCAATAAGTGCCGTGAAAGATAAAGGGTAAACGAATCATAGAAAATGAGTTTCGTCGAAGGTTATTGATTTGGAATAAAATACGGTACGAGCCATAATACCCGGTACTTATGGACTAGTGTCATAGGTACTACATGACCATGCTAGGAAGATGTACAAGTTCTATTAAAAGTGAGTAATATTTTAAGTAAGTTGAGATAATTCTTAATTTTGTGAATAATTAATTAATTATTGGGTAGTGAGATATTGCCTAATTAATTAGGAAATTATTGGATAAGGATTAATTCCACTACGTGGCCCCCCCCCCCCCAAAATAAGGGAATCATAAATCTAATTGAAAGGTGGCAAATAATGTATATGTTCTTTCTATTACAAACATTACAAACAAACGTTAGAATGTATGAAGAGAATTCATAACATTTTCCTACTACAACACCAAAATAATTCACGATGGAGCACTTGATTTCATAGTATCTTAAGCAACGTGAGATTTTACAATTCTAAGGAAGTACGGTGCAACCTTTCCCAAGAATATTATACAGATTTTTCCCTACTCCGAATATGTTAAGGCTAAGCCCTTCCTCCATTTTGGCATGATCTCGTAATTACATGTGCTTGATAACGAGGCATAAAAAGAAGTTCATACTCCCGAATTTATGTACATTATCCTAGTCTCATAAGTTACAATATTCTCCCTTGTCGGGACTCTCTCTCTCTCTCTCTCTCTCTCTCTCTCTCTCTCTCTCTCTCTCTCTCTCTCTCTCTCTCTCTCTCTCTCTCTCTCTCTCTCTCTATATATATATATATATATATATATATATATATATATATATATATATATATATATACACACACACACACACACACACACACACACACACACACACACACACACACACACACACACATATATATATATATATATGTATACATATACATATATATATATATATATATATATATATATATATATATATATATATATATATATATATATATATGTATATATATATTAAAGTATTTTCATTACCATCGAGCTATAATTGATGGGCAGTTACAATATTCTTCTTATCGGGACTTCATATACAATTGAGTATTTTCTTTTTTCAAGTCATGAGAGCAGAGAATCTATATATACAATATTATAGTATTTTCATTACCATCGAGCTATAATCGATGGGCAGGCCCCTATTGGGCAACCTATGATCAGATGGTAAGTTATATACCGAGCCTACTGTGGCCGAGCGCCTATGAGCGAGCCAGTTGGCCGAGATACAGAGCCTAGTATGGCCGAGTGCCTATGAGCAGGCCTACTACGGCAGAGCAGTTGTATATATATATATATATATATATATATATATATATATAGGGCCGGACAATTATTTTACTTACTATATTGAGAGAGTTGAGTCAGTACCAGCAGATAAGCATATCTTCATATTATCTTTGACTCCCAGTTACTTCTGCTATTATATTATTAGTTCAGTTTCAGCTTTCAGTTATTTTATTGCCTTGCATACTCAGTACATTATTTCGTACTGACATCCCTTTTTCTGGGGACGCTGCATTTCATGCGTGCAGGTTCAGACAGACAGACGGGTAGACCTCCTTAGTAGGTGTTGCCCGAGTTCAGCTTTATCGGTAAGCTCCACGTCCTTCGGAGTTGCCGGGTCTAGAAGTTTTGTGTACATCTTGTGTATATATGTATATAGGTTATGGTAGGTCGGGGCCCTGTTCTGATCATGGTACATCCATCAGTGAGACTTGTTGACATATTCTGTCAGTTAGTGTAGTATGTTGGGCTTGTAGGTCTTGTATGTATATTTGTTGGTTTGTCAACTGTAGTAGTTATGACAGCCTTGCCGGCCCAGCTTTATATTGATGTTTAGCTAGCGTTAGTTTCCATTCAGTTTTATGTTTTGCTTCGCAACTTTTCTTGCAATGTGGCTCATGGCCAAAGTATGACATTATATGTTCAGAGTACCTTAGTCGCAAATTGGTACGCAATGATAGGTGAGGTACCGGGTGCCGGTCTTTGCCCCCAGGTTCAGGGCGTAACAGTCCAAACTGAAATCAAATCAATATTAATGCTAATAAAAGACATTCAATTCAATTGTACTAGAAATGACAATAGTATTGGATATCTATTTTTTTAGTTTTTCCATAGTTTAGATAAAATGCATAATGTTTTTTTTAGTATTTAATCATGTAAATAATAGTACCTATTAGTCGTACTTATTTTAGCAACTTAGTAATTTTAGATTATGTTCATTTTTATTATGGCTTATTAATAATATTTTATATGCTATTTTACTATCTCTATTATTGAATATTTTAGTACAATATCATGACTCATTTCATATTTTATGTTATTTTCTTGAAAAATATTATATATAGCTCTATTTTTTTTTTGGATTAAAAAAAATCAGAGCACAAATTCTATATTTTATGTTACGAAGATTTTATGAAAAACAACGAAAATCCAAAAAACTCGAGAAAACCCGAAATTAAAAAATTCGACTTTTATTGGTTTGGTTTGGTCTTTAGATTTAATAACCCCACACAATTGATTTGATTTGGTAATTGAAAAACTCGAACCAACCCAACTTATGTAAACCCACTTTGACAGCAATTGGCAAACTTCGTCACTTTCTTTGTATGCAGAAATTTATTTCTGAAAACCAAGACATGATATGAAGAAGTTGTACCTGCATATGTTTTAACACTAGAGATAAATTAACATTGTACTCATACTAATTATAAGGGTATTCAAACAGAAAAATGTAAGAATGTCGCATTTAAAATTCAAACATTCGAACCTAAAGTAATATTTGAGCATCCCAGTATACTGACTTTTTTTTATGTATAGTATTTAAATATAAGTACATATACAAACAAACAAACACACACACAATTTTATTTTATTGTATTTATGCAATATAATTTTCAGACAAACTAATTAAAGGAGATTCAATTGAGAGGCATCTGAACAACGTAACTCCTCCTAGATTAATAGCTAGAAACCGGATAGAAAAATAATCTTATTATTAACTATAATTTTATTATTAACCATATGCCCAATATTTCACGTCCACCAAATATATTTGGTAAATATAGCACGGGCTAGCCAGTTTTCGGACTGGTCATTGAAAAATAGTCAGCGTTTGTAAAGTCATTGAAAAATAGTCATTATTTTGCTGCAACACGGAAAGTTCCAGCATAATATACTTGAGATCAGTGCATCTGTGTATGAACTTCCAGTATATTATGCCGGAACTCCAACACGCGGAAAGTTCCAGCATAATATATTGGAGATTGGAGCACCTGTGTATGAACTTCCAACATATTATGCTAGACCGGTATATTAAATTGGAACTCCAGTATAATATGCTTGAAGTCCAGCATAATATACTGAAACTCCAGCATAATATACTGGAGTTCCAGTATACTATGCTGGAGTATTTTCTTAATTTTGAACAGTGTTTTCATTCAGATTTATCTTTACATGAAAAGTGGCTAAATTTCGATTACTTTTGAAATTGTGGCTATTTTTGAATGACCACTTATAAATCTGGCTATTTTTTAATTTTTCTCATATATTTGAAGCTTTCTATAAACAGTACTCTTTAGTCTTTTCCGGTCCAATATAATTCAGTACTCTTTTTAGTCTTTTCCGGTCCAAAATAATTGTACGTAAGTCAAATCAATTTGGCCAAATTGTGTTGCGTTAGGAAATTAAGAAAGCATTAATTATTATTTTTTAATTCTACTCTTAATCCAATAAAATAATCTAAAAATACTGAAAAGAGATAAATAGTAACTAGAGGAGATGAAAAGGTGATTTACAAATTTAATCTAATAACCCTTATAATTAATTCTATTAAATAATTTTCTAAATGGGTGTGCTACAACCGTAAACGATGTTAGAGTGTATTTTTTATAATAGAAGTTATTTTCCAACGAGAATAACTTTTATGAGAAAGTCATTTTCAGCGGAGGCGGAGCTAAACATTTTTCAGCAAAAGGGGAAGACTCTCCTCACTTATGGGCAAAAACATTTTTTGTACAACTATCTTAACTTCGAATTTTATATTACTTGCTACAATTAACACTGACATTAATATTAATATTTATTACTCAAGAATTTCACCAAAAAACTCTTCAATATGCCAATATTATATTAATATTTAATAAATATCTTTGTTTTTTAAATATTTTTCACTAACTACCAAATGCAACCATATTTTGTACAGAAGGAAGCATGAGAAGATATTCAAATGTATAGCAATTATTTGCACCATAAAAATATCTAGTATCCAATTGAACATATTAAAAATGTTAAAAGATAAGCCTATCCCAGATTGACAGGAAATAACATTAGCTGGCTGAGCCTCAGCATCCTCATATATATTTGTAAAAAGATACAAACAAGTCAAAGAATGATGTTATTTGAGCTGGCAATTAAAATCCAACATAAAAATAAGAAGCAATCGATAATCGACTTGACTTAAGCCCCGCAATCCAGGCCTTGTTTTGTTTTTATTGGGACGTGGCTTATTGTCAAATCTTAAAACTTTCTGGTCTCGACTCTGGAGTATTTTAGCGCACTGTGGCGTACTAAAAATTTTGCGCTCAATAATTACAATTTATTAGTTTGTAAGTGAGTTTACGTATAAATTATAACGTAGTTTTAAAGCTTTACTTTCTCTAACAACTAAACATATATTAACAAGGCAGAGCTAGAGTGTTAGTCCCTAGGTTCGGGACTTTGATTCAAATTTTGGATTTATCTTAAAAAAAATTATTGAATGTGTATAAATTATTGATTAAGAAATCAATAAATTAAAAATATTATAATCTCAAAACTATAAGCTTTAAATCCTAGCTTTACCTGCGAGTAGTGTCAACTTATTAAATACATACTTGTTATTCTTTTAGAACAATGTTATTTACAGTCAGGGGCGGAGCCACATACGAGTTCAGCTGACCCAGTAGCTTTTGTTCAAACCTTATATTTATCTTTTAAAAATTTATTTTGTCACGATCCGGATTTCCCACCCTCGGAGTTGTGATGACGCCTACTCGTGAAAGCTAGGCAAGCTGAGTGTTATAGATTTTATTACCCTTTTTCTTTAAACTTCTTATCAATTTCAAATTAACATGTGATCAACAGCGGAATAATAATAATAATAATAATAATAATAATAATAATAATAATAATAATAATAATAATAATAATAATAATAATAATAATAATAATAATAATAATAATAATAATAATAATAATAATAAAAATAATAATAATAATAATAATAACGGAAGACGAAATCTGATAATTTAACCCAATACTAGTACCAAAATCCAAAATACAACCCTACCCAGAACTGGTGTCAGAATGTCACGGACCATCTATGAGTACTACAAATAGTGGTCTGAATAGAAAAATACAAGTCTGTCTCTGAAATAAATAAAAACAGAATGGAAAGGATAGAAGGGGACGCCAACTTGAGCCAATGCTCCAACCTGAATGTCACAACCTAAGTCTCAACTTGAGTCAATGCTCCACAATGGTCAATTACCAAGAATACTTTCATAAGCCTTGTTCAACATTTGAAATCATCATATTAAGCATGGACAATACATAACGGAGTCACAACAATCATAATATAAGACTCACGGGCATGGTTGACACCAACGTATATGTTAGTTTATATGAGTCCACCAAACTATAGTGTACCTAGTCCTCTATGAGATGATACATAAAATGCAGTAAAGACTGAATGTAAAGAAGGCGGGAGATTTTCTACGTGGAAAAATCCCACACAAGGGGATAAAAAAACCAAGACCTACTCTTGTAGGCTTCTAACTCTATTAACTTGTAATCTACCTATTACAAGCCACTTTGCAAACACCCTATTGCAAAGACTTCAAACTAACTTGTGATGGAACCCCCACAAGCCACTCTATAACTCTCCTAGTTACAAAAGATTTAAACTTATGACTATCCCCAGTCACAACATAAACTCAGAAGTTTACGAATTTGGTTTGTTCCTAAGGCAAAGCTTCTAAGAAAGCAAACTAGGAATTACAATGACGAACAAATAACAAGATTACAACTAAACTATGGATATACATAAACTCATTTAGAAACTGATCCTTAGTGGAGTTGTCTTCTTGTTCTTGACACACCATTGACTTCAATGCCGGATGAATACTTTTGCTTCTTGAGAGAATATCATTGAATGCACAAAGAATGGTGTATCTTGCACCAAGTTGTTTTATCACAAAAAATAGCACAATGGATAGTGATGTCAACTCTTGGTGTACGCTTCTTCCCAATGAGAAGTGACTGTTATACCGTCTGCACAACCACATCTGGGCAGTTGCGTTCCAACTGGATAGTGGACTTTGTACTTCTGTCAGGACATACCAACGGATCAGGTCCTAGTTGTGTTCCTCTTCTGTGACAGTTGCCAGATGGTCACTTTCTTCTGCTACGTTCCAGGTGTGTACTTGACTTGTACTTCTGTCAGAGAACCCTAAGGGAGCAGGTCCCAGTTATGTTCCTCTTTATGTTGAATGCGTACAATCACTAACTTGTTTGTGTCAGAGAACCCTAAGGGACCAGGTTACCAAGTCCCTGTTGTGTTCTTCACTGTGGTCGTTCATCCATTTGCTGATTTTCAGACTTCAACCAGTTCACATGAAATGTATCCTGTGGGCCAGGTTTTCTATCTGGTTCATCACGACAAGTTTGTTAGATCATCAAAACATAATAAGCATAAGGCTAAGACGTTGAAAACCCATCAATTTTTCCCTTTTTGATGATGACAAAATTAGGCATGGATAGTATTTGTTTAGAGTAGAAATAACCAGATGAGATGCCAATTCCCCCTTAATCTTAGACCTCCCTCTTTGTGATTATAGTTCCCCCTCAATCTCAGACCTGATTGTTCCCTCACCTTTACACAAACATATTGCCCCCTCATATTACCCATCAATCCTGCGCTTCCCCCTTTTGGCATCATTAAAAAGTATAGGTATGAAGAGAAGCACAGTAAGGTAATAAGTATAAAGAAGTCTAACACAGCTAGCTCATGCCACATATGTGTACACAACATGATAGAAAAGAGAAGCCAGAGGAACACAGTATTTTAAAGGCAAAGAAAAGGGAGCTATTTTATTAATGTTTACATTGGACTGAGCAATTCAGGAGCAGTAATGGTTAAGTTCAACATGCCATCACAAAAAAAGCAAACAAAAGTAAAACAGCAGCCACAGGATGTTGGAGCAAAAATAGCTTGATACTAGGAGGATCCTAGGGGACACTAAAGGCAGGAGGCTTGGAGGAAGAGACACCAATGATTTTGAGAATCAGGTCCAGTCTAGCATTTGCAGACAGTTGTTCTTCAAGTAATTGAGCTCGAAGTCTCTCATTTTCCTTTGTCAGTCGGGCAACCTCCTCATATACAGAATCGGATCCTTTAGCTGCTTGACTGAGCTGAGTTTCCAGTATGGCATTTCGAGCCCTCAGCCTTCTTATTTCCTCAAAGGCTGCATTTTGAGCGTTGATCAGCTGAGAAATGGTCGAGATGTTTCCACCAACTTTTTCTATACATTCACATTCTTCTAGAGTGGTCTTAGAGAAGGTCTACTTGCATGTTCCCACTCTGGGATTTCCCAAGGGGACCTTATAGAATCTGAACACCTGAGTAAGGAGAAAGCCATAAGGTAACCCATGATTTCCACCCTTAAAATTTGCCACCTTCTGCATATGGTCTATCATGATTGCTGGCAAATTGATTAGGACAAACTCATCAAGCACTTCCATTAGGAGCGCCTTTCAGAGCGGGGTCAGAGTAATTTATTGACTAGTTCAAAAAGAAGCTGGTACTCAGGAAGCAATACCTTATTATGGACATGTTCCCCTTGTTGAATAGCTTGCTCTTTTATGATAGCTCTCTGAAAGTTTATTCCACAGACACCCTTAACTGAGGATACACCTACACACGGAATTCTGAGAACCTTTCCCAACGTTGAAGCGTCGAGTACAATGTCCACTCCATTTACGAGCGCACAGATGTGATCCCCCTCAACAGTGAAAAGAGATGTATAGAAGGTTTGTACTACATCTTAGTACACTAGAGGCATGCCCCCTTCAAACATGTGTTCCCGTTGTTGAAATTCCACAATCTCTAGAATTTGTCTCATGCCTGCCATCTCCGAAATTGCTGGATCAAATGTACGACCCCATAATACCTTTTGAGTTCTTATCTCTGCTGCCACAGAACACCATCACAGGTCATGGACCTTGTTAAACCAGGTTACTTACCAGTTTCCCCTTATTGTTTGCTAGACCCTTCGACAGACTTTCCTTTCCATCTTGCCATCCCCACAACATTGTCTTCAGACACGACTAGCTTAGTTGGACTCCATTTAGACTTGTTGTTGTACTTCACGGATGACCCTTTCTGTTCTTCAATAGTTTCCTTAACAGTCATAGATTGTTGTACTAAGGAACCAAGTTCCCTAGAAGCATCCTTGTCTGTCCGGTGTACTAACACACTCTTGATGAAATCCTTTGGATTCATTTTCCTCTTTTTCCTTGTCTTGACATGCTCCTCTTGCTTTTCTGCAATGTGGTTTCAAAACTCTCTTGCTGTAGTGACCTGGTGGAGAAAGACTCTAAGAGTTTGAAGTGAACAGGAGGTGCATGAGAGAGTTTACATGGAAGAGGATCAGGTTCATCAGAAGGCTTTTTTGAGAATATCTCATAAGCCAAGTCAAGAAGTGTTGTGGTTCTTACATCTCTTAGGAATGGAATTTCTTGCCCCTGGTACTCAGAAGAGAGATATGCTCCTTCATTCATCAGACTCTCAGCAGCTATAGCCATGATGTTATGAGTTGCTTCCTTTTCTGGTGACTCCTTGAGAGTCACTGAGTCCAACATGAAGGAGTTCAGATACTGGTCAGGATCATCCTTAGGAGCTTCTGATACTCGAGGAGTAAAACCTCCTGTGTGGTCTTTGATGAGATCGTAGGATTGACTAAATATATGATTCTCAAAATAGTAGTAAATAGGGTCTATCAGAAATGGAAAAATTGTATGAGTGGAGGAGGAACCAGGAGTGGGTAAGGTGGTAGAAGGCGTGAAATAATGATGCTTTGGGGATGATTTCAAGGAAAATGACGATGTAGGAGCGGTGTTAATGGTGGGAGAATGAGACGATTGTTTTATCGCCATTAGATGAGTACTTGGTAGACGAGTAGAGAGAGAAAAAAGAGATAGGGAGAAGATCTTAGCTACAAAAAGGAGATGAAGGTTCATGATTTGTTGTGAGAGAGAAAGAAAGTTTTATTGGAAGAAGAGCTAATGATGAGTGGAGAGCGAAACAGGTTCTGAATAGTCCTAAAAACGGCGGTATATTTGTGGGGAAGTGTTATCGTGTAGAGGGGATGGAAGGATTTGAAAGACAAGACATGTCACACAGATGTTGAAAAGTCGGATGATGTGGCAGCTGAATTACAATTTTTTTTGTTTAGAAAGGGCATGAAGAATAAAGCACATTATTACTAATTGAGATACAGAAACCCGATGCCAGAGTAATCTTTTGAACAAGGTTTTAGCAGCTCCCCTCTCGCATTTCATAACTGTACCTTTAGCTTCTATGATCGTCATATGTGTTTATCTACAACGTTATTGATGGGAGTTAGGCTTGGTCAGAAAACACTTTAGCTATCTTTACCTGACGGTGTCTTACACAGCTAACATATGGAGGATCAGGTTCTTTATTAGATTCTTTGAGACCCCATCTTCATCTTGATTTATCCGTAATACTCTCTACTTGAGGCTTTGATGTAGATATCTGGAGTTTGGTCTTCTGTTCTGCAATGCTTTCCACCGATCAATCCCTTCTTCATATTGATCCTCAGAAGAAGATCTCACCCTTTGATGTGTTTGATCCTCTTGTTTTTTGAAATTTCTCTCCAGTTGTTGATGAGGCAATTCCGTTTTGCTTCCTTGTCTCCCAGAAGATAAGACATGAAACATGACAGGTGAACCGTTCCAAAAAGCACTTTTATTTTCCATAGGACAACATCTTCTTATCTAGCTCTAGAGTGAAAGGGAGTGATTGACTTGTTAAGCTGATGGGAACCTTGGTTTTCTAGTTTGAGACAGAAGTTGATTGAAGAGGGATATGTGGAGGTTGATTTGATTTCCACACACTTTGTGTTCTGCTGCTTGTGCAATGTCATGAGCTGCATCTTTACTCTTCCTTCAACTTCAGTCGTAGTAGGTGACGTACCAGGTTCTTTATGAGGCGTGGAGGATGATGTTGCATTGTCCTTCGCTAATCTCCTTCATCTTACTCATTTTATTATCTTCCCTATTGAAGCCTCAGATATTTCCCAGAGACAGGATTGGTTCATCATATTGATCCTCATCGTTTCTTTCTTGGCAAAGGGATAGTGTCTTGTTGGATACCCCAAGAGCACCTCTTACCATTTAGTATGCCTTTTGTTGGAGACTTTGTGGCCTTATTTTGTGGATTGCACCCCAGAAGGATTCCTTCGCTCGTCTTTTTGCATTCAGCTTCCCAAGTTGATCCTTCATGTTGTCAAGAACAAGGCATTTTCTTCCATTAGGTAGCTCCTGGTGGGTTTTGATTTAGAAGGAACCTGGTTCGACACTTGTTCTCAAAGTAGAGAGCAATATCCACTCCTTTTGCCCAGAATTTCTTGGCGATTCCATAGGCGATGAGCAATGTCCATGCAGCATTTTCCAGTTCTGTTCTTTCTTTCAACTACACCATTTTGCTGTAGAGTCCTTGGTGTTGAGAAATTGTACGTGATCCTTCTCCCCCTCCTCCATCATTTTGTGAACTCATGTCTAGGCGACACTTGAGTTTGGCTAACCACGAACCAGGTCCGGCTGAGTTAATTTATTCAGAGGTGAGAAGTTTGCATATACCTATCCTTCCTGCCATGGTTGCGACTTCACTCATCTCATACGGCCAACTTGTGGAGATTCATGATTAGTAGGAGTGAATGTTCTTTTTTCCTTTGTCTACTAAGACCACTTGACGAGTTATCAGATTGGTGGTTGCACTTTTTAGGCCATTCACATAGTGCTCGTTCCCACTTGAGTGCCGAAAGAACCTTTCTACTTTTTCATTCACTAAGAATGTACCATTTACTTCCTTCTCAAGGATACATTCCCTTTATGCAGGGCTTTCAATGAGAAGAAATTCATGATGTTCTTCAGCTTCGTGCTTTAAGCATCCACTGTCTATATTCCATCGCAGTCCGCTTCCTCTCACTGTTCCCTGCTCATGCACATGAAGGGTTAGATTTAGGAACCCAAACTCTTTTGGGTCCCTTGTTATTATAAAAAGGATGAATGAGGGATTTCCTAGTCCATGCAGGCGACATCCGGTTTTTACGAGTGGTACTTGGTCTTTTGTTAGTAGTCATTCTATCACTAAACACTTTGTTCTTCTAAGCAGACTGAACCCTGGCCTGGCAATTTTCTTTAGACTACCCATTGTTCCCACAGTGGGTACATAACTAGTTATTAGGTACAATGACATACTTGTTGTGCGGGTTGTGGGGAGTTTTCTCCTTTTGGAACCCGATGCCCTGCTTGTTCCCACTATTGTTGAGATACATGGCAGTGACAACATTTGAGGACCAGGTCCACTTTAGGGATTTCTCAAGATCAATTCTTACTTTCTCCAACTCAGCTTGGAGTTGCTGATTCTTCTCGAGTTCACTGCAGAGACTGGTTTTTACAATAGTTAACTCTCTTTCAAGCAGGATGTACGACTCACTGGCTACTTCCTTCCATTTCCCAAGACTTACATTCCTATGTTCTCTATTGATTCCCTCAACAGTTTCCTCTAGATCAGTGCATATTACTAACAGGTCATCCCTTTCCTCTTCAGTAGATGCAACTTTTTCTTCTAAGGTGCAATTCTCATTGGTAAGACCTTCTATTATTTCTTTTAGATCAATAACTACTACCATAAGATTGTCTCTCTCAATTTCCACACTAGTTATTCTTTCACTCAAGGCTTCCTTATCTTGTTCAAGATTAGCTATGGTCTCATTTAAGTCCACTACACAGACCACTAGATTATCTCTAGATTGTTCGGCCTCTCCTAGTTCTACGACCAGGATCTCCTTATCATTTACAAGGCTATAATAGGCATCAATTAGGACATTAGATAAAGACTTTAGCTTCTTAGAAGAATAGGATTTCAGATTTCTCTGAACATCCCTGATGTTTACCTCATCGTCTTCATCTTCTTCTTCATCATCATCTGACTGTGCCATCAGTATGAAAAGTGAATCGTACTTTGTTGCTTTAGTTTCCACTGCCATCATGGAACTGTTTTCTACATCTGATTATCTTTCGGATTCACTCGAGGAGTCTCCCCAAGCAGCAAGATCCTGCTTAACAATATTGTCTGCAACACTTTTTCGATTGAACCTTTTATCTGGAACCAGGTTCCTTTTTCCTGCTTCGTCAGGATTTTGCTTGTATTGCTCCTATTTCACGAGTGGGCAGTCCTTGATGAAATACCCGGACTTTCCACATCTGTGACAGTGATTGTTGTTCCTTGTTTTACTTGAACTGCCCCACTTTGGTATACCACCATTTCTTCAAACCATCTTTTGAAATCTCTTAGTAATATAGGCCATGTCACTATCTTCATCACTTGAATCGCTACTTTCAGCCTTAAGCACCAGGTTATTTTCCTTTTTGGGCTCTCTTCTTTCACTGTCTTTCTTTCTTTTTATCTCGTATGTCTTCAAATTGCCAATCAACTCATCCATGGTCAGAGTCTGCAGATCTTTAGCTTTAGTGATGGCATTTACCTTACTTTCCCAAGACCCAGGTAGAACACTGAGGATTTTCCTTACAAGCTTATTTTAGGGAATGACATCTCCAAGTGAGTGAAGCTCATTTATGATGGAGGTGAATATGGTGTGTATATCTTGTATGGACTCATCATCCTTCATCCTGAAGAGCTCATATTCAATGGTGAGCATGTCGATCTTGGATTGTTTGACCTGAGTAGTTCCTTCATGTGTGGTTTGTAAAGCTTCCCATATTTCTTTGGCATTTTCACAAACTGATACTTTGTTGTACTCATCAGGTCCTATGCCACACATCAAGATTTTCTTGGCACGATAGTTCTTTTCTACAGCTTTTCTGTCAATGTCGTTGTACTCTCTTCTCCCTTTGGGCACAAATGGTCCTGTTTCTTCAAGTTTCTTCATGGGAACATGTGGACCATCACAAATGATGTCCCACAACTCTGAATCTTCTACCATCATAAAATCATGCATCCGGGTCTTCACCAGCCATAGTATTAACTATTGAATCTGGGAGGTCTATAGGTTGATTGTCCTTCTTCAAAGTTTGGTGGAGCAGCCATTTAGGATCCTTCCTAAGTGTTAGCCTGATAGGAGAAACCTGCTCTAATACTAAATGTTAGTTTATGTGAGTCCACCAAACTATAGAGTACCTGGTCCTCTATGAGATGATACGTAGAATGCAGTAAAGAATGAATGTAAAAAAGGCAAGAGATTTTCTACGTGGAAAAATCCCACACAAAGGGATAAAAAAATCACGACTTACTCTTGTGGGCTTTTAACTCTACTAACTTGTAATCTACCTATTATAAGCCATTTTGCAAACACCCTATTGCAAAGACTTCAAACTAACTTGTGATGCAACCCCCACAAGCCAATCTATAACTCTCCTAGTTACAAAGGATTTAAACTTATGAATATCCCTAGTCACAACATAAACTCAGAAGTTTACGAATTTGATTTGTTCCTAAGACAAAGCTTCTAAGAAAGCAAACTAGGAATTACAATGACGAACAAATAACAAGATTACAACTCAACTATGGATATACATAAACTCATTTAGAAACTGATCCTTAGTGGAGTTGTCTTCTTGTTCTTGACACACCAGTGACTTCAATGCCAGATGAATACTTTTGCTTCTTGAGAGAATATCACTGAATGCACAAAGAATGGTGTATCTTGCACCAGGTTGTTTTATCACAAAAGATAGCACAATGGATAGTGATGTCAACTCTTGGTGTACGCTTTTTCCCAATGAGAAGTGACTGCTATACTGTCTGCACAGCCACTTCTGGGCAGTTGCATTGCAGCTGGATAGTGGACTTTGTACTTCGGTCAGGACACACCAACGGACCAGGTCCTAGTTATGTTCCTCTTCTATGATAGTTGCCAGATGGTCACTTTCTTCTGCTATGTTCCAGTTGTGTACTTGACCTGTACTTCTGTCAGAGAACCCTAAGGGAGCAATTCCCTGTTGTGTTCCTCTTTATGTTGATTGCGTACAGTCACTGACTTGTTTGTCTTAGAGAACCCTAAGGGACCAGGTTACCAGATCCCTGTTGTGTTCTTCACTATGGTCGGTCATCCATTTGCTAATTTTTAGACTTCGACCAGTTCACATGAAATGTATCATATGGGTCAGGTTCTCTATCTGGTTCTTCACGACAAGTTTGTTAGATCATCAAAACACAATAAGCATAAGGCTAAGACACTGAAAACCCATCAGTATAGATACTCGTCACCACACCTATGCGTAGTACTCAACACTTAACACATAGCAAATAAGACCACAACTCATATTCTCTCAATCTAAGGTTAGACCAAACACTTACCTCGATTTCACGGACAAATTAAGCCTTAACTACCGCTTTACCCCTCGGTTCCACTTCCACTTCGCTTGTATTTGGTCAAAATTTACGTTATAACATTACTATATGCTAAATAAACCAATTCTAATGCATAAAAATAGATTTCCCATTGATTTTCCTAAAAAGTCAAAAATCAACCCAGAGCCTGCTTGGTCTAAACCCGAAATTCGGACCAAAATCCGATTACTCATTCACCTCCGAGCCCGAATATACAATTGGTTTTGGAATCCGACCTCAATTTGAGGTCTAAATCCCCAAATTTTTATGTTCCTAAGTTCTATCCAAAATTCCCAATTCCACCATGAAAACCCTAGATTCTAGATTGTAATCTTGTAAAAAGAAGTTAATGAGTGAAAGAAATGAGTTTAAAATCACTTACTTGTATTTTGGGGAAGAAAGAGTGTTTGAAAAATCGCCTCTTATGTTTTAGGGTTTTGAAAATTGAAAGATGGCTGAAAAGTCTCGTTTATATATATCCCTCTCAGATCCTCACAGCTGACCACGGAAAAAGGACTGTGGCCGTGGAGCTTCACCGCGGACCGCGAAATATCGAGCGCGACTGCAGAGATTTGTCCTTGCCCACCTCTGACCATGAAAACCCCACCGCGGTAGCGAAGTCCCTAACGCGGTCACGAAGATTCACCGCGCACCGTGAAGCTCAGTTCAGAGACCTGCAACTTCTCTAAACCTGCAACAACTATTTTCTAAGTCTAAATTCACTCTGTGACCTATCCAAAACTCACCCAAGCCCTCAGGGATCCAAGCCAATCACGCACGCAAGTCTAAAAACATCATATGGACTTGCTCATACGATCAAATCATCAAAACAACATCAACAACTATAAAGTAAACCTCAAATTCATGAAATTACCCAAGAACGATGAAATTTTCATTTTCTCAACTATAGGTCCGTTTTATACCCAACGAACTATGATTCTTACCAAATTTTACAAATTCAACCAAATTATTATTTTAAACTTGTACTGGGCTTTGGAACCAAGCTACGGACCCGATACCATCAAGAAATCGCATCAATTCACTTCTAAAAGCCTTTACATTTTCCAGCAAATAATTTTCTTTAAAAATTCTTTTCTTGGGCTTGGGACCTCGGAATTCGATTCAGGGCACATGCCTAAGTCCCATATTTTTTTACAGACCCTCCGGGATCGTCAAATCACGGGTTCGGGTCTGTTTACCCAAAATATTGACCGAAGTCAACTTAAATTTAATTTTAGAGGCAAAATTAGCATTTTCCGCAAATTTTCACATTAAAGCTTTCCGGATATATGCCCGGATTATGCACACAAATCGAGGTGAGAGAAAAAGAGGTTTTCAAGGCCTCGAGATACAGTTTTGATTTCTAAAATAAGAGATGACCTTTCGGGTCATCACATTCTCCACTTCTAAAATAATCGTTCGTCCTCGAACGGACATAAGAAAAGTACACGAGTCGGAGAAAAGATGGGGATATCGGCTTCGCATATCAGACTCAGACTCCCAGGTCGCTGCCTCAACAGGCTGACCCCTCCACTGCACACGAACTGAAGGGAAATTCTTCGATCTCAACTGACGAACCTGCCGGTCTAGAATAGCTATCGGCTCCTCCACATAGGTCAAGTCCTTGTCCAACTGGACAGTGCTGAAGTCTAACCAATGGGATGGATCGTCGTGATACTTCCGAAGCATGGACACATGAAACACTAGATGCACAACTGATAAACTCGGCGGCAACGCAAGTTTGTAAGCCACCTCTCCCACTCAATCAAGAATCTCAAAAGGACCAATGAACATAGGGCTTAGCTTGCCTTTATTCCCAAATCTCATCACGCCCTTCATGGGCGACACCCGAAGCAACACCCGCTCTCCGACCATGAATGCCATATCACAAACCTTATGGTCGGCATAACTCTTTTGCCTGGACTGAGCTGTACGAAGCCTATCCTGAATGATCTTAACCTTGCCCAAGGCATCCTATACTAGATCTGTACCCAACAACCGAGCCTCTCCCAGCTCAAACTATCCAACTGGCGACCGATACCGCCTAACATAAAATGCCTCATATGGAGCCATCTGGATGCTCGACTGGTAACTGTTGTTGTAGGCAAACTCTGCTAATGGCAAGAACTGATCCCACGAACCTCCAAAGTCAATAACACATGCTCGAAGCATATCCTCCAAAATTCGAATAGTATGCTCGGACTATCCATCCGTCTGAGGATGAAATGTTGTGCTCAGCTCGACCCGTGTGCCTAACTCACGTTGAACTACCCTCCAGCAATGTAAGGTAAACTGCGTACCTCTATCAGAAATGATAGACACAGGCACACCATGAAGACGAACAATCTCTCGGATATAGATCTCAGCTAACCTCTCTGAAGAATAGGAGACTGCCATAGGAATGAAATGCGGTGACTTGGTCAGCCTATCTACAATAACTCACACTGCATCGAACTTCCTCTGAGTCTGTGGGAGTCCAACAATGAAGTCCATAGTGATATGCTCTCACTTCCACTCAGGAATCTCAATCTTCTGAAATAAACCACTGAGTCTCTGATGTAAGGGTGTATTGTGGGCCGGGCCCAGCCCGAGACCGGCCCGAGGGATGGGCCCGGCCCGAGACCGCGGGCCAAACGAACCAGTCTCAAATGGGCCAGTCTCTAATGGTGCATAAGCCCGTAGCGGGCCGGTCCAACCCAAATAGCCCGTGAGCCCGGGACCGGAAGGCGGGCCTGGGCCGGTTCAACCGGGTCTAACGGGCCCCAACAACTATTTCTTTTTTAAAAAATTATTTTAAAAATGAACAACGGTCAGATTTTTAAATGTCTAGCCATTGGTCTTCAATTTCCAACAGTTTGGGAGTTTAAAAAATAGCCATTTGGCCCCCAAACTTTATTTTAACCCAAAATTTTTATAATTACACTTTTTCCCAATTCTCAACTATAAATACCCCTTCATTCTTTCATTTTTACTCACAAATTCATCAATATCTCTCTAATTTTCTTCTATAATTGCTTACTTTATTATTGCAATTTCGTGAAAAATTGTGAAGTTGGTGAATTGAAGTATTCAAGTCTTCAACGATTGGTCTTCAATTTCCAACCGTTTGGGAGTTTAAAAAATAACTTTGTTTTAACCCAAAATTTTTATAATTACACTTTTTCTCAATTCTCAACTATAAATACCCCTTCATTCTTTCATTTTTACTCACAAATTCATCAATATCTCTCTAATTTTCTTCTATAATTGCTTACTTTATTATTGCAATTTCGTGAAAAATTGTGAAGTTGGTGAATTGAAGTATTCAAGTCTTCAAGTTTCTAGCCATTGGTCTTCAATTTCCAACCGTTTGGGAGTTTAAAAAATAGTCATTTGGCCCCCAAACTTTGTTTTAACCCAAAATTTTTATAATTACACTTTTTCTCAATTCTCAACTATAAATACCCCTTCATTCTTTCATTTTTACTCACAAATTCATCAATATCTCTCTAATTTTCTTCTATAATTGCTTACTTTATTATTGCAATTTCGTGAAAAATTGTGAAGTTGGTGAATTGAAGTATTCAAGTCTTCAAGTCTTCAATGATATTCAATTTTCAAGAAGTTGTTCGTCAATTCGGTAAAGTCGTTCCAACTCTTAAGTTTTAATATTATAGTTTTGTTTTTTTATTTAGTATAATTATAATTAATATTGACTTTTCTTTGAAAAAAATATTTGGTGGTAAGGGTAAGGGAAAATCTAAAATTGGTGAATCTAGTCACCAAGCTACTACTCTTATCCCGGCTCCCCGACCCAAACCTGTTACCCGTCTTCCTCCACCTATTATTCTTGATAGTGATAACCCTTGTTCTCAATTTTTCGATAGTCAATTTTGTCATGATGTTGCACTAGGTCAACAATTAAATGAAGAAGTTATGAATGCTCTTTATCCTAATCAAACTATCTTTGAAAATGATGAGAAAAATGATGATTTAGATGAAACGCAACTGGATTTAGATGATACACCTACTAGTCCTGTTAATAACCCAACTAATGTCCCGCTTGACCCTCTTGTAGTAACCCCTACTTTTAATAGTCAACCTTCTAAACGGCCCAAAACATCTCTTGTTTGGCACTTTTTTACTCAACTAAGAGAACAAAATAAGGCTACGTGTAAAACTTGTGGGTCTTTGTTGGTTCATAAATTTACTGGAGACCGTAGCGGTACAGGTAGATTGACTAGACACATAAAGACACACCCTAAAGATAAAGCTAGATATTTTCAAATGAAAGTTGCGCAAGAGGGGACAAGTGTAGATACTACGGTTAACCCTAGTACAGGTTCAAATCTAGTTCAACCGGGAATTAACACTATTACCAGTGGCATTTTATATTATGATCCAAATAAAGATCGTGAAGAATTGGTAAAAATATTACTGTTATGTGCTTACCCTATAGTTTTCCTTCTAACCCTCATTTTGTGCATTATATTAGAAGAGTTTTTAATTCTACTTATAAAGAATGTCCTCGCGCAACCGTAAAGAGCGATATTTATAAATATAAACATGAATATGAACAATATCTGCGCTATTTATTTACTCATATAGATTGTCGCATTGTTATTACTACTTATATTGGTAGAAGTGGTAATGACTATGATTATCTAACTGTTACAAGTCATTGGATAGATGAGGAGTGGATAATGCAAAAGCGCATTATTGCTTATAGAATAATTAATTCACGCCACACAGGAAGTTTATTGCTAACACAGTTGCAGATATTTGTAGATATTTTTGCATTAGAGATAAAATTATGTTGGTTTCAATGGATAATGCTTCTAGTAACACTAATGCTATAGGCTTTCTTACAACTACACTAAATCCTGCATTTAGTAATATTTTTTCATGTTAGATGTATTTATCATATTTACCATTTAATCGTCGGTGTTGGTATGAAAGTTTTAAATGTAGAAATTAAAAAGGTTAAAATGGCTCTTAATTGGCTTTTTTATTCAAACCATAGAAGTAGACTTAGAGACTATTTTAAAAATGTGATGAATTTGTCCTTAGAGAAAGAAATTTTCCTAAACCTTGTTCGACTAGATGAAAATACATGTATGAAAGATTAGTTATTGCATATGAATATAGGAACCCAATAAGCGCAATGTATAATGCTCGTGTAGGTGATGGTGATGATGATGATGAGCACCTTACAAATCAAGATTGGAGTAATGTTAAAATGCTTGTAGACTTTTTAGAACAATTTCATGTTGCTACAAATGAATTATCTGGCCAATATTATCCTACTATTTCTAGCTGTTTAGTTTATATTGCAGCACTTGTAGATTATTTACTCAATTTTCAGAGGGTGGAGTAATTTATCAAGAAGCTATTAATTCTATGAAAGCTAAGTTTAAAAAATATTTTTTCCCTATCCCCCCTATTTTTGGTGTTGCTGCATTGTTAAATCCTACAATGAAATTAGGAGGTCCTCACTTTTGGTATTCAAAAATTTATAACACTTTATCACTTTCAGCTGAGGAATTTGCTACACTTGGAGATGCAAAAGCCTCAATTAAAATAAATGCTCAAACAATTTATAATGATTATCAACTTGCCTTAGATCATGCTAGACCAAATGTTCCAACTCCTACTTCGTCTAGTTCGCAATCATCTAAAAGAACTGTGGGCCTAAAAGCCCTTAGTTTTTGGATGGAGTTCAGGGGGTTCTCAAGGTGATAGTTCACAACTAAATGAGCTTCAAGTTTATTTGTTGCAGGGACTTGAATCAGAGAATCCCGACGGCTCCTTCGATGTTTTGGAATGGTGGAAGGACAAACAAAAACACTATCTGGTTCTTTCAAGGATGGCTCGAGATATTTTAAGTGTTCAAGCTTCAACAGTGGCATCGGAGAGCGCTTTCAGTCAAGCGAGATTTCAAATCGGTGATCATAGAGCGTCTATGAGGGAGAGCTTGGAAAATCAGTACTTTTCAGAGATTGGATCCGTTCGGAAAGAAGTTTTGGACTTGCAGAATCACAACCGGAGATAGATGAAGCTTATGAAGAAATGCTAGCGGAACTTGCGCAGGATGCTGCTTCACTCGGAAGAGGTGATGAACAAGCTTCTTTTCCACCACCACCAACGGAAATTCCTCCGGACCTTGAAGGATTTATGAGATGTGTTAGAGATAATACATAGACTAATATGTGTCGCACTTCCTTTTTCCGCCCCCGCGATGGTGCGTAGGGAGTTTTCTCCAATTAAAGGACAGTTGAAAAGGGATTTGTTTGTTTGTTTCAGAGTCGCCACCTGGGAATTTTAAGGCGTCCCAAGTCACCGGTTTTAATCCCTGAATCGAGGAGAATATGACTCTGTTTATTATTCTGCGAACCAGAAATCCTGAGTAAGGAATTCTGTTAATTCGGAAGAAGGTGTTAGGCATTTCCGAATTCCGTGGTTCTAGCACGGTCGCTTAACTGTTTTTATTCTTGGCTTAATTATCTTGATTTTACATTTTTTATTTGCATGATTTTATTATCGCTTCTGTTTAGATTGTTTACAATTAATGACCCTTCTTCGAATCGAATCACGCATACGTGTATTCGTTTTATATATTATATATTTTTTTTAACGTGAAAAATTGTGTCACGCGTACGTGTACACAATGATATTGATAATATATTTATTATAAAATAATTATTTTTTCGAAATTGTGTTTTAAATAAAATCAAGAACATTCGCACTTTTTGTATGATTAAGTAGTGAACCGCACATCTCGGGTTTTATGAAATTAATTATTGATCCTCCGACGAATCTCTTTTTAATAAAAATTTGCTCGAAGTTGCGCGAACGCATAATCCGAATCGCCTTTAGAAGTATAATCAAGTCACGCGAACGCATCCTTAATTATGCAAATATTCTTGACAGTAATATAAATTCTCTACAAATATTTATTGCATCCATCTATTTTTAAATGTAAGAGTCATGAGAAATCACTATTTGAGATGCCTTTAAATTCCTTGAAAAGAATTCACAATTCATTAAGTGTTGACCGCAAATTATATTTTTACGTGTGAATTATATTCCTCAAAAACCATGAGTTTAAAGAGTAAAAAATAAAATAAAATAAAAATAAACAACATGTGATTAATACTACCATTTTTTATGGTAAATACAATATTTATCTACCCAAAAAGCGAATTGCGTATAAAACTTAGGAAAACAATTGATTTAATAAATGAAGTAATATTTTTTGAAGAATTTTCATTGTTATATTTGGAGCAAACGCTATTTACACATTTTTTGACTTAAAATGTTACAATCTATAAATCCCATCCTTCTTTTACACCACTTGTTTTCAGTCCGATGTTATAATTGTTTGGTTAATTTTGCTTACGAAGATTGAGTTTGAGATAAATAAACCAATTCTTATTCTCTGCCTATGCGAATATTTGCAAACACTTAACTCTATATTTTGTAAAAAAAATCATTGACATTATTTCATATATTAAAAGAAATGAGTTAATTGCGTTCCTAAAATAACTAAGTCATTTGTTATTAAGAAAGAGAACTAATCTACCAATTGATTTAATATTATATTAACCAACTAAAACAAAACTTAAACTTAAACTAATAAAATTTAAATGAGTAGAAGACATCCTTATAATTTCAAACTTCATTTACTTGTCATGTTGAAGCTCTTCACAACATGAGTTTAAAAGATATGTACCTGATATTGGAAGCAAAAGAAAATGAAGATGAAAATCAGCAACAGTAATAACAGTGCAACAGCAACAACTGCCCAGCAATAGTAACAACCCAGTAACTGACTGATGGAGTAGTAATCCCAAAAACAAAAGCTTTAAGCTTTGAATGAAACAACAACCATTAATACTAATTTCAAACAAAGAAAGAAAGCAGAAGATTTTTTAGTTTTTATTTTTATTTTGAAAGCTTAAATATTTTTCGGAATTTTCTTTCTCTTGAATGTTCAGCCCTTTTCTCTCTCTTATTTTCAGATTTGTTTCTCTCTCTCGTTTTTTCTCTTTCTGTTTTCTGTATCTGTGTATTTTTCTCTATCTGTCTCGTATGTTGTGTATTTTTTCTGATTTCAAGACTTCTCTTTTATAACCCATCCCATAAATCTTTCAATTAATTAAAATCAATACTTTTTCTCTACCCAACCCATTATCTTCCCACTCATCCCCATTACATTAAATAAACATATCACACCATCCCATTTCATTTTGTCCCCCATGCCTAACATAAAATAATGCAAGATTCCCCCTTTAAATTAAATCTTGTCCCCCCTTTATATTAAATAACCATATCACAACCCACCCCATTTTATTTTGTCCCCCATGCTTCATATAAACAATTACAAAATGTACAATTCCTAAACTACCCCTCTGACCCTATTGCAAATTACTATTTTACCCCCGAAAGTACTATAAATTACCAAACTACCCATCAACTATAACACATCAATTAATCAAACTTAACCAAAATATAGACAATATGATCAATTTCTAACAATGTTCAAACAACAATATGAACACGGATGAACATCATAACAACAATATCACATGAACACGATTTTAACAACATTTCAACAACAAATCACATGAACACAAATTGAACAACAAAGAACAACTAAAATTTGATTGAACAATATTTTAGCAACAAAACCTATTTTCGGATTTAAACAACAACAACAACAACAATCAAACAAGTACATTTAGATTAAATTCAATAATATTGAACTTAAAATCAACTCTAACAACATTACAACAAACAATTCTTATATTAAACTTTAAACAAGATTATGAGAACAATTCAAGCAATAATCATAAATGGTAAACAAGAAATCAAACTATACAAAATTCGGATTCAAGATCATCCAAACAAAGTATGAACATGAATGAATCTATTTTAACACAACAAACATGACGGATTAAACGATTAAATCAATATATTCCTTTAACACAACTAAATTCTTTTTAGACAAATAACAAGATCGACGAATAAACAATTATGAACTTAAGCTTGAACTTAACAATATTAATAATTTCTAACAATACATAAACTCATGAAACAAATTGAAGAAATAGTTAATTGAATTTCAATTTGAATCTAACAAACATCAAACTAACAAATATTCACTTAAACAATAATACAAACATGAAATGAATATGAAAACAACTAATTAAACTTCTATTTTGAAATCTGAAAATTAATTTAACAAAACAACATGAACACACTAGAAAATTATTTCAACGATGAATCAACGAACAAGACAAGGATTAAATCATTTAACGATTTTGGATCCGGAAAATATCAAACAAAAATATGAACAAAAATAAAACTTAGAACAACTAACCGGAGATGAACAACGACGAACTCGAACCATGTATGGACTGTTTTGACAAATATCAACCAAAGCTCGAACAAAAGTTTGAACTCGACTTTATTGAGTAATGTCGAAACAATAGCAATAATTTACGCGAAACAGAAGCAACGTTTGGTTGTTTGTTCGGAGAAGATGAAGCAGCCACAGCATCGTGGCCATGGCGGAAACGTGAGCAGCAGCACAGCGAGGGAGACGATGTGAAGCAGCAGCAATCCGAAGCAGCGAGCAGCAGCACAGCGCGGACAGTCATGGACGACGACATGGTCGACGTCGAAGCTCGTCCATGGCTATGTTCGTTTGGTTGTTTGGTTGAGATAGAAGCAGCAGCGACGAGGCTTCGAACAACAGAAGGAACAAACAACGGGCTGGTCGACGCACAAGCAGAAGCAACTGGTGGCGACGACGGACTGTTTTGCCGGAGAAGATGAAGCTCGACCAAACGACGACGAACTAGAGCAACAATGGTGGACGAAGAAGATGAAGTGCTTGGGCAGCAGCTGTTTGGACGATGAGGGTGTGTCGAAGAAGAAGGTAAAGGGCAGCCATGGATGCTTGGTTGGAGCTTTGGAGGAAGAAGAAGAAGATAGGAGAGGGGGGCGGATGGTTTAGATTTTAGGGTTTTCTTTCTTCTTTTTTTTTTGTTTTATTGTTTGTAAGATAATAGAGGTATTGGGTTATGGACTGGGTCAACCCAGTTCGAAATGGACTGGGTCGTAGGGAAGATTGGGCCATTTTTTGGGCCTGTGGCTTGAAATCGAAGAAGAGGCCCAATTCCGACTTTCTTTATATTTTCGCTCTCTTTTCTTCTTTTATTTCTTCTAAAACTAATCTATAAAAATACTTAAACTATTATTAAGAATTAAATTAAGTTATAAAAGCGCAAATTAACTCCCAATAACAATTAACGCACAATTAAGTAATAATTAAGCATAAAATTGTATATTTGGACATTAAATGCTAAAAATGCAAACGATGCCTATTTTTGTAATTTTTAATTTTTGTAAAACAAATTTAATTACTAACAATTTTAGAATTAAATCCTACATGCAAAATGCGACATATTTTTGTATTTCTTATTAATTTAGCAAATAAACACGCACAGACAAATACAAATAATTATTCAAAATATCACAAAATTGCACACCAAAGAAAAATCATTTTATTTTTGGATTTTTTGGGAGTAATTCTCATATTGGGCAAAAATCACGTGCTTACAATATGTAACTTGTATTTTGGCACATCTTCCTTAGTTTTTTTTCCTTTTAATGGTGGTATTAGTACCTTGTTGTGCTCATTCTATTGGGGGGAGGAAGACTAAGAAAGATATTGTCATTCTTTGTTAATGTCGTAATAATAAAAATTATAAGACATTCCCTTGAATATTTCTTTGCAATTTATTTTGTATTTAAATTTGATATAGTATATATATTATATATCTAATATATATATATATACATACATATATATAAGGCAATATATATAAGCTATATATTATATAAGGCAATATATAATTATATATACACACAATACACTCTTATATATACATGCTATACATACTATATATACTATATATAGTTATATAGCTATATAAACAATTTATATTAGTATATACATATAAAGTTTACAAGAAATTGCCTTAGATAAAAAGAATTTAAAAAAAAAAGCACAGAACGAAAAAGCCCGTTAGGCGCGTGGGCCCAGCCCATTTAGCCCGGGACCATGTGGGCTTAGGACCACCGTGGGCCGGTTCCACCCATTGGGACCGTGAAGACCGGGACCGTTTGGCCCGGGCTCGCCAAAGCCCGGCCCGCTAAGGCCCGGAACCGTTTGGCCCGTTTAGGCCCGGGCCCGGCCCACAATACAGCCTTACTCTGATGCTTGTACTTTACCTGTTGACAATTCAAACACCGAGCTACATACGCAACCATATCTTTCTTCATTCTCCTCCACCAATAATGTTGTCACAAGTCCTGATACATCTTAGCGGCGCCCGATGGATAGAGTACCGGGAACTATGGGCCTTCTCTAAAATCAACTCTTGAAGTCCATCCACATTGGGCAATGTTAGAAACTATGCGTCCACCAGACTATATAGAGAACCGGATTCTCTATGTGTTTCCTCTGAAAATACTGATAAACCAAAATGTATAGCAATCTGGTCCTATATCAATTTGGTACAATGCTAAGTTTGTGTAAGTCCACCAAATAGTAGAGTACTTGGTCCTTTATGGGGTTCTGTTGTAAATGCTAGTAAAGCTATATGTAAATAAGGCAGCATATTTTTACGTGGAAAGATCCCACACAAGGGGATAAAAAAATCACGACCTACACATGTAGGCTTTTAACTTCACTAACTTGCAATCTCCCTATTACAAGCTACTTTACAATAACCCTATTGCAAAGACTTCAACTAACTTGTGATGCTCTCATCACAAGCCACACTATAACTATCCTAGTTACAAAGGCTTTGACTAACTTTTGATGTTTCCACTACAAGCCACTTTGTCACACTACGGTTACAAAGGCTTTTGCTTATGACTAAACCTAGCCACAACATAAACTCAGGGAGTTTACGGATTTACAAAGGTTTCCTAATCAACGCTTCTAAGAAAGCCGAATAGGAGTTACAATGAAGAACACATAACAAAGATTCAACAACCCTAAGGACTTAAGATATCATCAATCTTGGATCAGGTCCTTGAGGTTGCAACAACTTTGTTCATGAGAGAGGTCTTGAGCACTTGAGAGAATTTTTTGTTTTCTGTATTTGCAAGTGTTGAACCAGAATCTTGTTCCTTGCATGAGGTTTATACTACACAAGACATTACCTTAGTGATGTCAATTCACAATGGTGATGTCCAATCACAATAGAAAGTCGATGATGCACTGTCTGTTGTACTGTCTACTGCACTGTTGCAGGCAATAACTTTCTGCAATTGCTTTCCAACTGTAGTTGACTTGTACTTCTGTTAGAGAACCCTAAGGGAACAGGTCCCTATTGTGTTCCTCTTTGTACATTTGCGTACAGTCATTTTCTGCAGTTACGTTTCAACTGTATAGTTTATTTGTACTTCTGGCAGTGGAGCACCAAGGGATCAGGTTCCTAATCTGGTTCTTATGCACACTGCCCAGATTGTCTTGAGTTGAGTAACTTGAATGATGTTTTGTATAAGCTCATTGTAGGTACCCCTTGATCACATCACTTGAAGTGATGTGAGCACTTTAGTTGGTTAGAGAATAAGAGGGCGCTGGAAACAGTGCAGTGCGGCAGAATTTTCATTTCCAGCTGTGTCTAATTGACTTTGTACTGCCGTGAGGAACCCATAAGAGTATTAGGTCCTTGTTTGGGTTCATATCTCCTAAAGCTGTAGCAAGTTCACATTTGGCTGGAATCCGTTAGATGCAGTGTAATCCAAGTGAGTCAAGTTCCCTATCTGGTTCTTGACATTAAGTTTGTTAGATCATCAAAACACAAGGTAAAGATATTGAAAACCTATCAATTTCCCACTTTTTGATGATTACAAACTTAGTATTGAATACGAGGAGTTAGAGTTCAGAGAACCAGATTGAATAACAGGAGACCATTGGTTCCCCCTAACTTTATGCCCTTACCTACACATGTTTACCCATATGTTACCCCTGACTTTTTACTATCATTCTTGGTCTTTTATCTGGTTTCATACAAATTTTTTGTTGGATCATCAAAACATAACTTAAAAGACCTTAAGCCCATCAATTTCCCCATTTTTGATGATGACAAACCTTTAACATTGATGACTATTTGACTTAACCAGATAAGGTACCAGCAATTGCATATGTTCCCTCTGACTCTATTCTTCCCCCTGACATATGTCTGCATATGTTCCCCCTGACCATATTCTTCCCCCTTTTGGCATCAACAAAAAGACACAGTCAGACAAAAAGGCATAAAGAAGTCCAACAAAGCTAACTCATGCCACATATGTGCACACAATCATGATAGAAAAGAGAAGCAAAAGGGAAAACAAGCATTGTACAAGCAAAAGAAGAGGTGTTTTATTGATAACAAATTTGACTGTTTCAACAAGAGCAACAATGGTGAAATCCAACATTCCATCACAAAAAGACAAACAAAAAAGAAAAACAACAGCCACAAAATCATTAGAGCAAACGATAACTGGCCACTGAGAGGATCTTAGGGGCACTAGAAGAAGGAGGCTTGGAAGAGGAGGTAGCAATGGTTTTGAGAGCCAGGTCCATGCGGGCATTTGCAGACAACTGTTAGTCAAGCAGTTTCTCCACTTGTTTCCTAAGTCCAAAACTTGTCTCATACCTGTCATCTCTTAGATTGTCGGGCGAGCGTGTGACCCCACAAGACTTTTCTGAGTTAGCTCTCCTGCCCAAGGCCACTGGCACTTGGAATGGTCTTCATTGGACCAGGTCCTCCCACAGTTTCCCACTTTTGTTTTTCTAGACATTTCAACAAACTTCTCGTTCCTGTTTGTAACATCCACAATGTCACCTTCAAACAAATCTTTCTCAACCACAAACTTTTGTAGATCTTTTCACTAAGGAACTAGGTTCCTCCACAACATCTTTATCAATCTCAACCACTGGAATGTGTTTATTAGCCACAGCTTCCCCCTATTTCATCAACCTCTTCTTCTTTTTCTTAATACTTAATACTCTACTTACTCTTCTACAAGGCAAAATCAAAAGCCTCTTTCTTCTACAAACACCTGGACGTACAGTTTTAGCAAAAGAGAATCAGGTTCTTCAACAGGGTCTTCTGTGACGGTGTCACGAACCGGAGACTCAAAGAGCACCAGAGTCCTTTCATCCCCTAAGAATGGAGTTTCTTCCCCCTGAGATTTAGGAATAGAGGAGAAGTAGTGTTCGCAACACATGGAAGTGAGACAGGGTTTGATGGATGAGTAGAGGTGATTGGAGATAAGGAGGAAACCAGTATGGGTACAGTAGTATCAGGGATAGTGAAGAAGTGGGTTTCTAGTGATGGTGTTAAGGGAGGAGGACATGTGGGAGTGATGTTGATGGCAAGAGAAAAAGGCGATTATTCGTTGTCCATAGTGAGAGAAGTGGTAGAGAGTTCCAAAGGAAAAATTAAAAAGATACAAAGGGAGACAATGGTTTAGAACTACTGGTCTGAAAAATCTAATGATGTGGAAGTTGAATTAATTTTTCTATCCTTTGTTTTGAACAAGCATGTGAAAAACACATTACTATTAACCTATGGTGCAGGAACCAGGTTCCTGACCTATTTTTGTAAAAGAGTTTTTGCAGCTCTCCTTCGAAGTTCAACACTATACCTTTAGCTTCTATAATCATCATGCGTGTTTACCTACAACGGTATAGATGTGAATTAGGCCTAGTCAGAAAACACTTTAGCTAATTTTACCTTAGTGTGACTATCATAGTCATGTCAGTAGAACCAGGTTCTCAATTAGGTTTAAGTAATCCTAGTGCCATCTTGTTTCTCAAAGTGTTACCTGCTCAGATTTTTGGTAAATATATCTGCAATTTGATCTTCTATGCAACAAAATCTTAAACAAATAAGTCCTTTTTCCACATTGTCCCTGAGAAAATGGTGTATGACACCAATGTGCTTGGTTTTCTTGTGTTGAACCGGGTTCTTTGCCATGTTGAGAGCACTAATTTTGACACATATAAGCGGTACACAATCAATGTATACACCAAAATCTTTCAATTGTTGCTTGATCCACAGTGAATGAGCACATCACGAGGCATCTGCAACATATTCTGCTTCAGCTATTGAGAGAGCTACTGAGTTTTGTTTCCTTGTACCCCATGAGATAAAGCATGATCTAAGGGAATGAGCCATTCTAGATGTGCTTTTTTTGTCCACCAGATAACCTGCATAATCAGCGTCAGCACAACCAATAAGGTTGAAATTGTCACCTGAAGGATAGTACATAACCAGGTTCGCCTTTAAAATATCTCGGAATTCTCTTAGCAGCCTTCAGATGACATTCCTTAGAATTTGATTGGAACCTTGCACATAATCTCACAACAAATACAATGTTTGGCCTGCTGGCAGGAAGGTAGAGTAGAGATCCAATAATTCCCATGCTTCCATGTCAAACCTTTTCAAGAGTTCTTTGATGCATTTCTGCTAGCTGATACGTGTTCCCTTTATGGACTGCTTCACTTGAAGACCCAGGAAGACATTCAGTTCCCCCATCATACTCATTTCAAACTCACTTCCCATGAGTTTAGCAAATTCTTCACATAATGAGCTAGTTATAGCTCCAAATATGATGTCATCCACATAAATTTGATCAATGAGCAGGTTCCTTCCTTGTTTCTTCAAAGATAATGTATTGTCAATCTTTCCTCTTGTAAAACCATTTTCCAAGAGAAACTTGGATAGTCTCTCGTACCAGGCTCTAGGGGCCTGCTTCAATACATACAATGCCTTATCCAATTTGAATACATGTTCAGGATGTACATGACGTTCAAACACCTGGAGGTAGCTTGATATAGACTTCTTCCTTGAGAAAACTATTCAGGAAGGCACTCTTCACATCCATTTGGAATATGGTGAGTTCCATATGTTAATCAAAGGCAATGTGGATCCTAATAGTTTCCATGCGAGCTACTGGGGCAAAAGTCTCATCATAATCGACCCCTTCCTCCTGATTGTATCCTTGGACAACAAGCCTTGCTTTGTTCCTTGTAGCATTTCCATGTCCATCCAGCTCATTCCTGAATACCCACCCGGTCCCTATGATGGTTCTGTCTGAGGGTCTAGGTACTAGGTGCCATGCCTTGTTTATTTCAAATTGATGTAGTTCCTCTTGCATTTCAGTTATACAGTATGCATCTTTCAAGGCTTCCTTGATATTTTTGGGTTTTATTTGGGATAAGAATGCTGAGAAGGCTAGGGAATTTTTGGTTTTTGATCTTTTCTGAACTCCAGAATTAAGGGGGTGATTATATTATCAAGTGGATGGGAGATTTTGTGTTTCCAATTTGGGATTGAAGTTTGATTGGTAGAGAAACTAGGTAAGTTAAATGGATTTCCCTGCACTCCTTGTTCTGTTACTTGGGGAGTGTCTTGCACTGCATCTCCAACTCTTTCTTCTGCTTTAGGGGTAGTAATGGAAGTACCAGGTTCCTCTTGAGAAGTAGAAGAGGATGTTGCATTGTCCCTCACATGTCTCATTCATCTTACTCATCAAATCAACCTTCCCATTTGAAACCCCAGATATTTCCCTAGGAGCTAAAAGTGGTTCATTATTTGATCATCATTATTTCCTCCTTTGTTAGAAGTGGGAGTCTTGTTAAATAGCTTATGACCACTTTTTCCACACATTGTGTCCTTTTGTTGCAGTCTTGTAGGCTTTGTTTTAAGAGGAATATCCCAAAAATATCCCTTCATCACTCTTGGCATCAAATTTTCCAAGCTGATCCATTCCATTGTTGAGAACATAACATTTGTACCCAAATGTTCTTAGGTGAGTTAGCTTGGGTTTCCTTCCAGTCAACAACTCATAGGGGGTTTTATTCAGGAGAGGTCTGATCATGTACCTCTTTTCACTCCTGCTCAGTATTCCCATAGGAATTTCATGCTCCATGTTCTTTGAACATTGAATTTGACAGACCATGGACCAGGTCCTTCTTCATCAATATCTCTAGAAGTGAGAAACTTGTATCCCCCCAATCTTTTATGCCAAGTCTTCGAATCATTATCAACTTCATTCAAGCAGCTCATATCACCAGCTTAGACACGAGCTTCTACCTTGTTTTCTTCCCCATACCTAGAATGTACCCCTTCTTTCCATTTTCCAAAGGGTATATCCCTTCCTTGCAGGGCTTTCAGTGAGAGAAAATCCATGGTATTTCCAGTCATGTTCTTTGAGCATCTACTGTCGATGATCCATTGTAGTCCACTTCCTCCCACTGTTTCCTGCACATCTAAATTATGGGTTAGATTTAGGAACCTAAACTATTTTGGGTCCCTTGTTATGATAAAAGGGATGGATAAAAGCTTTTCTTGTCCAAGCAGGTAATGTGTGTTTTCTATTAGAGGAACCTGGTCCCTCTTTTGTAGTCACTTTTTCAGTAAACACCTTGTTTTCCTTTTTAACAGATTGATTCCTGGCCTGGAAATCTTCCTTGAAGTCTCCATTATTCCTACATTGGGTACAAGGCCAGTTATTAGAGACAATGACAGACTTGTTGTGATGGTTGTGAGAAGTTTTATTCCTTAGGGACCCTATTCCCTGCCTATTTTCACAATCACTAGTATGCATGGCATTGGTAGCTTCTGAGGACCAGGTCCACTTTAGGGACTTTTCAAGATCATTCTTTAATCTTTCCAGATCAGTTTGGAGTTGCTCGTTTTTCTCAATTTCAGCATACATCCTAGTTCTCATAGCAGTCATCTCATTTTCAAGCCTAATGTGTTCCTCACTAGCTATCTCCTTTCCTTTTCCAGAATTTTCAGGTTTTAACTTAGTCCAAGGTTTCACTATTGTTTCCCTTAGGTCTGTAATTTCTGCCAAAAGATCATTCTTTTCTTTTCTGAAAATTTCAATGGTTTTCTTATGTTCAGTAGCTACAGCCACCAAGCCGTCTCTAGTTTGTTCAGATTCTGCTAATTCTAAGGTCAAAGAATCCCTATCCTCCACAAGACTATGAAAGACATTGATTAATACATTAACTAAAGACATGAGTTTTCTTGGAGAATAGGATTTTAGATTTATCGGAACATCCCTGAAATTTACCTCTTTGTTGTCATCGTCTTCATCATTATTTGATTGAGCCATTAAAGCAAAAGTTGAGTCATATTCAATCTTCTCGCCTTCAACTGCCATCATGGAACTATCACCAGTACCAGGTTCATCATCTTTCTCACTAGAGCAATCCCCTCATGCTGGAAGAGCATGTCTGAGTCATATTCAGCTGATATTTTTCTCTTGAAGTTCTTGGAGAATTCTTGCTTCAAGAGAGGACAATTTTTCATGAAGTGTCCAGCCTTTCTACACTTGTAACAAAGATCAATGTTCTTTGATCTTTTAAAACTGTCCCTTTTTAGCACTTCTCCATTTCTTCTGATCATCTTCTGAAACCTTTTGATTAAGTATGTAATGTCACTATCTTCCTCACTCGAATCATTGTTATCAGTTTTAACTACCAGGTACTTTTCCTTCTTTGGTTCTCTCCTTTCAAAAGTTGGTGGAGCAGCCATGAGGATCCTTCCTAGGTGTTAGCCTTTTATAAAGAACCTGCTCTAATACCACTTGTTAGAAACTGTGCGTCTACCATACTGTATAGAGAACCGGGTTCTCTATGTGTTTCCTCTAAAAATACTGATAAACCAAAATGTATAGTGATTTGGTCCTATATCAGTTTGGTACAGTACTAAGTTTGTGTCAGTCCACCAAATAGTAGAGTACCAGGTCCTTTATGGGGTTCTACTGTGAATGCTAGTAAAGTTGTATGTAAATAAGGCAGAGTATTTTTACGTGGAACAATCCGACACAAGGGGATCAAAAAACCACGACCTACACTTGTAGGCTTTTAACTTCACTAACTTGCAATCTCTCTATTACAAGTCACTTTACAATAACCCTATTGCAAAGACTTCAACTAACTTGTGATGCTCTCATCACAAGCCACTCTATAATTATCCTAGTTACAAAGTCTTTGACTAACTTGTGATGTTTCCACCATAAGCCACTTTGTCACACTACGGTTACAAAGGCTTTTGCTTATGACTAAACCTAGCCACAACATGAAGTCAGGGAGTTTACGTATTTACAAAGGTTTCCTAATCAACGCTTCTAAGAAATCCAGATAGGAGTTACAATGAAGAACACATAACAAAGACTCAACAACCCTAAGGACTTAAGATATCATCAATCTTGGATCAGGTCCTTGAGGTTGCATCAGCTTTGTTCTTGAGAGAGGTTCTTGAGCACTTGAGAGAATTTTCGTTTTCTGTATTTGCAAGTGTTGAACCAGAATCTTGTTCCTTGCATGAGGTTTATACTACACAAGACATTACCTTAGTGATGTCAATTCACAATGGTGATGTCCAATCTCAATAGAAAGTGGCTGTTGCACTGTCTGCTGTACTGTCTACTGCACTGTTGCAGGTAGTCACTTTCTGCAGTTGCTTTCCAGCTGTAGTTGACTTGTACTTCTGTCAGAGAACCCTAAGGGACCAGGTCCCTGTTGTGTTCCTCTTTGTACATTTGAGGACAGTCACTTTCTGCAGTTGCGTTCCAACTGTATAGTTTACTTGTACTTCTATCAGTGGAGCACCTAGGGGTTAGGTTCCTAATCTAGTTCTTGTGCACACTGCCTAGATTGTCATGAGTTGAGTAACTTAAATGATGTTTTGTATAAGTGTCACGACCCGGATTTTTCACCCTCGGGAGTCGTGATGGCGCCTACTAGTGAAAGCTAGGCAAGCCAACCAATTGAACTATCTATCTTATTTCCATTTTTAATTCGATAACGGTTAAGAGCCAACAATTAGATAACAACAGAATTGAATAAGCGAAAGGTTGCATTGTACAAATTTAATAATACTGCTAATACCAATCCATAACAAATCTACCCAAGGCTGGTGTCACAACTTCACAGACTGTTTAGGAGTACTACAAATAAAGGTCTAAAAGAATTAAATACAATACTGTCTCTGAAAATACATGAAAGAAACAGGAATAGTAGATAGAAGGAGACGCCAAGGTCTGCAGACGCCTGCAGGACTACCTCAGATTGCCTGATGAACAAGAAATAACAATCTCACTACGGTCCGAAGTCTACCACACTGGGATTTGTACACAAAAATGTACAGAAGTGTAGTATCAGCACAACCGACCCCATGTGTTGGTAAGTGCCTAGCCTAACCTCGGCGAATGTCACGACCCTAGTTCACCAACCGTGAACATATCATGATGGCACCTAGTCTCCGTGACCAGGTAAGCCTAACACTTGCGGAAACATAATAATTGCGGAAAAATAGAATACCATATTTAATTATATAAAAAAGAAATTGTACTGAATGTCGCTCGGCATATACGACTCAATATCTCAAAACTTAAACAATCCCAAAACCCGGAAACTCATGGGAAAACACAGGCTATAGAAATGTATAGTGAGTCTCCAAACTCCAGAATATCTAAAAAACGAAAGGAAAGAGAACTAAGTACTAAAGATAGAATAAAGAGGGAGACTCGTCGGTCTGCAGACGCAGCAGATCTACCTCGAAGTCTCCGTAGTCCTCCTGCCTCACTGATAGTGCGCCTGAGTAGAGGTACCTGGATCTGCACATGAAAAATAAACATGCGCAGAAGAGGCGTGAGTACACCATAGCGGTACTCAGTAAGTGCCAAGCCTAACCTCGGTTGGGTAGTGACGAGGAAGGTCAGGGCCCTACTGAGGTTATATAAAATATAAAGATGGCAGGATAAGATAAGCAGTGCAATTGAGAACCTACAGTAAGAATCTATGCAGGATAATAAGAGTACAAAAATGGAAACAATGATGAAAGCAAACCATAAGGAAAGTAACTGGGGATCTCTACGTATCCCGAGGATCTCTTAGTATCCTCGACATGTACTAGGGATCTCTTGGTATCCCGAGGATCTCTCGGTATCCTCAATATAAGCCAGGGATCTCTTGGTATCTCGAGGATCTCTCGGTATCCTCAATATATGTACGGGGGATCTCCCGGGAATCTAACCCGTAGTCCCAAAGTAAATGTGCAGGGGGAATCTCCCGGGAATCTAACCTGTAGTCCCAAAGTAAATGTGTAGGGGGAATCTCCCGGGAATCTAACCCGTAGTCCCAATTTAAAACACATAGCAGCAATACAAGAATATTAAATTAAACGCTAATTTCGTACCAAGTAAACATTTACTTCTAGCCTAACATGCTTCACGTAATGCAATTTAGGCAATTTAAGCAAATAGGCAATTAAGTCAACTAAACATGCCTTTCTAGACTAGCAACATGCTAAATTCACAAGTAGAATAAAATAAGAAAAGAACTCAATTGAAATACTTAAGGAAAAATCGGATTTTCAAAAATTAGCTCAAGTACGCGCTCATCACCTCACGTACAGGGCATTTCAATTATCAAATATAGCACATCCTAAGGGGAAAGGTCCCCCACACAAGGTTAGACAAGCCACTTACCTCGAACCGGCTCAAAATCAACTAGAAACCACGCTTTTGCCACGAGTATCCGACTCCAAATGGCCCAAATCTAATCAATTCAATTGCATATCGTAAATATCATCTCAAACAAATGATCCTATGTTTTAATTCAAAGCTAATACGCGAAATTATGGAAAATGACCAAAACGCCCCTCGGGCCCACGTCTCAGAATCGGTAAAAATTTATGTTCCCAGAAACCTTGCACTCTCACGAGTCTAACCATATGAAAATTATACAATTCTGACACTATTTGGTCCTTTAAATCATCATTTTACATTTTTGAAAGGTTTCACAATTTTCTTCCCAAATTCCCTCTCAAATCACGAATTAAATGATGAATTCAGTGTTAGATTCATGTATTCTAGCCAAATCTTAGTTAAAATCACTTACCCCGATGAATTTCTTGAAAAACCTTCGAAAAATCGCCAAAATCCGAGCTCTCTAGGTCAAAATATTAAATAAAACCCAAAACCTCGTATTTATAGGTACCCCTCAGGTTTCCAGCTACTACGGGCCGCACCAAAACTCACGCGGTCCGCGCAAGCCAGTGCGGTCCACGCAAAGGCAACGTGCGGCCGCACAGGCCTCCCTCTGCAGTGACAAGCTTTAGTATTTTGGCCATAACCTTTGCTACATATGTCCAAATTGTGCTATCTTTACCTTTCTGGAAACTAGACACGAAGTGCTACAACTTTTGTTTTCGAATCACCTCGGATTTCCTTGTAGATCAAACGATATGAGCTTCCGAAGTAGGACCAGCAGGAGGGCCCTTCACCGCGGCCACGCCCTACTTTGTAGGGTCCGTGCGATGCCTACCGCGGCCGCGCCCGCTTTTGTGCGGTCTGCAAAGCACTCAACGCGGGCGCACTAATTTTTGTGCGGACCGCGTGAGTGAGTTCTAGGGCCTACAACCCCTGTAGACCTGCTACAGCTATGATTTTTGCACTAAAACATCCCGGAACCTACCCGGAACTCCTGGAACTTCAAACCAATTATACCAACACATCCCTGACATCGTTCAAACTTGATCAACACTTTGGAACGCTTATAACAACATCAAATCACCAATTTCACATAGTATTCAAGCCTAAGAACTCCAAGAACTCTTAAATTATGTTTTCGATCAAAAACTATATCAAATCTCGTCCGAATGACCTGAAATTTTGCACACACATCCCAAATGACATGACGGAGCTACTGAAACTTCCGGAATTCGATTCCGACCCTCGGATCAAAATCTCACTATCAGACCGGAAACTTCAAAAATTCAAACTTCGGCATTTCAAGCGTAAATTAACTACGGACCTCCAAAACACATTCTGAACACGCTCCCAGCCCCAAATTCACCTAACGGAGCTAACGGAACCATCGGATTTCCATTCCGAGGTTGTCTCCCCACTGTTTCGACTTCGGTTAACTTTCTAACACTTAAGCTCTCATTTAGGGACTAAGTGTCCCAAAACTCCTCAAAACGCAAAACCGAGCATCCCGACAAATCACATTAGCAGAAATAAACTTGGGGAAAGCAGTTAATAGGGGATCGGGGCATTAATTCTTAAGACGACTGGCCGGGCCGTCACATCCTCCTACACTTAAACATTCGTTCATCCTCGAACGAGCATAGAGAAATACCTGAAGTAGTGAAAAGATGAGGGTAATGGGTGTGCATATCCTGCTCGGTCTCCTAGGTCGCCTCCTTGACCGGCTGGCCCCGCCACTAAACCTTTACCGAAGAAATGTTCTTTGACCTCAACTTTCTAACTTGTCTGTCCAATATTGCTACTGGCTCCTCAACATAGGATAGATCTTTGTCCAACCGGACTGAACTGAAATCCAGCACGTGCAACGGGTCACCGTGATACCTCCGGAGCATCGAAACATGAAATAGTGGATGCACTCCTGCCAAGCTGGGAGGTAAGGCAAGCTCATAAGCAACCTCCCCAACTCGCCTCAATATCTCAAAAGGTCCAATAAACCTTGGACTCAACTTCCCTTTCTTCCCAAATCTCATGATGCCCTTCATAGGCGAAACCCGAAGCAGAACCCGCTCACCAACCATATAGGAAACATCACGAACTTTTCGGTCCGTGTAACTCTTCTGTCTGGACTGGGCTGTACGGAGTCTGTCTTGAATCACCTTAACATTTTCCAAGGCACCCTAAACTAAGTCCGTGCCCAATAATCTAGCCTCGCCCGGCTCAAACCAACCCACCGGAGATCTACATCGTCTCCCATATAAAGCCTCATATGGTGCCATCTGAATACTGGACTGATAGTTGTTGTAAACAAACTCCGCCAATGGAAAGAACTGATCCCAAGACCCTCCAAACTCAATCACACATGCGCGGAGCATATCCTCAAGAATCTGAATAGTGTGCTCGGACTGTCTATCCGTCTGAGGGTGAAATGTTGTACTCAACTCTACCCGAGTACCTAACTCATATTGAACGGCCCTCCAGTACCGTGATGTGAATGGAGTACCTCTATCTGAAATGATGGAAACCAGGATACCATGCAGATGAACAATCTCCCGGATATCGATCTTCGCCAACCACTCTGAGGAATAAGTAGTACACATAGGAATAAAGTGAGCGGACTTGGTCAGCCGATCCACAATCACCCAAATAGCATCGAACTTTCTCAAAGTCCATGGGAGCCCAACTACAAAGTCCATGGTGATCCGCTCCCACTTCCACTCCGGAATCTCTATCTGTTGAAGTAACCCACCTGGTCTCTGGTGCTCACACTTCACCTGCTGACAATTGAGGCACCGAGCTACAAATCCAACTATATCCTTTTTCATCCGCCTCCACCAATAGTGCTTCCTCAAATCCTGATACATTTTCGCGGCACCTGGATGAATAGAATACTACGAACTATGAGCCTTCTCCAATATCAACTCCCGAATACCATCAACATTGGGTACACAGACCCGACCCTGCATCCTCAATACCCCATCATCACCAATAGTCACATCTCTGGCATCACTGTGCTGAACCTTTTCCTTGAAGAGAAACAAAGAGGGTTATCATACTACCGCTCCCTGATACGGTCAAACAAGGAAGACCAAGAAACCACACAAGCTAGGACTCGACTGGACTTCGAAAGGTCCAATCTCACAAACTGTTTGGCTAAGGCCTGAACATCCATTGCCATAGGCCTCTCTGATGCTGGTAGATATGCCAAATTCCCCAAGCTCTCCGCCCGGCGACTCAAAGCATTGGCCACCACATTGGCCTTGCCCGGGTGATACAAGATAGTGATGTCATAGTCCTTCAGCAACTCTAACCACCTCCTCTGGCGCAAATTTAGATCCTTTTGCTTGAACAAGTGCTGCAAGCTCCGATGGTCAGTATAAATCTCACAAGGCACACCGTATAAGTAATGGCGCCAAATCTTCAAGGCGTGAACAATGGCAGCTAACTCAAGGTCGTGAACAGGGTAGTTCTTCTCATGTATCTTTAACTGTCTGGATGCGTAGGCAATCACCCTACCATCCTACATCAACACCGCTTTAAGGCCAACCCTCGAGGCATCACAATAGACTGCATAAGACCCTGAACCTGTAGGCAGTATCAAAATTGAGGTTGTGGTCAAGGCTGTCTTGAGCTTCTGAAAGCTCGCCTCACACTCCTCCGTCCACTAAAATGGAGCACCCTTCTGGGTCAACCTGGTCATTGGGTCTGCAATCGATGAAAACTCCTCCACAAAACGACGGTAGTATCCAGTCAAACCAAGGAAACTGCAGATCTCGGTAGCTGAGGATGGTCTGGGCCAACTCTACACAGCCTCTATCTTCATCGGATCCACCTGGATACCTTCACTCGATATCACGTGGCCTAAGAATGCCACTGAATCCAACCAAAACTCACATTTCGAGAACTTAGCATATAACTTCTTCTCTCTCAGAGTCTGAAGCACAGTTCCCAGATGTTGTTCATGATCTTCCCGACTCTGGAAATACACCAGAATATCATCAATAAAGACAATGACGAACGAGTCAAGATATGGCCGAAACACACTGTGCATCAAATGCATAAAGGCTGTTGGGGCGTTGGTCAGCCCAAATGACATAACAAGGAACTCGTAATGGCCATACCGAGTCTTGAAAGTAGTCTTCGGGATATCTAGTTTCCGAATCTTCAACTGATGGTAACTTGAGCGCAGATCAATCTTAGAAAACACCCGTACGCACTGAAGCTGGTCAAACAGATCATCAATACGAGGCAAAGGATAACGGTTCTTAACTGTAACTTTGTTAAATTGGCGATAATCAATACACATACGCATTGAACCATCCTTTTTCTTCACAAACAAGATAGGAGCACCCCAAGGCGATACACTGGGCCGAATAAAACCCTTATCAAGCAATTCTTGTAATTGATCCTTCAACTCCTTCAACTTAGGAGGAGCCATACGATATGGGGGAATAGAAATGGGCTGAGTGCCCGGCAATAGATCAATGCCAAAATCAATATCTCTATTAGGCGGCATGCCTGGAAGATCAGTTGGAAACACATCGGGAAAATCTCGTACTACTGGAACTAAATCAACTGAAAGAGTATCAATACTGACGTCTCTCACATAAGCTAAATACGTGGCACACCCCTTTCCAACCATACGCTGAGCTTTAAGAAAAGAGATAACTCTACTGGGAATGTGATCTAAAGTACCACTCCACTCAACACGTGGAATATCTGGCATAGCCAGCGCCACGGTCTTGGCGTGACAATCAAGAATAGCATAATGGGGCGACAACCAGTCCATGCCCAGAATAATATCAAAATCAACCATGTTGAGTAACAATAGATCTGCTCTGGTCTCAAAACCACGAATAGAAACCAAACATGACCGATAAACGCGGTCCACAACAAGAGAATCTCCCACAGGAGTAGAAACATAAACAGGAGAACTCAACGAATCTCGGGCTACACCTAAATACGGAGCAAAATAAGAAAACACATAAGAATAAGTGGATCCTGGATCGAATAGAACCGATGCATCTCTGTGACAAACCAGTATAATACCTGTGATGACGGAATCGGAGGCAACAGCCTCGGTACGAGCAGTAATGGCATAATATCTGGCCTGGCCTCCCCCTATAGGGTGACTTCTACCTACCCTACCTCCACCTCTAGCTGGCTAAGTAGGTGGGGTAGCAACTGGAGCTGTAACCGTAGCCTGAGAACTCTGCGGGGCATGCTGTGGCTGAGAAGTCTGTGGAGGTGCACCCTTCCCAAGTCTAGGGTACTCCCTCACCAAGTGGAGTGTGTCACCACACTCAAAACAAGCTCTAGGAGGACGTGGTGGTTGTGACTGGCTAGGGCCAGGTCTGCTAGAATGACCTCTGAAAGCACCCCACGCAGGAGGAGCGCTAGAAAACAGAGGTGCATAATATGGCTCCTGAGATCTGGGAGGAGTTGGAGCATTGCTGGCTGCTGGAAGAGCTGAATGAACGAGGCGACTCATATAGGCCCTACCATGACGACCTGCAGCTGGGGTACGGGCACTAGAATAATGGCCCGACTCACGAGACCTCTTAGCCTCCCTCTCCTCTCTCTCCCTAGCATGCATACCCTCAATACTCCTAGCAATGCTCACCACCTGCTGATAAGAAATGTCCATATCCAACTCACGAGCCATGTTAGATCTGATGGGAGGAATAATCCCCTCAATAAACTGGCGAACCCTCTCGCGGACAGTAGCAACCAAGGCTGGTACATGCCTAGCCAATCTGGTGTAACGGATAGCATACTTTGAAATAGTCATATCTCCCTAGCGCAAATGCTCAAACTCTGCATGCCATACGTCCCTGAGGCTCTGAGGAACGAACTCTCTCAAGAACATATCTGAGAATTGGGTCCAAGTCAGTGAAGCAGCCTCGTCTGGACTGTCTAACTCATAGGTACGCCACCACTCATAGGCGGCTCCCCGAAGTTGGAAAGCAGTGAAGGAAACCCCGCTCAATCCGGTAATACCCATAGTGCAAAGAATACGGTGGCAATCCTCCAGAAATCCCAAGGCATCATTTGTCGTTAGTCCACTGAAAACCGGAGGATCATACTTCTTGAACCTCTCGAGTCTCTGCTGCTCATCCTCAAAAGCAGCTGCCCCATCCTCGGGCTGAACTGGTACTGTATTCTGTACAGGAATGATCTCTGGGACCTGCTCAACCTGCACTCGCTGCTCAGGAGTGCGGGCGGCGGGAGTCTGTGCCCCTCCCCCGGCCTGGGATATGGCTGCAGCAAGGGTAATCAACCCTGCCTGAGCCAGCGTGGTGTACATACTCATAAACTGTGCCAATGTCTCCTGAAGGGCTGGAGTAGTAGTGGTTGTAGGCGTCTCCGTCTGGATCTGCTGGCGGTACCTCAGCGACAGCTCACGCAGGTGCTCTGGCTGCACCCCGTGCGCGTCCACGGCCTCTGCCCCGACCCTTGCCTCTGACGGCTGCAAGAGGGGGTGCGGGCGCCTGATCATCCCGAGTAGCAAATGCCCTCACCATTTGTGAGAGAATAGAAGACAGAAGTTTAGAATTGATGTCAAAAATATCGCACGACAAGGAGATCAATGAAGTGAAGAATTTTCCTAAACAGTTACATAGCCTCTCGTAGATAAGTACAGACGTCTCTGTACCGATCAGCGAGAATCTAATAAACCGGCCTATGTTCCGTGACTCCTATGAACCTAGAGCTCTGATACCAACTTGTCACGACCCTAGTTCACCAACCGTGAACATGTCATGACGGCACCTAGTCTCCGTGACCAGGTAAGCCTAACACTTGCAGAAACATAATAATTGCGGAAAAATAGAATACCATATTTAATTATCTAAAAAGGAAATTGTACTGAATGCCGCTCAGCATATATGACTCAATATCTCAAGACTAAAACAATCCCAAAACCCGGAAACTCACGGGAAAACACAGGCTACAGAAATGTACAGTGAGGCTCCAAACTCCAGAATATCTAACAAACGAAAGGAAAGAGAACTAAGTACTAAAGATATAATAAAGAGGGAGACTCGTCGGTCTGCGGACGCAGCAGATCTACCTCGAAGTCTCTGTAGTTCTCCTGCCTCACTGATAGTGCGCTTGAGTAGAGGTACCTGGATCTACACATGAAAAAACACATGCGCAGAAGAGGCGTGAGTACACCACAGCGGTACTCAGTAAGTGCCAAGCCTAACCTCGGTTGAGTAGTGACGAGGAAGGTCAGGGCCCAACTGAGGTTATATAAAATATAAAGATGGCAGGATAAGATAAGCAGTGCAATTGAGAACCTACAGTAAGAATCTATGCAGGATAATAAGAGTACAATAACGGAAACAATGATGAAAGCAAACCATAAGGAAAGTAACCGGGGATCTCTAAGTATCCCGAGGATCTCTTAGTATCCTCGACATGTACTAGGGATCTTTTGGTATCCCGAGGATCTCTCGGTATCCTCAATATAAGCCAGGGATATCTTGGTATCCTCAATATGTACTAGGGATCTCTTGGTATCCCGAGGATCTCTCGGTATCCCGAGGATCTCTCGGTATCCTCAATATATGTACGGGGGATCTCCCGAGAATCTAACTCGTAGTCCCAAAGTAAATGTGCAGGGGGAATCTCCCGGGAATCTAACCCGTAGTCCCAAAGTAAATGTGCAGAGGGAATCTCTCGGGAATCTAACCCATAGTCCCAATTTAAACACAGAGCAGCAACATAAGAATATTAAATTAAACGCTAATTTCGTACCAAGTAAACATTTACTTCTAGCCTAACATGCTTCACGTAATGCAATTAAGGCAATTTAAGCAAATAGGCAATTAAGTCAACTAAACATGCCTTTCTATACTAGCAACATGCTAAATTCACAAGTAAAATAAAACAAGAAAAGAACTCAATTGAAATACTTAAGGAAAAACCGGATTTTCAATAATTAGCTCAAGTACGCGCTCGTCACCTCACGTACAGGGCATTTCAATTATCAAATATAGCACATCCCAAGGGGAAAGGTCCCCCCACAGAAGGTTAGACAAGCCACTTACCTCAAACCGGCTCAAAATCAACTAGAAACCACGCTTTTGCCACGAGTATACGACTCCAAATGGCCCAAATCTAATCAATTCAATTGCATATCGTAAATATCATCTCAAACAAATGATCCTATGTTTTAATTCAAAGCTAATACGCAAAATTATGGAAAATGACCAAAACGCCCCTCGGGCCCACATCTCGTAATCAGTAAAAATTTATATTCCCAGAAACTTCGCACTCTCACGAGTCTAACCATACAAAAATTATGCAATTCCGACACTATTTGGTCCTTTAAATTATCATTTTACATTTTTGAAAGGTTTCACAATTTTCTTCCCAAATTCCCTCTCAAATCACGAATTAAATGATGAATTCAGTGTTAGATTCATGTATTCTAGCCAAATCTTAGTTAAATCACTTACCCCGATGAATTTCTTGAAAAACCTTCGAAAAATCGCCAAAATCCGAGCTCTCTAGGTCAAAATATTAAATAAAACTCAAAACCTCGGATTTATAGGTACCCCTCAGGTTTCCAGCTACTGCGGGCTGCACCAAAACTCACGCGGACCGCGCAAGCCAGTGCGGTCCGCGCAAAGGCAACGTGCGGCCGCACAGGCCTCCCACTGCAGTGACAGGCTTTAGTATTTTGGAGATAACTTTTGCTACATATGTCCAAATTGCGCTATCGTTACCTTTGTGGAAACTAGACACGAAGGGCTACAACTTTCGTTATTGAATCACCTCAGAATTCCTTGTAGATCAAAAGATATGAGCTTCCGAAGTAGGGCCAGCGGGAGGGCCCTTCACCGCGGCCGCGCCCCACTTTGTGTAATCCGCGCGATGCCTACCGCGCCCGCTTTTTTGCGGTCCCCACAGCACTCAACGCGGGCGCACTAATTTTTGTGCGGACCGCATGAGTGAGTTATGGGTCCTGCAACCCCTATAGACCTGCTACAGCTATGATTTTTGCACTAAAACATCCCGGAACTCCCGGAACTTCAAACCAATTATACCAACACATCCCATGACATCGTTCAAACTTGATCAACACTTAGGAACGCTTATAACAACATTAAATCACCAATTTCACATAGGATTCAAGCCTAAGAACTCCAAGAACTCTTAAATTTTGTTTTCGATCAAAAACTGTATCAAATCTCGTCCGAATGACTTGAAATTTTGCACACACATCCCAAATGACATGACGGAGCTACTGAAACTTCCGGAATTCCATTCCGACCCTCGGATCAAAATCTCACTATCGGACCGGAAACTTCAAAAATTCAAACTTCGGCATTTCAAGCGTAAATTATCTATGGACCTCCAAAACACATTCCGAACACGCTCCCAACTCCAAATTCACCTAACGGAGCTGACGGAACCATCGGATTTCCATTCCGAGGCAGTCTCCCCATTGTTCCGACTTCGGTTAACTTTCTAACACTTAAGCTCTCATTTAGAGACTAAGTATCCCAAAACTCCTCAAAACTCAAAACCGAGCATCCCGGCAAATCACATTAGCAGAAATAAACTTGGGGAAAGCAGTTAATAGGGGATCGGGGCATTAATTCTTAAGACGACCGGCCGGGTCGTCACAGCGAAGTAGTGACGAGGCTAGGACCAGACTACCAAATAAACCTGTGCAAGATAGCGTACAAAAATAATAGGAAGCAGATAATAATGATGGCAACAATGATCAACCAGGGATATAAATAGCAGGCGACAAGAACACCATAAATGTTTCTCAACAAATAATAAATACAAGTGCAATCAATTAATCAAGTCCTTCAAATATAAATCTTTCGCCTATAAATCCTTCAAGTAATAATCTCTAAGATAATATGTTTTTCAATAAATATATTTCGAATATATTTCCTTCAAATAAATATCTTTCAGATAAGCATCTTTCGAATATAATTCTTTCGAGTAAAGGTCACCTTGTGACACCTCGTTTCATAATCATAAATAATATAGGTCTCAGCCTATTTTCATATTTTCACGGCACCTCGTGCCCATATTTATGTCACAACCGCACGGACAACTCACGTGCTATTAAATAAAACCATAAGATTTTCTCTGGCACCTTGTGCCCACATATTTCTGTCTCACATTGCACAACAATATTCTCATGTTACTCAGCTCATAGGTTTCATAACCCAATACAATTAAGAATGCTTGAGGAGCCTCCTTCACTTAACATAAAGTAGAGTACAACTTCCAACCCAATTAGGAAATCAACAAGAAAAGATGAATTTATTTTTAGAAATCATTTGATAAAGAAAATACCATTTTCAATTAAAGTACAATATCGAAGGAATCATTACCTTTAATACGAGAAATTAATAAATCAAAACATAGTAGAAATTCCTTTTTAAGTAAAGTACAACCTCAAATGGTTTAAGGAAACTTTAGTTGAGAAATCAATTGAGTTAAAAACAATTCTTGAAATTTGAAGTATTGGACATATTAAGAAAAATAAGGCGAGGTATTGTAAACTATGGATTCCAACACAAAGGATCACAACAGCAAAGGGATCTAAACAGTTAATACACTTGAATTGTTAATAACAAGTAAACACAACAAACAGAAAGTGCACGGCATCACCCTTCGTGCTTTAACACTCTCTCACCAAAACAATACACGGCATCACCCTTCGTGCTTTAACACTCTCTCACCAAAACAATACACGGCATCACCCTTAATGCTTTACACTCTTCCTTATCCAAGCAACAAACACAAGGCAAATAGGGTAAGGGAATCTATAGCATCGAAATAAAATCAAGTAATAACGGAAAATCAGTAAACAAACATACAGGACAACATAACTCAGTTAGAATCAAGAAAGATCAAGGATAAGTGCACGGCATCACCCTTCGTGCTTTTACTCTCGTCCTCACCATAAGAATCAATATAAACTGCACGGCATCACCCTTCATGCTTTACACTCCTCCTCACCATAAAATCAATATAATCGGCACGGAATTGTACATCGTGTAGCACGGCATCATCCTTCGTGCTTTACACTCTTCCTCAAAAAATCATACACGGCATCACCCTTCGTGCTTTAACACTCTTCCTCACCCAAACAACAATCACAAGAAATAAGGTCAAGGAAATAAATGAAATCACAATAAAATCCCGGTAAGGGAACAATAGTTCAATAATCAAATCCCGGCAAGGGAAACAACATCAAAACAATAATACTTCTACAAGTCATATTCCTCAATAGAAATTATCATATAGAGCATATACACTACGAAACGGAGTCAGATTAATCAAAGTATAAGACTTATGGGCATGCTTGACACCAACGTATAGATACTCGTCACCATGCATATACGTCGTACTCAACAAATAACACTTAACAGATAGAACACAGCTCCTAATCCCTCAAGCTAAGGTTAGACCAAACACTTACCTCGCTTTGCAACTAATTCAAAATTCCAACAAGCCTTTGCCTCGCGAATTCGTGCCCGAAATTCTCAAATCTAGTCATAAAAAATTCGATTCAGTCAATAAAAATTATAGGAATTAATTCCATATGAAATTCTACATTTTCCATTAAAAATCCGAAATTGCACTAAAAATTTGCCCGTGGGGCCCACGTCTCGTAACCCGACAAAAATTACGGAATATGAAACCTCATCCAACCACGAGAATAACCATACCAAAATTACTAAATTTCGATAGCGTTTCGACCCTCAAATCCTCAAATCTATCCGAAAGAGTTTTCAAACTCTTCCAACTAAATTCATAGATTTAATACCAAAACTAGTAATAGATTCGGGTAATCTAACCAAAATTAAGTTTAGAACACTTATCCCGTTGTTTTCTATGAAAATTTCCCGAAAATCGCCTCTTCCCGAGCTCCAATTTGACAAAAATGGAAAATCATAAATAAACATTCTGTCCAGAATTCGGGGGTACTGTTCACACATTTTTACTGTTCACGGGGTACTGTATACGGTACTGTTCATGGAGTACTGTACACGGTACTGTTCATGGGGGTACTATACACGGTACTGTTCACATGCTGTAAAAGAAAATTCAGCAGCCTTTTTATATCTATTAACCTTCCGAACTCCACCTGAGGCCCTCGTGACCTCAACGAAATACACCACCAAGTCCTAAAACATAATACATATTTAGTCGAAATCTCAAATCGAATCAAATAATGCTAAAATCGTGAATCACACCCCATTCAAGCCTAATGAAACTAAGAACATCCAACTTCTATATTTGATGCAAAAACTTATCAAATCAAGTCCGATTGACTTCAAATTTTGCACACAAGTCATAAATGACATAAAAAGCTAGAAAAAAATTTAGAACTAGATTCCGACCCCAATATCAAAAAGTCAACTCTCCCGTCAAACCTAAGAAATCATTAACCTTAGATTTCTAGATTCCGTTCAATGGCGATAATTTAATCTAGGGACCTCCAAATTCGATTTCGGGCATATGACCAAGTCCCAAATCACGATACAAAACTACCGGAATGGTCAAAATTTTTATCCGGGTTCGTTTGCTCAAAATATTGACCAAGGTCAAACCTTAGTTGAGTTTTAAAGCTCTAGTTCACAATTTAATCCATTTTTCACATAAAAACCTTCCGGAAAATTATACGGACTGCGCACGCAAGTCGAAGAATTATTAATACTGCTTTTCAAGGTCTTAAAAATACCGAGATGATTATTTAATTTAAAGATGACATTTTGGGTCATCACATTCTCCACCTCTAAAACAAACGTTCGTCCTCGAACGTACTAAGAATTATTCTCAAGTTACCAAATTGATGATTTTACTTTTACACAATTATTCGCGGTTGATCCCACATTATTGCATTCGACATAAGTCTGACAACACCATTTCAATTGAGATTATTTCCTTTATCCATATTCGTAAACTTCAAGACCAAATTTCTTACACTCCAATCATTTCTAGAAAGGTCCGATTTTTACGTCAACACACGATATTAGTCCCGACAGGCTATAGCAACTCGTGCCTATACACCCATCAAATACGGGGTATTACATTCTCCCCGACTTCGGGTCATTCATCCTCAAATGAGAAGTAGAGTCTGTCCTCCAACACATAATGTAACTTATCTTTTTCTTTGCACATCTCAATATCCCAAATTTTTCTAACTCCCAAATTTTGCAGAAATTTCGGCAGAGTCTCCCCTATAATTGGGCCTATCCACCTGTCAGAGTAACACCGAAACAACTCCTAACAACATGTCCACGCCCAACAATGCACCACAAAGTATATATCAATAACACTAATCTCTGCATTACAAGCACGCCATTATCACAATGACATCTTGACATAAAACGCATCATATGCATGACCATAACCATATCTCTGGTCTTAATGGTTGTTCATAATAGATTACAACATCGCCAATTAACCTCATGTTAACAAAATTTCGTTTCAAACCTCTAGTTTACTAACAACAAGGCGTGGAGATCTTATAATTACTTACCCGAAGTAACAAGTCACAATTTAACGCCACCTGGGCTCTCACCTTGTAGGCTAAAACTCAATAGTTACAATACAATTTTGGCAAATTATGCACAAAAATATTCATACAAGAGTTTTCAAGTAAGCCTAATAGGCATGACTCCCTACAAGTGCTATAGCACAAATTTTAATTTCACAAAAGGAGAATTTAAACACATAATATTTTCACCATCAGGACCTCGTCCTTATATAACATCCACCTCAGCTTGTAGCCCGGTTTAAATATTTCATCTCATATAAAAATGTGAGGATCTCTTCCTTAACTCTGAATCACAAGTATTTTGCACATTGTGCCAACTAAAATTTTCCATTTCCTTTCTTCCTTCTTTCAAATAATCTTGGTTAAACAAAATCACAACATACAATGATCCCTCATACCGGTAGGGCATATAATTTACAACTAAAATCAATTATTAGAAATTACATTAAACTCATCGAATTGATTCACAAAAGTCACTTTCAGCCTCACAACTATTTTTAGTGACCAACACATAACGATAGACATGGTTATCTCCATATAATCTCCCAATAGAATTATTCACATATGTAGATTTAAGAATTACAAAGCTCACTCATAAGTGGAGCACAATAGGAGAACTTTCCTCGATACTCAAAATCGAATCAAGTTAAGGAAATTTTGACTTTATAATAATTCGAGAACGTACTTATAACGATACCGTCTGGTGTAGCAACCTCAGCCATACCATAGAAAATATATCAACGGACTAGGTCTCCACCTCTAGGAGTCTCACCTCCACCTCTAATATCCTGACCCCTACCTATGGTTGGTCATGTAAGTGGAGTAGTAACTGCAATGGGGCACGTAGCCTGAGTGCTTGGATGAAATCTGTCTCTCCCAAGTCTAGGATAATTTCTCAGGATGTTCCTGGTATCACCATTTTCATAACAACCCATCCGCAGTTCGACTGCTCATACTGAGTCTGTACCGGATAACTTAAATAACCATTGCAGGATATTCCATGCCATTGGTACATTAAAAGATGACTGCCCCATGCGAGTGTTGTGATTAACTTAAGCACTACGAGTATACTGAATATGTTTCCATGACCCCACTGATACTGAAATGTAGAATTATTAAGGACGAGGGAATATCTCTAGTCTCATCATCATCCCATTCAAATATCAACTCTTAATCATATACAAGTTTTTGGAAAACCTTTCAATACCACATAAATACATCTTAGGCCAAAATTGGTATAACACATGACCTCGCAATTTGATCGTTGATAGTGGACTCCCCTCGCTGGGCACGAAGCCATAGGTCACAACATCCGATAATCCACAATATTTGACCTTCACAACTCAAATAAATCAACTAGACGTCAAGGTACGTTGAACCCCAACATGATTCATTAGGTGATCTCTTGATACGTCTACATCTTCCGTCGGAGCCACAACTGGTCTAGTAAATACATTATCTTTCTACTACCTCTACTTGTCATCTAAAACATAGCAAAATCAACCTTATCGCTTTCGACTATTCTCACGTTCTACAATACTTTATAGCAGCGGTGAAGATAATCCTGTGGGTCCTCAAATGATGCACCGCTGAAAGTGGTAGCGAAGAGCTTGGTGAAACCTATCCAACCTACGCAAAGCCTCCGAAGACATAATTGATCTATCACCGGTCTGTGATGTTGTTCGGCTGAAGAAGCGGCACGTGACTTCGCCATTCGTGAAAGGACAAGAGTAGAGGTTTCAATTTAGCAATGTAAGAACAAAATCGCACGACAGATAAGAATGAGAGTGAAACTTTTCCTAACTCTGTAGCCTCTGGGGGATAAATACAGACGTCTCTGTACCGATCCCTCAGACTCTACTAAGCTTGTCTGTGAATTGTGAGACCTATGTAACCTAGGACTCTGATACCAACTTGTCACGGCCCGGATTTCCCACCCTCGAGAATCGTGATGGCGCCTACTAGTGAAAGCTAGGCAAGCCAACCAATTGAACTATCTACCTAATTTCCATTTTTAATTCGATAACGGTTAAGAGCCAACAATTAGATAACAACAGAATTGAATAAGCAGAAGGCTGCATTGTAAAGATTTAATAATACTGCTAATACCAATCCATAACATATCTACCCAAGACTGGTGTCACAACTTCACAGACTGTCTAGGAGTACTACAAATAAAGGTCTGAAAGAAATAAATACAACACTGTCTCTGAAAATACATGAAAGAAACAGGAATAGTAGATAGAAGGAGACGCCAAGGCCTGCGAACGCCTGCAGGACTACCTCGGATTGCCTGATGAACAAGAAACAGTAATCTCACTGCGGTCCGAAGTTTACCACATTGGGATCTGTACACAAAAATGTACAGAAGTGTAGTATCAGCACAACCGACTCCATGTGCTGGTAAGTGTCTAGCCTAACCTCGGCGAAGTAGTGATGAGGCTAGGACCAGACTACCAAATAAACCTGTGCAAGATAGCGTACAAAAATAATAGGAAGCAGATAACAATGATGGCAACAATGATCAACTAGGGATATAAATAGCAGGCGACAAGAACACTATAAATGATTCTCAACAAATAATAAATACAAGTGCAATCAATTAATCAAGTCCTTCAAATATAAATCTTTCACCTATAAATCCTTCAAGTAATAATCTCTAAGATAATATATTTTTCAATAAATATATTTCGAATATATTTCCTTCAAATAAATATCTTTCAGATAAGCATCTTTCGAATATAATTCTTTCGAGTAAAGGTCACTTGTGACACCTCATTTCATAATCATAAATAATATAGGTCTCAACCCATTTTCATATTTTCACGGCACCTCGTGCCCATATTTATGTCACAACCGCACGGACAACTCACGTGCCATTAAATAAAACCATGATATTTTCCCCGGCACCTTGTGCCCACATATTTTTTTCTCACATTGCACAACAATATTCTCGTGTTACTCAACTCATAGGTTTCATAACCCACTACAATTAAGAATGTTCAAGGAGCCTCCTTCACTTAACATAAAGTAGAGTACAACTTCCAACCCAATTAGGAAATCAACAAGAAAAGATGAAGTTATTTTTAGAAATCATTTAATAAAGAAAATACCATTTTCAATTCAAGTGCAATATCGAAGGAATCATTACTTTTAATACGAGAAATTAATAAATCAAAACATAGTAGAAATTCCTTTTTAAGTAAAGTACAACCTCAAATGGTTTAAGGAAACTTTAGTTGAGAAATCAATTGAGTTAAAAATGTAACAATTCTTGAAATTTGAAGTATTGGACATATTAAAAAAAATAAGGCGAGGTATTGTAAACACTATAGATTCCAACACAAAGGATCACAACAGTAAAGGGATCTAAACAGTTAATACACTTGAATTGTTAATAACAAGTAAACACAGCAAATAGAAAGTGCACGGCATCACCCTTCGTGCATTAACACTCTCTCACCAAAACAATACATGGCATCACCCTTCGTTCTTTAACACTCTCTCACCAAAACGATACACGGCATCACCCTTCGTGCTTTACACTCTTCCTCACCCAAGCAACAAACACAAGGCAAATAGGGTAAGGGAATCTATAGCATCGAAATAAAATCAAGTAATAACGGAAAATCAGTAAATAAACGTACAGGACAACATAACTCAGTTAGAATCAGGAAAAATCAAGGATAAGTGCATGACATCACCCTTTGTGCTTTTACTCTCGTCCTCACCATAAGAATCAATATAAACTACACGGCATCACCCTTCGTGCTTTACACTCCTCCTCACCATAAAATCAATATAATCGGCACGGAATTGTACATCGTGCGGCACGACATCACCCTTCGTGCTTTACACTCTTCCTCACAAAATCATACACGGCATCACCATTCGTGCTTTAACACTCTTCCTCACCCAAACAACAATCACAAGAAATAAGGTCAAGAAAATAAATGAAATCACAATAAAATCCCGGTAAGGGAACAATAGTACAACAATCAAATCCCGGCAAGGGAAACAACATCAAAACAATAACATCCTGGCAAGGAAAACAACATCAAAACAATAATACTTCTACAAGTCATATTCCTCAATAGAAATTATAATATATAGCATATACACTACGAAACGGAGTCAGATTAATCAAAGTATAAGACTCACGGGCATGCTTGACATCAACGTATAGATACTCGTCACCATGTATATACATTGTACTCAACAAATAACACTTAACAGATAGGACACAGCTCCTAATCCCTCAAGCTAAGGTTAGACCAAACACTTACCTCGCTTTGCAACCAATTCAAAATTCCAACAAGCCTTTGCCTCGCGAATTCGTGCCCGAAATTCTCAAATCTAGTCATAAACAATTCGATTCAGTCAATAAAAATTATAGGAATTAATTCCATATGAAATTCTACATTTTCCATTAAAAATCTGAAATTGCACTAAAAATTCGCCTGTGGGGCCCACGTCTCGGAACCCGACAAAAATTACGGAATATGAAACCTCATCCAACCACGAGTCTAACCATGCTAAAATTACTAAATTTCAATAATGTTTTGACCCTCAAATCCTCAAATCTATCCGAGAGAGTTTTCAAACTCTTCCAACTAAACTCATAGATTTAATACCAAAACTAGTAATAGATTCGGGTAATCTAACCAAAATTAAGTTAAGAACACTTACCCTGTTGTTTTCTCTGAAAATCTCCCGAAATCGCCTCTTCCCGAGCACCAATTTGACAAAAATGGAAAATGGGACAAAGTCCCATTTTTAGAAATAAACATTCTGTCCAGAATTTGGGGTTACTATTCACGTGTTTTTACTCACTGGGTATTGTTCACGGGGTACTGTATACGGTACTGTTCATGGAGGTACTATACACGGTATTGTTCATGGGGTACTGTACACGGTACTTAAAAGAAAATTCAGCAACCTTTTTATATCCGTTAACCTTTCGAACTCCACCCGAGGTCCTCGTGACCTCAACAAAATACACCAACAAGTCCTAAAACATAATACAGACTTAGTCGAAATCTCAAATCGCATCAAATAATGCTAAAATCGTGAATCACACCCTCATTCAAGCCTAATGAAACTAAGAACATACAACTTCTATATTCGATGCAAAAACTTATCAAATCAAGTCCGATTGACTTCAAATTTTGCACACAAATCATAAATGACATAACAAAGCTAGAACAATTTTTAGAACTAGATTCTGATCCCGATATCAAAAGGTCAACTCTCCGGTCAAACCTAAGAAATCTTTAACCTTAGATTTCTAGATTCCGTTAAATGGCGATAATTTAATCTAGGGACCTCCAAATTCGATTTCGGGCATATGACCAAGTCCCAAATCACGATACAGAACTACCGGAATGGTCAAAACTTTTATCCGGGTTCGTTTGCTCAAAATGTTGACCGAAGTCAACTTAGTTGAGTTTTAAAGCTCTAGTTCACAATTTAATCCTTTTTCCATAGAAAAACCTTCCGGAAAATTATACGGACTATGCACGCAAGTTGAGAAATTATTGATACCGTTTTTCAAGGTCTTAAAAATACCGAGATGATTATTTAATTTAAAGATGACATTTTGGATCATCACAATAAGCTCAGTGTAGGTACACCTTGATCACATCACTTCTTTGGTAGGTCAGAGAATGAGTGGGCATTGGAAACAATGCAGTGCGGCAGAATCTTCGTTTCCAGCTATGTCCAATTGACTTTGTACTACCATGAGGAACCCACAAGAGTATCTGTCCTTGTTTGGATTCCTACCTCCTAAAGCTGTAGCAAGTTCACATTTGGATAGAATTCGTTAGATGCAGTGTAATCCAAGTGAGTCAGGTTCCCTATCTGGTTCTTGACATTAAGTTTGTTAGATCATCAAAACACAAGGCAAAGATATTGAAAACCTATCAGGCACACAAATACGACCCTGCATCCTCAAAACTCCATCATCTCCAACTATAACCGGCTTGGCACCTTCGTGCCGCACTGTGTCTCTAAAGACATACAAATGAGGGTCCTCATACTAATGATCTCCGATACGCTCAAATAATGAAGAACGAGCGACTGCACAAGCTAACACACGGTTGGGCTCAGAAACATCCAACCTCACAAACGGATTGGCTAAAGCTTGAACATCTAAAGCAAGTGATCTCTCACTTAGTGGAATATACGCAAGACTGCCCATGCTAACTGACTTTCTACTCAAAGCATCGGTCACTATATTGGCCTTCCCGGATGATATAAGTTCCAACCACCTTCTCTGCCTCAAATTTAGCTCCTTCTGCTTGAACAAGTACTGCAGACTATTGTGATCCGTGAACACCTCACATGACACGCCATATAAATTGTTCCTCAAATTCTTCAGCGTGTGAACAATGGCTGCTAACTCCAAATCATGAACTGGATAATTTTTCTCATGGATCTTCAACTGTCGCGAAGTATACGCAATGACCTTGCCATCCTGCATCAATACTGCACCAATTCCAATATGAGATGCGTCACAATAAACTATATATAGCCCTGCACCTGTGGGTAAAACCAACACTGGCGCCGTAGTCAAGACTGTCTTGAGCTTCTGAAAGCTCGCCTCACACTCATCCGACCACCTAAACTGGCCACCCTTCTGGGTCAACCTGGTCATCGGGGCTGCAATAGATGAAAACCCCTCCACAAACCGATGGTAATAGCACGCCAAACCTAAAAAACTCTGGATCTCTGTAGCTGATGTGGGTCTAGACCAGTCCTTGATTGTCTCTATCTTCATCGGATCCACCTAAATACCCTATATTGATACAACGTGACCTAAGAATGCAACTTAACTCAACTAGAACTCACAGTTTGAAAACTTAGCATTTAACTGACTGTCCCTCAAAGTCTGGAGAACGGCGCGAAGATGCTGCTCATGCTCCCCTCGGCTGTGGGAATAGATCAAAATATCATCAATGAAGACTATCACAAAGGAATAAAAATAAGGCTTGAACACTCAGTTCATCAAGTCCATGAAAGTTGCTGGGGCATATGTTAACCGGAATGACATCACTAAGAACTCATAATGCTTATACCGAGTGCGGAAAGCTGTTTTAGGGACATCGGATGCCCTAATCCTCAACTGATGGTAGCCCGATCTCAAATCGATCTTAGAAAACACTTGGGCACCCTGAAGTTGGTCAAACAAATCATCAATCCTCGGCAATGGATACTTATTCTTGATTGTGACCTTGTTCAACTGCCGACAATCTATACACATCCTCATCGATCCGTCCTTCTTCTTAACAAACAATATCGGCGCACCCCAAGGCAAGACACTAGGTCTAATAAAGCCTTTATCAAGCAGGTCATGCAGCTGCTCCTTCAATTCATTCAACTTTGGCGGAGCCATGAGATATGAAGGAATAGAAATGGGCTGAGTGCCCGGAGCCAGAACAATGCAAAAGTCAATATCCTTGTCGGGTGGCATCCCCGGCAGGTCTGAAGGAAATACCTCTGGAAACTCACGAACAACAAGCACAGAATCCATAGAAGGAACCTCGGCACTAGAATCACGAACATATGCCAAATAGGTCAAACATCCCTTCTCAACCATACGTCGAGCCTTCATATATGAGATAACCCTACTGGTGGAATGACCAGGAGTCCCTATCCACTCTAAATGAGGTAAACCCGACAAGGCTAAGGTCACAGTCTTGGCATGACAGTCCAAGATAGCGTGGTAAGGTGATAACCAGTCCATCCCCAATATGACATCAAAATCAACCATATTCAAAAGTAACAGATCTACTCGGGTCTCAAGACCCCCAATCACAACTATACATGAACGATGGACACGGTCCACCACAATAGAATCACCCACCGGTGTAGACACATATACATGAGCACTCAAAGAATTACTAGACATGACCAAATACGGGGCAAAATAAGATGACACATAGAAGTATGTAGACCCTGGATCAAATAGAACTGAAGTATCTCTACTACAAACCAGAACAGTACCTGTGATAACTACATCGCAGGCCTCAGCCTCGGGTCTGGCTGAAAGAGCATAACATCAGGGTTGGGCTCCACCACTCTGAACTACATCTCTAGGACGGCCTCCTGCTAGTTGGCCCCTACCTCTAGCAGCCTGACCTCTACCTCTAATACCTCTACCTCCACCTCCACCTTTAGCTGGCTGAGCGGGAGGTGGAACACCCGGTGCCTGAACCATCGCACGAGAACCCTAATGCTGCGACTAAACACCCACTAATCTCGAGCAAGCCCTTCGGATATGACCATACTCACCGCACTCAAAGCATCCACCTGAGTGTTGCGGCTGAGGAAACTATGATTGACCCTGGAGGTCCGGCTGACCATGATGATAGCTTTGAATAAGAGGTGCTCTAATAGGAGCTAGTGTCACACCTCCTTTTTGCGCGCCCGCCCCGAAGGGTAAAATGCGTGAGGGAGTTTTTCCAATTTAAGTGACAATATTCGAAATGGGATTATTTATTTAATTCAGAGTCGCCACTTGGGAAAGGTTTGGCTTTTGGTGTCCCAAGTCACCGGTTTATCTTGAATCCCAATTCGAGGAAAATATTCGACTTTCAAAATGAAGTCTGCGAACCAAAAATTCTAAGTAAGGAATTCTGTTGACCCGAGGGAAGGTGTTAGGCACCCCCGAATCCCGTAGTTCTAGCACGGTCGCTTAAATTGTTATAATGGCTAAATATCTGATTTTAATACATATTATAATTTATGTGCTTTTATCAACTTTAAACCGCTTTTATTATTATTATTTTTTAATAGAATTGCAACGTCGTGAAAATGCATCTCGAACCACGTCGCAATCAATGCACCCGTGGTTGTTAATACATTCCGACTCCGTTGAGATTTGGATTTGGGTCACATAAATGCACACCCAAATTGAGGAGATTTGGTATCGCAACTATGTCACGGGAACCGTTCCCATAGCCATGATAATTTATTAATCGCGCCTAAAGCAAACTACGAATATACAATTATTTTTTCTAAACTACTTTGAGATTATTGCAAAGCCGAGAGTTATGGAATTATTGTGGTAAAAGTGATATAGTGTAGATTTTTATTCTTTACCCAGTTTGTATTTGAGCCCGGATCATAATCCTTGCTATGACTTATTAAATCTAAAAGCCCAAAATCTCATTCATCTCACTTTAAATTTAAAAGATTCAATGGCTCTAATATACCATAGTTTCTTTAGCGTAAGACTCCATTTTTTAGTTTTTATTAGATAACTATAATAATTTTGAACTTAAAGCCATATATTGTTTCATGAAACAAGAAATTAAAATAATTGAACACTAGAAACATAACATCAACTAAGGAATAAAATGCTAACATAAAAATTGTTTTTTTTTAAAAAAAAAAAGAACTTCCTTTAAAATAATGACTTATTTACGTTCAAGTCTAACATGGATTTCTCAAATCATATTAATCTAACAACATAGGTGAGAAACTAATTATTTAGTGACTTGAGAAACTAATTCTAATCAAACACACAAAAATCAAAACAGAAACAAAAGAAATAATAATGAAACACTTAAACAGATCTAAATCAAAACTGAAACATGCATCTAATGCAAACAAGAATTTAGAGGAAATGAACATTTGATATGAATATTCTATCAATAGCCTGAGCAGACAACCTTCTTCATGAAATGGATACAACTCAACAATCGTTACTCCAAAACGAAACAAAGCCAAGCAAAACCATACGGACTAGAAGGAGACTCAAATGGAAACCCGGACTAGCGACTTCGACCGGCGACGAAAATCCAAACGCGTCTGTTCCGATTTCTTTTAGCCGATTTCAGCAGATCTTTTGGCTCATTTTGGGTGGTGTTAGGGGTGGATTTTATGGCTGTTTGCAACAGGTTTTTGCTTCTATTTTAGAGGTCGTTTTGACTAAAATAAACGGAGCTATTTTCAAGCTTATTTTGATGTGTTTTGAACGGATTTTTGATGGCTGAATTACTGGAGCTTCGAGGCTGGTCTTGATGGTGAAAAGGTCATTGTTTCTGGTTTGAGAAGATAGAAGGAAGGAAATCTGTTGGGGAGGGGGTGTTCTGCCCGTGTATACCCATGGTATATCGAGTGTATATCGAAGGTATACTCTGTCCGCGTTTTTGGGAGGGTGAGTGTATTTGGAGAAAAAATGGGTAGAGGAGAGAGTTGGGTGCTGCCTATGACCGTGTGTGTGTTGAAGAAGCTTAAGAAATGAAGAAAAGGGGGAGAGGTAAAAGTTGTCTTGTTGTTGGAGTGTAACATGGGTGAGTTGGAAATGGATAAAGTGAGAGGGGACAAGGAAAAATGGGGGACAAAAGAAGGTGGGATGGAAATATGGGAATAGTGGGATGAGGGACCGGTGTGGGGGCGAGGGAAAGTGAAAGTGAGGTATTGACGAGATAAGTGGGAAAAGTGGGAATAAATTCAAATAGGGTAAAAATTAGGTGTCAACAGATGCCCCTCTTTGCTCGGAAACACGAAGAGTTTTCGGGAAAAGATAAAGTGAACCATGTGACTAATTTTTGACCATATCGTTATTCAAAAGAGTAAGAAAAATAAAGGAAAGGCGCAACCGAGTCCTGGTTTTGGACGGCCTACATATCCCGGGTTATAAGGGAATCAGGTCAGGTGTAGTTCAGAAGTGAATGGGGCGATGGAGTGCCGAGGTTGAGAGCCGCACGAGGTTCCGTCGAAGTTCCGGTCCGATGTCCTGTTTATTACATAAAATCAAAATTAAAAAGACTAACTAAGCCTATCAGCTACGAGTTACAAGATTCCTATCTATAAATCTCTTGAAGCTTGATCTTGAGTCTTGGCTAGGTCTTGCTGCAGACTCCGATCTGAATCTTGATGCTTGTTAGCTGTAGGTGTTGATTCTTTCCTCAGCTTGGATCAAGGCGGGACATGCGAAAACTTGTAACTTCAAACGTATCTTGAGCAGTCCGCATCTTTCTCCACTTCAATATTATGAATTCACTTTTTTTTGTTCTTTTCTTCTTTTCTTTATTCTGGACTGAGATTCATTCCGTCAGTCATCTTGTACCTTGTGTTTCGAGGGCAACCTGCTCAAACATCAAAACAAACAAACAAACAAACAAACAAACAAAATTTTCTGCCCCAGTTTTCACTAGGAAAATTTCGTGAGTTAATTGCCATAAAAATCTACATAATTGATGAGGGGATTGGAAACATCAAGCCTAAAAGGTGTAACTCAGGGATTGGGGCCCTAATGTGTGCAAAAGGCAAAATGCTCAAATCAGGGATTGGAACCCTAATATTGGCTAAAAAGGGAAAATCGCTCGACTCTGGGATTGGAGCCCTAATGTCGGCTAAAGAAAACTTGCTCAACTCAGGGATTAGAGCCCTAATGTCGGCTAAAAGAAAATCGCTCAACTCAGGGATTGGAGCCCTAATGTTGGCTAAAGGAAACTTGTTCAACTCAGGGATTGGAGCCCTAATGTCGGCTAAAGGAGACTCGCTCAACTCAGGGATTGGAGCCCTAATGTCGGCTAAAGAAAAATTGCTCAACTCAAGGATTGGAGCCCTAATGTCGGCTAAAAGAAAATTGCTCAACTCAGGGATTGGAGCCCTAATGTCGGCTAAAGGAAACTCGCTCAACTTAGGGATTGGAGCCCTAAATTGGGAGGATTGTCAGGTTATGCCGGAAAACTGACCGGGTTATGCTGGGAGAAAAGGAAAAAGGGCTCCTGGGTTATGCCAGGGAGGTTCACGGGTTATGCCGTGAAGAAAAGAGGTCCTCGGGTTATGCCGGGGAGGAAAGAAAAAGGGGCCCTGGGTTATGCCAGGGAGATCCATGGGTTATGCCGGAAAAAAAAGGGAAAGAGTCCTCGGGTTATGCCGGAAAAGTCATCGGGTTATGCCGGAAAAGGGCAAGAGTCCTCGGGTTATGCCAGGGAAGTCATCGGGTTATGCCGGAAAAGGGAAAGAGCCCTAGGGTTATGTCGGAAAAGGGAAAGAGCCCTCGGGTTATGCAGGAAAACGTCCACGGGTTATGCCAGGGATATCATCGGGTTATGCCGGAAAAGGTCAACTGGTTATGCCGGGAAAAATCATCGGGATATGCCGGAAAAGGTCCACAGATTATGCCGGGAAAAATCATCGGGTTATGCCGAAAAAGGTCCATGGGTTATGCCGGGGAAATCATCGGGTTATGCCGGGGAGATAATCGGGTTATGCCGGAAAATGTCCATGGGTTATGCTGGGAAAAATCATCGGGTTATGCCGGAAAAGGTCCACGGGTTATGCCGGGAAAAGTCCACGGTTTTTGGCCGGGATTTTGACAGAAAAAGCTCTGCGGTTATTTGGCCGGGAGATCCTCAGTTTTTCGGCCGGGATATTTAGACAGAAAAAGATCTGCAGTCTTTTGGCCGGGAGATCCTCGATTTTTGGCCGGGATTTGGATAGAAAAAGCTCCTTGGGTTATGCCAGGGAGATCCGCGGTTTATACTGGGATAGTTGAGGAATGAGGTCCTATGCTACCATGATTTGTTTTTCTTTTGGGATTTTCATTTTTATTTCTTGTCTTCTTTCTTTTCTTTGGTTTTCCTTTTATATTTCCTTTTATTTATCAAAATGCATGAAAGAATTTTGGGGAAACTTCCTTTTTGGTCGTTTTCCTGCTGCAAAGTTGTTTCAACGCTCGCGCATTTCATTTCTTTTTGGGCTATACCTGCTTATTGCACGGTTGCTTTGAGTAAGACCTGTTTTCAACAAAGAACAATTTATTAGTTGAAACGGTGGTTGGTTTTGTGGCCTTGATCATCTCCATCGCTTGATCCCGTCCCCATTTCCATTGAGAACTGTGCTGCTTGTTGGCCTTGAGGGTGAATCTCTTTCACACTGACCGGGTTCAGCCTTAGGATTACATGATGACTCTCCCGTGTGGGCTCTGTCCTTTTGCTTTATTCTGCCCTTAGGAACTTTGCCTTTGACTTTCTTTCCTTTCGAACGTCTTTACTTTGGAAGCAATCAACCACCATGGTCAGTCGGGATTGGACTGACGCACCACTGAGGCTGGGTATTTTCTTTGACTCTTGCCAGGCGGGGCCCTGTGAAACCGGTCCTGCCACCTTTTCTTTGTAATTGTTACGGAATCAGAGTTTAACCGAAAGGGATTCAAAGAAAACTATGCAAAAGGCAAGCATATGAGTTTAAAGAGAAGCGTCCCTTTCGGGGGAAAAGAAGGACTTATCTGGGGTGCATATTGGCTTCAAACTGACATGACATGCTTCTTGGACTGGATGCCCAACCCGCACCAAACTCCATCTTCTCATGAACCTATTGATCCGCGTTTCCAAACCAGAGAACCTTGCCAGGACTTTTAGTGATGAAGTATCCTCTTTTCGGCCGAGAACTCCCTTTGCGGGTTTTTGCTAATTGACCTCCCTCATTTCTCTTCTTACCGTCACCCGATAGTGCTCTTTACGAGTTTTCACCAAGCGGACTCTCTCATTTTTGATTTCTCTACTCCCGTCGCCTCATGGTGCCCGAAGGTTTTCACCGATAAGACTCTCTCATTTTATTTCTCTCAATTTGACTTGTATCAGATTCCAACAATGACGTTTTCCACTTTCCTGTCTTTGCCAATTGATCAGAAGGACTTGGACAAGGTCTTTGGGGTAAAATGATTTTGGGCGGAACTACAACTTTGGAACCTTTTCGGCGGTCTCATGGCCGAACCATTATATCATCTGCTCCAGTTTCAATCTTTGGAGGAATTGGGATTTTTCTTTTGGTGTGACTGAACCTCAGAGAGAGGCTGCCTATGTATCCTTTCGGAATCAAGTCAAACGTAGTTCAGGCAATAATTTTTGTTTTGTTTTTGTTTCCGTTTTGTTTTTCTTTTCTTTTCTTCTCCTTTTCTTTTTCTTTTCTTTTTTCTTTTCTTTTTCTTTTTCTTTTCCTTTCTTTTTTCTTTTTTTCTTTTTCTTTTTCTTTTCTTTCTTTTCTTTCTCTTTTTGTACTTCCGGGTTCCAAAGAGGATAATCAAAGAAAGGTAATCGGCTCAAAGGGTTTGCGAAGGATTGATGGTGTTTGGATAGCGGGAATGAAAGTCTTCGTCATCTCAAATGTGCAAAGACATCGCCGGAGCGATTTAGACATAGTACTGCATCTGCATTCATAGCTGTGTCGGGGTCATTTCTTTCGATGTCACCCAGATACAATGCTCCTCTTGGCAATATTTTCCAATGATGTATGGACCCTTCCGATTAGGAGCAAACTTTCCTTTTGCTTCCTGGTGATGAGGAAGAATACGCCTTAACACCAGTTGCCCTACTTCAAAATTTATAGGCGGGGGCCATTCTTTGTTGGTACAATTGCCCGTGACAAACTGCAGTCATCCATTTCAATTAAGGTCAACGTTCTATACGAGTCTAGACCTACTCACTATCCTCAAACTCTGATTCAGTGATGGACATTTCCCAAACCATGAACCAATTGTCTTCAGTTGTTCCTATTCTTTTCTTTTAATTTTCTTAACTTCTCTATATTTCAATTTTTGATTCATTATTTCGAAGTCTGACAGATTTCTTGGGATTTTGGCATGAAGTCCGCAAGCATGTCATGTTATTTAAAGCTGCATTATTAGAATTGAAGAGAACTAAAAGAAAACATAGCAAAACTCTGAAAAATAAAGAAAGTGAACGATGAAAGATTTCATTTCTTGGAATTGGGAAGATAACAGGGTTCACATTCAGGAAATTAAAAATAGGAAACTAAATAAAACATCTGAGTTACACCCTGGGATAGCTCGCGATGCAGAAAAAGTGGCAGGACAGGTCTACTAGGACTCCCGCTCGATCAGGAATGGCGTAGCCTTCCAATTTTGAAGCTTGGTGCTTGGTCCCATGTATGATACCTCAACGGTTCTAGTTCCCTCTCCTGGCTGGACCATGTGTTTTTCGCATAGCATTTTCCTCATTGCCTCACGTATTCCCTCACTCTCTTCAGCCGTGAACACCTCATCATCTTCCTCTTTACTGTACTTTGGCTTCTGTGGTATGCGTCCAATAACCACTGGCTCATTCAGCCGATGTGGTTTGATCGTCCCCCATACCACATATGCCTGCTTGGATACATCAATTTTCTTTTCTGGTTCAGTCTCGGTGATTTTACTCTTCTTTTCCCCTTTCTCTTGCTTCGGGGTTGCCTTGGGCTTCCTTTCTGCATTAGCAATAGCAATTATGGCCTTAAGCGCCGGATCAAATTCTTTGCCTTCACAAATCATCCCGATTATCGGCCCATTGTTGTGAGCGGACAGCGGATTATTGGTCACATTTGGGACATCCTCATCTTTCAACACAATTTTCCCTTGCTCTAACAAGTTCTCTACCGCTTGTTTCAATGTCCAATAGTTGCTTGTATCGTGCCCTTCTACCTATGAATGGTATGCACACCTGACACCCCGCTGATATGATGGTGATTCCGGGTTTTGCCCGTTTGGGGGTATGGGCTGCAGCAAATTCATCTGGACAAGCTTAGGGAACAGGGTGGAGTAGGGTTCACCGATTGGTGTATAGTTGGGTCTCCTGGGTGGTTCCCGAGGACGGAAGTTATTCTGGGAAGGTCGAGGATTATAGTGGTTTTGGTGAGGAGGCTGGTTTCTTTGGAATAGAGGCTGATTTCTGTTAGCCTGTGGTTGTGGTCGACTGAAAGGTTGAGCATTCATAACCGCATAAAGTGGTGGAGCATAGACCATATCAGAATGAGGATTGTAGTGTTGAGGGGTTATTTCAGAGAACACAGGTCTACGGGCCCGGTATCTTCTTCCCCCTGATGCTGCCATGGTTTTTTCTTCTCTTGTCCTATTATTTGCCATTCCTCCAGACCCGCCTTGGATGGCTTGGGAGGTTGCTCTGATGGCTGCCTGACTCAAAATCCTACCTGTTTTCAAACCGTGTTCTACCATGTCACCAATTTTGATGGCCTCTGCAAAAGGTTTTCCCATGGCCGACATCATATTCTGAAAGTAATCGGGCTCTTGGGCTTGCAGGAAGACAGTGACCATTTCTATCTCATCCATTGGAGGTTTCACTCTTGAAGCTTGTTTGCGCCACTTAATTGCATATTCTCTGAAATTTTCTGAGGGTTTCTTCTTTAGATTTGTTAGAGAGTTCCTATTTGGCGCAATGTCTATGTTGTATTGAAACTGTCGAACAAAGTATTGGGCAAGATCATCCCAGATATGCCAACGTGAGATGTCTTGATCCATATACCACTCTGAGGCGATGCCGATTAGTCTCTCCCAAAAATATGTCATCAACAATTCTTCTTTGCCACCGACCCCCCGTAACTGATTGCAATACTTCTTCAGATGAGCAATGGGGTCGTCGTGCCCGTCATACTTTTCAAACTTTGGTGTTTTGAACCCTGACAGCAAGTGTACATGTGGGAACATACACAGATTTGTATAGGAGACACTCTTTTTCCCGCTCAAACCTTGCATGTTCTTTAAGCTCTGTTCAAGGCTTCTCATTTTCTTGCCCATCTCATCTTGCTCTGTGACTTTAGGGGTTTTGTCTTGTCCTGGTGTAAACTCATATGTTGGTGGATGAGGGTAGGCATATGTGGGGTATTGCGGAAGTTCTGGCTGGTAAGTAGGAGTTTGGTAAGTGAAGGCCGATGGATCAAACACAGGCCTCGGGACTGCGGGCTATGTTGTAGCAGTAGATGGTGGAGCAGTGAAGATGTTTGGAGTTGTCCCAGGTATGAATGTCTGGGGGCGAACCTCAGAAGTGCCTCCCACATAGTGAGCAGATATAGTAGGCTTCCCCAACGGGACGTTCGGGTGACTGATTGGAACGTTAGAAGTACCCGTTGACCTTGGGAATAACTCAGGAAATTCAAGGATGGCGCTCGAGGGTTCTTTTCCATTTGTCCATGCATCCCACATCTCCATCACCCTCAGACGCAAGATTCTATTCTCTTCCGCTGCAGAGGACTCCGAGGCCGGGATCCCTGAGATGGGGCTATCTTCAGATGTAGTAACTGCGGGCAAAGTCATTTCTGTAGACATTTCCAAACTGCCTTTCGATCTAGTGAAGTATTGATGCGATGCCAGTGTACCACAACCAACCACCGTTTCTAAAATTTAAGCTGGAATTTGACAGCAACAAACAGTTAGTTTGAGACAAGTGCTACGGTTACATGAGTCATCCTGGCTTTTCTTTTGTTTTCCTTGCTTTATTTTTCATTTTCTTTTTCCCTCTATTTTTTCTCATTTTCTGCTTTTCTTTTTTTTTTCTTTGATTTTCTTCCGCTCTTTTGTTTCTTTTGTTTTTCCTTTATTTGCTTCCCTTTTTTTTTGCTTTTCTCTTAAGGTTACGGTCGAATCCGATAAGGATTGCCTACGTATCGCGACCCCGCACGAATCAGACCAAGCGTAGTTCGTGAAGACTGAGAATGGAGTAAATAAGCTAACTCTTTTTTTTGTAATTTTTGAAAGAAATGCTTTAAAATAAGAAACGGAATAGTTTTGATTTTTTATTTTGATTTTGATTTTGTTTTGCTTTTTGAAAGAAATATTTTTAAAAAAAAATCATTTGCTTTTGATTTGAACTCTGGGAATTTTTAAAAGTACAAGGACAATATTTTTTTTTTGAATTTTCATTGGTTTTCTGTTTTTCTAAAGAAGAAAGAAAAAATATTTTGGGTTTTGGAAGTTGCCTCTTAATTTACGAAAGAGGGACTTTTAAGAAAACATTTTGGATTTCAAAGTTTTTTATTTTTTATTGTTTTTTATTTACAAAAGTACTTATAAAGAAAGCAAAATATTTTTGGACTTTTCAAAAACTTTTATGGACATTTACAAAAGAAAGACTTCAAAAGAGTATCTTTTTGGGATTTTAGTTTCTGATTTTGATTTTTTGGATTTTTTGGGAAGAATACTTGAAAATGGAGGAAGCCCGTATTTTGGACCTTGGTTTTTCATTATTTCATCTTTCCGTATGAAAGACTTTTGAAAGAAAGAAACTACCCCCCTTTTTTCTTGAGTTTTAAGAAAACCTTTTATTTGCATTTTCTAAGGAAAGATTTCTAAAGAAGGAACTTAAAAAAAAATATTTTTGGATTTTTTTAAAATCGGGGTCGGAACCAATGAGGTTTGCCTACGTATCTCACATCCGGTGAGAATCAGACCCGCGTAGTTCGGTCTGATCAGGAATAGAGAAAATAAACTAAACCCTTTTTTTGAATAAAACACTTACAAAGAAAAAGAGAAAATATTTTTTTTGATTTCGATTTTTTTTTAATTATTTTTTGAGAAGAAAAGACGACTAAAGAAATATTTTCCTTTGAATTTTAACTCCTTTTCAATTTTTTGAAATTTCGAAAAATCTTCTAAGGAAGCATTTGGACTATTAGTCTGAATTTATGAAAGAGATACTACAAAAGAAAAATATTTTTGGATTTTGAATTTTCTTTTTTTTTTTATTATTTTTTAAACAAATATTTTTGGATTTTGAGAGTAATTTAAAGGAAATATTTTTTTTGTATTATATATGTTTTTTTTCTAACTAAAAGACCAATTTTGTTTTCATTTTTTTTTAAAGAAAATTTCGGCGAGGTTGTGACACTACTTGGACATTGGTTTTATTCTTCTAAAAATAAGTAGTTATCTCCCTACGCTGCTATTTTCTTTTCTTCTTAAATTTTTTTTTGTTTGTTTTTTTTTATTTCAGAAACCGGTCAGCATGGAGATCTGAAGCAAATAAATGCGCAAAACAAACGGGATGCAGCAGGATGGTCTTTTCATTTCAGGTTGCTTGTCCTAGACGGACCCAACCCCTGTGTTGAGTCTCCTATGTCAAATGCAACATGATGCAAATAAGCGTTCCTACTAGGGATCCGGCATGAGGTTTTGTTATACTAGGTTCATCCTGGGTATATGTTCTAGACTGTGTACCCGAGCGGACAACTCGAGTCGAGGAGGGGGCTACGTATCGGGAACCCGCGAGATCGTCTGGCTTTGTAACTTGTCCGACCTCTTTCTTATTTCAGGGTATGACACTAACAGAATAGGGAGTCTTGACCAGCAAGCTCCTCCCTGGAGGTAAGAAGAGAAGGGTTTCGGCACAGTTTATATACAGTTCAGATAATATCAAAGCGGTAAAAGACAACATTTAGCACGTTATGCCCAAACATGTAATAAAAATCAGATAATAAAGCCAAATATAACAATTATTCTAAGCTCGAATTCTGAACCCTGAACTAACATTCTGGGTTCTCCTCCCCAGCGGAGTCGCCAAAGCTGTCACACCTCCTTTTTGCGCGCCCGCCCCGAAGGGTAAAATGCGTGAGCGAGTTTTTCCAATTTAAGTGATAATATTCGAAATGGAATTATTTATTTAATTCAGAGTCGCCACTTGGGAAAGGTTTGGCTTTTGGTGTCCCAAGTCACCGGTTCATCTTGAATCCCAATTCGAGGAAAATATTCGACTTTCCAAATGAAGTCTGCGAACCAGAAATTCTAAGTAAGGAATTCTGTTGACCCGAGGGAAGGTGTTAGGCACCCCTGAATCCCGTGGTTCTAGCACGGTCGCTTAAATTGTTGTAATGGCTAAATATTTGATTTTAATACATATTATAATTTATGTGCTTTTATCAACTTTAAACCGCTTTTACCATTATTATTTTTTAATAGAATTGCAACGTCGTGAAAATGCATCTCGAACCACGTCGCAATCAATGCACCCGTGGTTATGGATAAACATTACCTCCGGTAGAAGATTATCAATATCGGGTATAATAAGCTTATCCTTTCAGTACTCCGTTGTGGATAAACATTGCTCTCAGTAGAAGATTATCCATATCTAATATAGTAGCAGCTTACACAGCAGCTTCCTTTCTTCTAAAAATAGAAGAGATTTCAGTTCATTATGTACATCAGTTTGAATTTGAATAATATATTAGTTTCTCTCTATACTTGTCTTTATTTTATAGTCTTTATTTTATAACACGTTATCAGCACGAGACTCTGTCATCTCGAGCAAATATTTTGAAAGTATCTGAGGTAAGAACTTTCTTTTCCTAAATAATGTCAAATCTTTCTAAACTTGAATTTGTAGCCCTGGATATATCGGGCAAAAGCTACATGTCTTGGGTGCTTGATGCTTAAATTCATCTTGATGCGATGGGTCTGGCAGACACCATCAAAGACAAAAATCAGGCATCAAACCAAGACCGTGCCAAAGCAATGATATTCCTACGCCATCACCTTGATGAGGGCCTGAAAATGGAATATCTTACTATTAAAGATCCAGACATACTGTGGAATAATTTGAAAGATAGATATGACCACCTGAAGATGGTCGTTCTTCCACAGGCACGATATGATTGGACTCATCTAAGGCTACAAGATTTTAAATCTATCAGTGAGTATAATTCTGCTATGTTCAGAATTATTTCCCAATTGAAGTTATGTGGTGATAATATTACTGATCATGATATGTTGGAGAAAACTTTCACCACTTTTCATGCCTCGAATATGCTCCTGCAGCAGCAATATCGAGAGATGGGATTTAAAAAGTATTCTGAACTTATCTCACATCTTCTTATAGCCGAGCAATATAATGGGCTATTAATGAAAAATCATGAATGTCGACCTACTGGTTCTTGTCCATTCCATGAAGTGAATGAGACGAACTTCCACCAGGCTAAACGTGGAAAAGGTCGTGTCCCCAGTCGTGGTCATGGTCGTGGTCGGGAAAGAAACTCTAATCATGGTAATAATAATGCACCAAAGAACACTCCTCACCACCAGTAGTGGAAAAGGAAGGAACAAAAGCATGAAGCGGTGCAAGCACCAAATGCAGAAAATGCATGCTATAGATGTGGAGAAAAAGGGCACTGGTCACGTACCTGTCGTACGCCAAAGCACCTGGTTGAGCTTTATCAAGCCTCCCTAAAGAAGACAGAGAAAAATGCTGAAGCAAATTTTATTTCTGAAGATAATTTAGACTTCATGCATTTGGATGTAACTGATTACCTTGCACTCCCAGAAGGAGAAACAAGTCATGTAATCGGTGGTGAATCTGTAGAAATGTAAATATTTTAATTTTTGTTATTTGTAATAGATAGTATGGTTATGTAATTGTTGTACATAAAGAAAAATTATGATTTGATAATGATGTTTACTATAATATATCTTGTTTATGTCATTTTGAAGAATATGGATAACATTATTAGATCAACTTAAACTCTAGCAGAGTTTGCAAGAAATATACAACCACAAGAAGTGGTTATATTTCGTATATCTCATTGTAATTATATTTTGTTAACTACCAAAAGTGGTATATGCCTATGATCACCAGAAGTGATAATTTAGGCTTTCTATGGTTACAATTGAAGATAAGCTACATAAATATTCTCTATATTAAATGCACGCCTCGATTTGCTCCTGAAGTAGTAAATATTTTAAAAGAGGTTGAGGCATCACAATTTGATGTGATTAATGCGCATTCAGATAATTATGTTCGATTTCCTGAAGGATGAGAACTTTTGATAATATTAATCCATTCACTGAAGTAAATGTGACAATACTAATAAGTCGGGTAAATATGAACGCGCTCTTGATGTGAATACATTACAATTCACCTCCAGAAGAGTTAATATAATTGAGAGAATATATACTCAATATTTCATATTTTAAATTTGCTTCTGAAGAAGTAACACAATTGAAATTGCCTCCTGAAGTGGAAAAATATTATGAAAAGGAGTTTTTGTGTGCTTAAACAATTGTTTATTTGATTGTGATTTTCTCTCATGACACCAGCAGTGTCTGAGCAATATTTAATAATACAAAATGTATCAACAACTTCTGAAGAGCTAAATGTTTGCCTAAAGAATACATGACACCAGTAGTGCCAGATAAATATTAGATTATAGATAATAAATGAAGGCTCTCGAAGAGCTTATATACAAATATGTCATTCTTATTATATGATTATGGTAAAAAACTTATGTTGTAGTAAACCTGAAGTTTACTAATACAAATGGCTATCATATTGAGACTACAAATGATTGAAAGATTGATAATCTTCATGTTTCCACAATCATAGGGGGTAAATTAATATGTATGTGAGAAGTTACCCACCTTATTCTTTAATTTGTATTATATCATGTATCACAGTAAATCAGAAGTTTACTAAAGCAAAAGTTTATACCGTAGCAAATCAGAAGTTTACTAAGAGATAGCGCATGACATGATAAACTTGAAGTTTTCATTTGCCATTTTTAAATGAGCTATTTGAGAATTCAGATAAACATATACTAAAGAACTAGAAAATTCTTCAGGAATTCTCATGTGTTGCTTGTTCTTAGAATAAATTGATTATACCAGCTAAAGTTGGGACTAAGACCCCTGATTCTGAAATATATAAAAGGTGAATATGGGCCCGTTCACCTATCATGTGAACCATTTATAGGTGCATATATGAGATGGTTACATGTGTAATTATTGTCAACCTGCAGTTTGGCATTTGGAATTGCTTTTCTCGATTAAGAGCATAATTTTCAGATTATGAAATCAAGACAGTTCATCTTGATAATGCTGGTTTATATCCAAGATGGTTTAGCATTGAATACCTCCTATTAATGGCTAAACCATTGCTTATGAGAACAAAGCTTCATGTGTTGGTCTAAGATTTTCTAAATTGCATATAGCAGCACTTGTATGCATCAGATCAACAATATATGATAAGTCCTCCCTTCACAATTGGTTTAGGATCAGAAACCAAATATTTTTACTATCTTTTGTTGTGTGGTATATGATTAATTTCTCTACCATAATACACAAAGATATGTTTCCCAAAGATGATTGGGGATATATGTTAGTTTTTCTAACATTTGGGGGATGGAATAAACAGTTGAAAAATATGCTATATGAATCGAATTATCATGATCCTCACTTAGAAGATAATTCAAGTCGAATGCCAGAAGCATTTGCTGATCCAAAATTAAATTCATATTTCAGCTGCAAATGCTCTTATAAAAATTAAAGTCCCTGAAGGATAGAGTTTACTGTACGCATGAAGCGTGGTAGACTAATCGGTTCCAAAGGTAACAATCCTTGAAAAATAGTAGGAGCTAATTATGAACACCTAATTTTTGACAACATTTAATTGTTTATCACTTCTTTTATGTAAATATTTTAGGGGGTTTTAACCTACTATTATTTTAGCTTTATTACAGTTTTTATTATAGGATAAAAATATTTAAAAAAAATAAAAGGTGAATTATCACTATTAATATTTTTTTTATTTTTTGTTTTTTTTATAAAAAAAATCCGAAAATATTATTTTTTTTAAAAAAAATAATTTCGGGAATGATTTAAAAAATAAGAAAAAGGGAAGTATTGAATAAAAAAATATATAAAAGTAAAAATAGGTGGAATTCTCTTTAAAAAAAAGTAAAAGAATGTAGAAAATTAAAAAAAAAGTTTTGTGGAAATTTTTAAAAATTAAAAAGTAAAAGAAGGTTGGAATTAAAAAATAAATATAAAGGTATCTGAAAATTTAAAAAATTTAACGTAAATGAAAGTAGCATTTTTAAAAGAAAGTGGTTTGTTTTTTTATAGAAAAGTTAAATAAAGTGAGATTCTCTTTTAAAAAAATAAAAAGTGGGATTTTAAATAAGATAAAAGTAATCAAATTTGGAATTTTAAAAATAAAAGTAAATAAAGGTGAGATTTCTTTTTCTAAAAAAATAAAAGCAATTTGTAAGTGAGATTTCTTTTAATTAAAAAAAAATCTGAAAAATTTCGAAAATTTTGCTATAAATAGAACAGAAAATTTAGAAAGAATGGGGTTCAAAAAAAGAGGAAAAAATAGAGGGTAAGAAAAAAAGAAGGGGCGGAGAGAGAGGTATACACTCGATATACACTCTGGATACAATGTATATACAGGGGCAGAATTCATTTTGGAGAGAGTAAAAAGATAGAACCAAATTTTCTGAAATATTGAGAGCGAAAGAACACCAGAGAGAGTTCAAATCTAGAAAGATAAAACAAAGAGAGATTTCCGGACTATTTTTCTTCTCCATTTTTACTAGTTTTCTCCGTGTTGCTGGGATTTCTGGATTGAGGTGTTGAAGCTACTGTGTTGGGCTTTCTGCTGCTGTATTTTGCTGTTTGCTATTGCTTATTGCTTATCCCATTTTTCTGTTTTACATACCAGGTACACATTTGAACCTGTTTTGGTGTAATTTCTCCAGTGGAATGGAAAGGCAATTGTTGTTTGACATTCATTAAAGCTTTACTATTTTTTTAGTTTATTATGATACAGTTAGCTTTAAGATTTGTATGATAGATTGTGCATTAATGCGCCTGTAAGGGACTAGTTGGATTATTAACATGCTATGTACTGTTTTGTAACTTGTGGACAATAGGTATTTGTATAATTAGGATGGTTGTTAAACCGATTTGAGTTGTTTTGAATTGTGAGGGACTGTGAACTCTAATATGTAACTCATTTCTAGATGAAATCAAGTCCATAGTGTCAAATAGTTTTACTGTTCGTGTTATGCTCGCCACACCAAAAATCAAAGGCAAATCACAGCAAATAGGTGCATATTCACGTTGGTCCAGGTCACGTATGCTTAGTTTCGAATTGGAAATTATCCATGACTCCATGTGTGATTTAAGTCATTATTGGTAAGTGATTCGTTAGAGTGAGTTATAGGTAAGACCATTCCTACTCTAATAGGGATGAGCAAACAATTGTGAGTTATGTGCTAAACCAAATGAGAATTGAGCTATGTGTTAAAATCAGTGCTACAATAGCTTAGAAATAATGTCAATCCCGAGTGCAAAAAATTAGAAATTATGAGTATGATTAATTCTGTAAATTAGCTTCCCCCTACACCATTTGATCAAGTTGGACTGTCATGATCCCTGAGGCCTAAATAATTCTTGCCCTGACTATGGAAGTTCAATTGATAGGATACTAGGCGTATGAACCATTGCGGGCTCAGGCGGCCCATTTTCTGTGAAATGAAACTTTGGTCGTGTACTGGAAATGTCCCGCTCTCTTTGTTCAACTCTGGGGATTAACTGTTTGAAATCGAGTTAGGTAATTTCGGATCTTTCACGTACATTAATTAACTAGGACTGCTTTCATTTTAGAGACGAATTAAATAGAAAATTATAGATTGTTTTAGGATGGACCTTTAAAATAATAAAAACGAGACGAGCCTCGCCAAATAAAAAATACAAAGATCGCAGGGCCCCCGTTAAATGTATATATTAAAACACTTAGATTGCAGGACGGACCGTCTAATGAATTTCACGGCTTTCCTCAAAATAATAACGTGTTAGTCTCTTTAGGCGCGTATTTTAATAACATTACCTCCCTAAACTCGGGTGCGCATTTATGTGACCCAAATCCAAATCTCAACGAAGTCGAAATGTGTCGCTAATCACAGGTACATCGATTGTGACGTGGTGCGAGATGCATTTCCACGACGTTGCAAATTATTTTTTTTTTAAAATAATGAATGAGACGAGCCTCGACAAACAAAAATACACAAGCTGTGGGGCCCTCTATACGTGTTGGTAAAATTACTTAGACTTCGGGATGGGCCGTTTAGCAAAATTTCACGGCCTTACCCAAAATAATGATGCGCTAGTCGCTTTAGGCGCGCCTTTAATAATTTACTTTCTTAAACTCGGGTGCACATTTATGTGATCCAAATCCAAATCTCAATAGAGTTGAAATGTGTCAATAATCACGGGTGCATTGATGTGACGTGGTTCGAGATGTATTTTCACGACGTTGCAATTCTCGTTAAAAATAATAATAATAAAAATAGTAAACAGTTAAAATTTACACATAGGTTCAACATGTATTAAAATCAGATAAATAAGCCGAATATGACAGTTGAGCGACCGTGCTAGAACCACGGAACTCGGGAATGCCTAACACCTTCTCCCGGGTTAACAGAATTCCTTACTTGGATTTCTGGTTCGCGAACTGTAATACAGAGTCAATCATTTCCTCAATTCGGGATTCAACCGGTGACTTGGGACATCATTAATCTCTCAAGTGGCGACTCTGAATCTTTAAATAAAATCCCGTTTCGATTGTCCTTTAATTGGAAAAAACTCCTCTGCGCCCTTGCGGGCGCGGGTAAAAAGGAGGTGTGACACTAATGATCAAAATGATCATAATGAGGAGGAAATAAGCTCTAGAAGAGCCCACGACATAACATTTCATGAAACTCCCGAAAAAGTTTAGGTATCTGAAAATATAGAAAGTGATGAGATCTCCACAAGTTATGTCGCTTCGGAACTGACACAAAATGATCGTCAACGATATTTAATACAATATAGTGCACAATATTGTAAAAGATTGTGAGGATCGGACTAGCAGTCCAGACAGTTGAAGATGTCATACCATTTAGATACAAGTCTTAACCTATATGACTTATTTGGCTAAATCTATATGAAGATCCTTGAAGGATTGAAAATGCCCGAAGCATATAATTCAAAGTCTTGAGAAATGTACTCGATCAAATTATAAAGATCTTTGTACGGTTTAAAGCAATATGTGCGCGTGTGGTATAATCGCCTCAGTAAATATTTGCTGAAAGAAAGTTACATAAATTATGTTATTTGTCCGTGTATTTTTATAAAGAAAATGTCATCAAAATTTGTTACACTTGCTGTTTATGTTGGTGACATAAATCTTATTGGAACTACGGAAGAGCTCCAAGAGGATCTTAAAAATACTTTTACATGGACAAAGTGTACCCATTAAGTACACTAATGAATATTCAATCACTTGAAGTGAATAAGGATCTGTTCCAACCTCTAGAAGAGGATGAGGAGCTCCTTGGTCCTGAAATACTCTATCTCGATGTAGATAGTGCATTTATTCATCTTGCTAATGCTAACAAAAGTGGTGCAGATCGTATTGATAATGCAGGTTATTTATCCGATACCCATAAAGCTCGATTTCAAACCGGCAAGCAGGGAGTGCATATGATTGAGATCAGTGATTCATTCGAGAAACATGTGGGTTGGAATGTGATAAAAGACCCACAATATTATACGGAGACAATGTTTTATGCATAGCACTATTAAAGGGAGGATTTATAAAAGGAGATAGAACGAAGAACATTTTACCAGAATTATTCTACATACATGATCTTCAGGAAAATTGTGACATTGATGTGCATCAAATTAGTTCAAGTGACAATCCAGCAGATTGTCTTTACCAACATCAATTTTTGAGAATATGGTATACAAGATTGGAATGCGGAGACTCAAATATTTGAAATAAGGTTTTCTTCAGGGGGAGTAAAATGCGCGCTGTACTCTTTTTCCCTTACTAAAGTTTTTCCCACACGGTTTTCCTTATAAGGTTTTTAATGAGGCAGCCAGATATGCGTATTACTAAATATGTGTACTCTTTTTCCTTCACTGAGATTTTTTTCACGTGGTTTTTCCTAGTAAGGTTTTAATGAGGCACATTATCTTTTAATGAACATCCAAGGGGGAGTGTTATAAATATATTATATTATGGATGTTCATTTAGTACTCCGTTGTAAATAAACTTCCTGAAGAAGCTTATCCATATGAGACTCCACCGTAAATATGTTTATCTATTTAAGTACTCTATTGGAAATAAGCTTCCTGAAGAAGCTTATCACTTCGATACCCGGTTATGGATAAACATTACCCCCGGTAGAAGATTATCCATACCGAATATAATAAGCTTATCCTTTCAGTACCCAGTTATGGATAAACATTACCTCCGGTAGAAGATTAACCATACCGGGTATAATAAGCTTATCCTTTCAGTACCCAGTTATGGATAAACATTACCCCTGGTAGAAGATTATCCATACCGGGTATAATAAGCTTATCCTTTCAGTACCCAGTTATGGATAAACATTACCCCCGGTAGAAGATTATCCATATCGGGTATAATAAGCTTATCCTTTCAGTACTCCATTATGGATAAACATTGCTCTCAGTAGAAGATTATCCATATCTGGTATAGTAACAACTTACACAACAGCTTCCTTTCTTCTATAAATAGAAGAGATTTCAGTTCATTATGTACATCAGTTTGAATTCGAATAATATATCAGTTTCTCTCTATACTTGTCTTTACTTTATAGTCTTTATTTTATAACAAGTCCATGTTTATAAATATTTTAAATTTTAACCGCCTCAGAATTAACTATATGAACTTTAAACTCGATAGTTTAAAGTTGACGTGAAGGTTTTAAGGAGAAAAAAAGAGAGTAATGATTTGACGTTTATCAAAATTGAATAAATCTTAAATATTGAAACTTCATATTGACCGAAGCATTGAAGAAAAAAAAAAAGAAGAGAAGCATTACCGATATGAAATTTGTCAAAATTGAGTAATCTTTACTGAATATGATTTATATATAGGAGCTCAAAGCTACTACATGGTGTTGCTCAAAGCGACTACATGGTGTTATTTCTACTAAATTACACTATTACAATCCGGAAAATAGTCGGCTCATTTGACCATCTAAGCTCCTCTAGATTATAAGTCAAATCAGAGTACAATTTTTTAGACCATTAGCCATGTAAGTTTTTCTAGTTATCGCTTTAACTGTATGAAAAAAGAATTATATGTTGAAATTGATTGGAAGTGCATGAGCATAAGGCTACAAATGACAAATATGTTTAATATAAGAGATTCTTGTTTGTGATTTTCCCTAAGTAATGACGAATGATCACAAATAACGATAAAGGTTGGTAATATAACAAAGTTATCCTTTTTAATTTGTTGAATATTAGCGAAATATTTTCATATCAATGGAGATGCTACAAGCTCAACAAGATAATGATATTGCATAGTCGCTCTCAAATAATAACTAATACATATACATACAATATATATATATATATATATATAAATTTAGACACTTGCGGCTATTAGAAATAAATAATTTCGAACGTTGATTAAAAGTGATCTTAGCCCAGCATCAATTGGATTGTGACCCACCCAACACAGTAAAATGAGAATAAACGAAAATCTTTTTAACCAATTTTTTTATTGTCTTTAAGCAAGATAATGATCATATTAGCTATGGGATCTCTCATGCCTAAACCACCTAACGTTTTCTGTTTCTTCCTCTAGAGAAGGTTCGACCCAACAAGTTATCACAATACACATTGCATCCTCGAAAAGCGAATGAGACCACCTTTTGTCTGAGATATCATACAATCATTTCACCACTCGATTGGATTTGCTAGAACTTCTTGCTTCATCACTTGAGGTTGCCAGTTTTCAACCTTTAGACATGGAATGCAGCGTGATTGACCCATCGCCAGTGTTGCCTCGGTAAACTTCCAATTGTTACAAAGGGGTCTTTGTCCACTTAGTTGTCGAACAAGGTCTTAGCAATTAGCACAAGGTGTTTAATCTAGCATTTCCATTGAACAGCTGCAGTAGTGGTACAGCTAACAGCCTAACACAAATAGCAAGTCACTCAGATTCCTACTATGTCAGTCATCGGTGCAAGTCCGATATGGATGTACCTTGGTACTACCAGTGCATTACAGAACAATGGTATAAAGTGATACAGATTCCTAATGGTACAAGACTTGAGCAGAGCAAGTCCACTTGGAAAAATATCTTTGCTTGATGCTAGTCAAATAAATACAGTGCTTTCCACCAAAATATAACAGAACGGCAAGAAATCATCTTACGGACATTTTCTTTGAACGTAAGATGCCCCATGCTCTTCGTACCTGTCATCAGCATAATGAAAAGGTGTACTCATTAAAACCCACTGTAATTATGCGGCGTAGGAAGAGCTGTTTTAAAGGAAACAAAAATTAGGAGTACTGTTGCTTGTCAAAACTGAAAAGTAGCATTGGTTTCAAAGAAACATGCAGAACTTACTCGGACTTTGAAAACCACATTTGTTGAAAGGAACCAAGAGATGCCAATATGCTGCCCCCTATCCAAACACTGCACAACGCCTTTGTTAGATCAGAACTGTGTGAAGAAAGCCTCCAATTGCTAAGTGCAAACCATTATTTATGGAACAACAGATATATCCTCTTCAAACTAGCATTTCAAGATTTTACTAAAAGCAGTAATAAAAAAGAGTGTGTTTACCGTTTTCTCAAATCTGCACATATACGGTAAGGGAAAGGGGAAAAAGGATATGCCAATAGTACTTGAAATTTTACTAAGCAAAATGCTTCAGTTATATGCTGTCAGCTTTAAACTTAGAAGTAGCAAATATCGGGAGAAATCCAAACCAATCCGTGAATGTTGCATCCAGACGAAAAAAGTCCAGAAAACAAACTAGACAGTTGAAAGCTTCAACCTTTACTTTATACACTCAACACCTAAAGGAACTATTACCATGAAGAGAGGCTGAGAAAGACTGAAATGAGAACTACAGAGTAATAGTTTAACCTGAATCTCCTTTCTGTAGCATTTCCACTGGCCAGTACTTTGACTCTCGCTGCTTGAGGAGACTCCTGGAAGAAAGCGCAGACAGAGATATGAAATTAGGTATTCAAGCTAAGGAGATAAGATAAGACTGCTATCCTTGAATTTGAACAAGTGCATAAAAGGTGAGAGGGGCATAGTTAGAGTTAAATGGGAAATGGCACCTCTAGCAAATCCTTTTCCAGACGTTCTTTGAGTTGCTGCATCGATGCTGTTCCCCAAGCAAGCTGTATTAAGCAGTGAATCAAACTAAAATCTCATCCAAAGTTTCATATTCAAACAAGCAAAATAAAAGCAGTCTTCGGAAATCCATATGCTTGTGGTACGTAGGTGTGGGACTTAATCCAATGATAAATTTGAAAAGCACTGGCTCTAATCTGCCATTGAATTTTCATATTGTTCTTTATATACTAATTTTTATCTACAAAGTCATAAAGAGTATCATCCAGTTAGAAAAATTATAATTATTTTGTCATGCAATTTCTATTTTTTTTTTTTTCTCCAGAAGGAAAGCGTCCTCTCAGTTTTAGTGCTTACAATGTGAAAATGGGAATTTAAAAGAATTGACTTTTATAAAATGATCTTCACAAGTATTTAAATGTTAAAAGCAACTACAAAAATTAGGGGAAGTGCGCAAAAAGGAAACTTCAGCCTCATATTTAAAGAGATTACAAGAAGCATTGATGGCTTTACCAATATACTACTAAAAAGTTCTCTTCGGATATCCACATCGCACTTGTTAATGCTCTCGATAACCTGAAAGTTTTGAGTAAATTACTACACCAAACGACAAAGGAAATGCGAAAGAGGAACAAAATTTGAAGGACGAATTTCAACTGATATTATCTATTTGAGCAAAGGGAGAAAGGACCAACCATTTGTGGTAGACCGCGAAGAGAAGCAACAGTCTCAGCAAAACTTTCCATACCGGGGATAGTCTGTGACGCACCAGAAAGAAAAACACCAAAGTAAAAGACTAGATAAACCAGAAAATCTGAAGCGGCTAGATTGAGAAGGCAAGATGACAGATTCTCCAGATAATAGGTATGCTTATACAGAAACAACACCGAAAAAATACTTTATTAAAAATCATTAGAGACTGATATCTCAAATAATACATATCTTTGACAATTCAACAACTAAATCTGAATCTCAAAGGTAGAGATCATGGCACAATAAACTGTCACCCCAGAAACATCCCACTATTTTGTGACCTGAAATACTATAAACTTTGTTGAACCTTCAAATGCAAGGAAATGAGATGCAAAGTTAAAAAGGTAATATCGAACCAAATTGTGTGAGCAGTACTGGAGGTGTGTAAATTAGCACAGCCAGGTCCACTATCCTCATTAACCATCAAAATAATTCTTGAAATATAGTTCTAATCATTGCAATGCAAAGATAGGACCTTGCAGATCATACCAAGGAGTGCTTCAGCTATAAGTATACCCCACTTCTGAAGGATCAATACATAAAAAGTGAAAAATACGACAGCGGGGAGGCAGGGCAAGAAGCATTACAGATTCAACATCTTAAGATTATTAAAATACAGAATCATGCACAGAAGAAGATGAAAGTCGCGCACAAACAACTGCTCACATACATCCATGAGACCATGCCTCCCACAAGATAAGAGAACAACACAAGAAACCCGAAAATTAGGACGGTAAGCAATACCAACCTGAACTAATGATGGATTGAAAATAATATCAGGAATCTTGAATCTATCCGCTCCGACTTCTATCGTTCTGTTTCATCATGCAAAACAAAAAAATAGAAGGCATATGAAACTTAATTTTAACCATACAAAGGAATATTCCCCAATTCCAATCTTATTGACTTAATTGATTTTTTGCAGAGAGAGAGAGAGAGAGAATTGAATGAGTTACTATATTTGACATCGCTAGATATTTGAGTCGTATGAAAAAGTATAAAGATGTCACATCAAATTCAATTAATATAAACTTATACAGAATGTTATCTTCAGCTTGACATTGTTTAAATGATGGACTCAGCCAATTAAGGAAAGAGACTCGCATGTTTTTGAGAAGGCATAGGTTAATCAAAATAGGTTATAGGCAGCAACTCTGAACGGCTGAAGCCTAATAATCTGGGACCGAAAACCACTACCATGGGGCTTCTAGTTATACCAAGAAAGAGTAAAACTACAAACCAAGAAATAAAAGGGGTCCGATTTTTGCATTTAGATCTTCAACCAAAGATCTAAGGAAACTCAATCACTCATTCTCCAATGAAACAGAGGAAGACTACAACACTTACTGCCCGTCAGGTAGCTCATAAGACGTCGTTGGAATGTTTGAATATGAACTATCTGCAAGAAATAGAGTAGCAGCATATTACTTTCAAACTTCAAAAAAGGAAAATACTACATACAGAAAAACACCAAAGAAAAAAAGCATATGAAAACATACAAGAATATAGTATCACTGGAACTTGAAGCAATCAAAACTGCCATAATGAGCATAGTATATATAATAAAAGGTCTAAGACTATTGCCAAAGATATCGGTGACATTTTGTTAGATGAGGAAGATTAATTTTTTCCTTTTTCCTTCTTCTGTCAACTGCCAACGTAAGCAGCAATATATACTAAAAGGTCGAAGACTATGGCCAAAATATATCAGTGACATTTTGTTGGATGAGGATAGTTACTTTTGCTCCCTTTCCCTTCTTCTGTTTCCTTTTAGATAAGGGTACATTATAGCTGAGGGAATACAAAAGAAACAACTGTCATTTCTGTCAAGACATAATAGAATGTTGGCAATATCTTCAGAGTTAATATCCTTTCACTACACTTAGGTCAAGATTCAATTCCCTGTAAATATCTCCTGCATTGGATTTTAGATGATTCATAGTTTTTCAGGGCAGAGTTGGATGAGGGAAGAGGAAACAACATATATTTAATACCTATGCTAGATAAGGATCTATGATAGAAGCTGCTTTGGTTCATAATAGTACCTTGACCCAACTAAAGTAACTCATTTTCCTGTTTCAGAGTCAAAACAGTTTTTTTTTTACCAATTGCATTTTAAAAGTTTATGATAAGTTTTTATAGTATCTCAATTAAATTTCGCAGGACAAAGTAACTGTTTCCAAAATTGAACCTCAAAAAATAAAAGTGGGCATTCAATTGGGAGTGGAAGCAAGTTATTTGGAGAACTGCCTTCTCATATTTAGATACATTTGTATCTTTTAGGGATAATAAACAACAGAGTCCATGAGTCAAAAGGAGTATAAGAATATAATAGTTAAGAGGAGAAACAAACCATCATATGGAGTATCTGGGGCTCGCGAGACGCATTCTTTTATGTCACTTGCAATCGCTCTCTGCAAAAACAGAACAAGACTGAGCAGCTAAGAGAAATAACAACTGAAGAAAGGAAATGCTAATAATGATTAACCTGGCAATACAGTTTGTAACTCTCTGTTGTATCAGGGAAGTCAAGGTCTACTGTCTGTGAAACAAAGCATAAATGTGATCAAGAAATTCGACAAAACATCAGAAGATTAATGGTGAACAAAGCTTAAAAAGATAGTAATGAAGAAATATAAACCAAGATACTTAAAATTATATTTAGGTGAGGATTAAACAATCAGATTGGTTATGGCACTAAAAAACAAGGGTGTGTTACCTGAAATTCTCCTGGACGGATCTCCTTCCGCTTGAATGAGTACCGAGGTTTATCTAGAAGAATAATGAGAAAAAGGGGGGAAAAAAGTTTGTTTCAAGATAAGGCAGATCATTGTGTATGAAATCATGTCTTAAGGGGGGAAACTGACAATAAATAACTAACCGTAATGCCTTTCTGTTCCAAACTTTTTATCAAGCAATCGGTAAGAATTTCTCCCCCAATAGGAGATGTAGCAACCGCCTGTTATCAAAATAAAGAAACATAGAATATATGTTCAACGAAACCAAAAACAGAACTTTGAGAAGTTGGACAACAATGCACAGACCATGTGTTGAAGATTTAACATCCATAGCCACTAATATTTTCCCATCCTTCAAAATATAAAAGAAAGATTGTACAAGTGCGCCAGCAACTTAGACCCTGTCTCCCCATGCAACGAGGAGGGATGATGCAACTAAACATGAAATCCTTTTCCTCCTTCCACCTCCCATAGACAAAATAAACATCTAAAATTTTCATCTTGAGTGCCTGCCATCTTCAACATCTAAAGTACATGATCAATCCTGCATTGATTAATTAGCTTTTCCACCTTAAAATCCATATCCTGGACTTGATTTCTTCTTCACTCTGGCTTACAATTTAGAAAACAGCAAGGAATATTCTATGAATGAATAGTCAGTTAACACATCTACTCGACGGAAACATGCCAGCCAAACCATTATATGATTTTTCTTAAAGAAATTCTAGCGAGATACAATTTGAGGCCCTCAGTTTACCATGAGGGAAGTACAACAAGATAATAGATATTACTTCTTTTTTATTTTAATTTTATTTTTGAGAGTGAGAAGAGGAGGTTAGCAGATTCGGGAACAAATTCATTTGCTTCAGTGCAATTAAACAATTCCCAGACGCATGTCAGAAGTACAAACATTAATGGAGATCTCTGTTTGTTAAGTAGGAGCTCTGCTAATGCTAGGAATTGAACAAAAGAATTCCATAAGAAAGAAAAGGAAAAGAGGTCATATTTCAAACTGGAAGTAGTATATTTTACAATAGATAGCTCAACTAAATAGGTAAAAGTGATCATATGTTAAACTCTTAATTAAGTGAAGACACTACAGTCATCAGGGAAAAAAAACGGAAAAAACTAGGCAGTTGTTCTTTGTTGAGGGATACCTTTTGAAGAACATATCCATCATGAACAGGAGCAACAGTAGTCGATCCTCCACCACTGTATTAGTTCAAGAACAGCTCTTTCAGCAATATCCAATGAGCAATAGAGAAAAGATGCAAGCAGAAACTGCTAGATTCATAACAGTTAAAAAGGTAGAGTAACAAAAAGAGCACACATGCATTCAGTCTCCTAAATAGAAACAGCTATAACTTGAAAAGAAAATAGTCAGCAGATCCGAGGACAGAGAAAAATGCAAACCACTCCTTCACCAACTTCAATAAGATAAAACAAAATACTCCAGAACTGGTAACTTGAGCTTCAATTTTGTATAAATGATTGGATGACTTTTGATGTATAGTTGATTGCATGGATGAGCATTCCAGAGAACATCTTTGTATAGCTCTCTTTGCTTGGGAAAATAGTTGTAGAGATAAACAAATAGAGTGTGCCTTCTTTAACACCATACACTCTTAGATAAGGTGGTGCACACATTTCAACAATAATAGCGAATTTAGCTTCTTAATTATTGAAGAATTTCATTTGTGCTCTTGGTGTCTAACCAATAGCCAATTTAACTTCAACACTATTTTGGTATCTTTTTTTTTTTTTGATAAGGTAAAGGTTTCATTAAAGGAGTACCAAGAAGGTACCCAAAAAATTACAAGTTACAACATATCTACATCAGTTACATTCCCAAAATACCTATAAAATCTATAAACTGATCTAAGTTTTCAACTATATTTCCTTTACACCAGAAATACAAATTTTGAAGGCAACTATTCTTTACAAAAGCTAGGTGATTTCTTTGATTCTCAAAACATCTCTTATTCCATTCCAACCAAATGGTCCAAAAGATGCGGAGGGGTATAGTCTTCCAGATTTTCTTCAGATCTTTCCTGACTTTCTGGTATTGCCAACATAGCAGTAGGTCTTTCACATTCCTTGGCATCACTCAATGAACTCCACTCATGTTCAGAAAAGATTCCAAATTTGTTGTATTTGGTTACAATGCATGTCACACCTCCTTTTTACCCGCGCCCCGCAAAGGCGCAAAGGGAGTTTTTCCAATTAAAGGACAATCGAAACGGGATTTATTATTTAATTCAGAGTCGCCACTTGGGAGATTTATGGTGTCCCAAGTCACCGGTTGAATCCCGAATCGAGGAAAAATTGACTCTGTATTACAGTCCGTGAATCAGAAATCCGGATAAGGAATTCTGTTAACCCGGGAGAAGGTGTTAGGCATTCCCGAGTTCCGTGGTTCTAGCACGGTCGCTCAACTGTCATATTCGGCTTATTTATCTGGTTTTAATACATGCTGAAACTTTGCAAATTTTAACTTTTTAACGAGAATTGCAACGTCGTGAAAATACATCTCGAACCACGTCACATCAATGCACCCGTGGTTAGTGACACATTTCAACTCTGTTGAGATTTGGATTTGGGTCATATAAGTGTGCACCCGAGTTTAAGAAAGTAAATTATTAAAGGCGCGCCTAAAGCGACTAGCGTATCATTATTTTGGGTAGGGCCGTGAAATTTTGCTAAACGGCCCATCCCGAAGTCTAAGTAATTTTACCAACACGTATAGAGGGCTCCGCATCTTGTGTACTTTTGCTTGTCGAGGCTCGTCTCATTCATTATTTTTTAAAAGGAATTTGCAACGTCGTGGAAATGCATCTCGAACCACGTCACAATCAATGTACCCGTGATTAGCGACACGTTTCGACTTTCGTTGAGATTTGGATTTTGGTCACATAAATGTGCACCCGAGTTTAGGGAGGTAATGTTATTAAAATACATGCCTAAAGAGACTAACGCGTTATTATTTTGGGGAAGGCCGTAAAATTTGCTAAATAGCCCGTCCCGATTTCTAAATGTTTTATTTTAACCATTCATTGAGGGCCCCACAACTTGCATTTTTACTCGGCGAGGCTCGTCTCATCATTTTTATTTAAAGGCCCAATCCTAAAGCAATCTATAATTTTCTATTTTATTTGCCTCTAAAACAAAGAAGAAGATCCTAATTAGTTTTGCATTATTTAAGAATTAGAAGACCTGGGCCTATTGAACTCATACGAAATCAAATTTTTATTCGCTTTAGGTTCTGAATGCAGTCCGTATAAATAGACCCTTATCTAAGTGTGTACAAAGAGCAAACCAACTATAGATCTGGGCCCAGGTCCAAATGAACATGCAATCAGAGCTAGACCTGGGCCGTTTGTGACAGTACCGAAGCCCAAAATGTCCAAAGTGGACCACTAACCTCAGCTTCAATTCTAGTTGAACGCAGAATCACTGGAACAACTTCAAGTTATTTAACGTGCACTCAACAAATTATGAGAAGGGAGAATCACGTTTATCTACTCAAACTAAGGAACAATTGATCATTTGAATCTCATATTTAAATTCAGCTTACTCCACCTGTTTAACTAATGGCGATTCCTAATGAGGGATCGAGTTTTGGACTAAACAGCTCAATTATTTGATTCTACTAACATCCATGAGCAGATTCAAAGCAGTCTTATTAATAAGGCATGTTCAATTCGATTAACTACTGCTATGAACTATTAATCCAGAATTACCAACACTTATACTATAACAATGAATTCCGGGCCATCAAACTTAAAGTGGCTGTCATACTGATTTCAAAGTCAACTATATCCTAGAAAAATAATTTAGTGGAATATATATGATAGCAAACTGAGATTCCATTAATCAACACAAGTTAAATCAGATTGTTAGCTATAGAACTCTTATGCTTCCAGGAATACACATCTAATTAGTTTAACTAAATCAGATTGATGTTCTAAATTCTAGAATCTATTATAACAGTCCTCCACAGTCCACAAGTTAAAACAAACAGTCCATCACAGTCCATTGGAGTTCAGAATACTTAACTACAGTGGACAAATACACGCATCATAAGCAAATTATCCATATATGTAACAGAAGTTTTTCACTATAATTCCGCAGCAGGAAACTTGCTTCATTTCTATTTCACATCCGATACGAGATGCTACATCAAAGTCTCGAAGTGTACCTGGTATTGACGATACAAGAAGAGGAAGAAGAGGATCAGCAGCAGCAGTAGCAATACAATACAGCAAACAACCACTACAAATACCAAACAACAGGTACCAACAGCTATCACTTGAAGTTTATCGTTTTAAAACTGAACCTCAACTCTTTCTCAATACTCCCTGAAAGACTCTTTTCTTTTATTTGTTAGTTCTTCTAATTCTATCTTTAAACTGATTTTAAGACCTCCACCCCCCCCCCCCATAATCTGTCCTCAATGCTTTTATTTATGCCACCAAAACTGGCCCCCTTCCCGGCCCTCTTGAAACACTTAAACTAATACCACCACCATCTTTTTGCCCATAATATTCTCTTACAGCCCATTATCAAGTGTCTTGTGTCCAAAGGCATGAGCAGCTTATAATATTCAATTAATCTCCCATGCTGTTATATTTCCCAAGCCACTACTACTAGACAAAGTATTAGTTTAATGGTCAATTAAGTACCCTTACGGTCAGACCACTAACACTAAACATTTCAAGCCTTTTAAATCCCAAAATACCCCCTTAACCCCTGTGTATTACTGTCATGCCCTAAGCTTCATCGATCTGTTTTCTAAGTTACAAACCTAATAACTGATTTTTAACTGATCACTAAAGTACTACAGCTATAACCAATTCACAATCAAATTCAAACAATGATTCGATCAGAATTGAAGCAGTACGAATCAAATTATTATCAGGTTATTCAATCAGAATTGAAGCATGTAAAACTAATCGACGACACTTATTCAATCGACTACACGAATTACAACACATACAATCAATAGCAAATAATCAGAATCGAACAGACACACAGGTGATTTGAATCGTATTGATAGAAACAGGGATTCATAATAAAACTTAACTAATCGACGACACTCATTCAAATCGATTATATAGTTTATCATATACATTGACCATGACCAGAAAAAGTTCGACCAAATAAAAGGTCATTGAAGAAGGACAGAATCAATCGACAAAAAGAATTGAAAAATCAATAAAACGAAACTAAACAAATAAACAGATATAAACACATACAAAACGGAACCAACAGGACAGGAAAAATACCTCAAGAACTCGGACACTAGACGATCCTGACTTGGACTCTGACTCGGACCCTTTTGAGGTCGAACGGACCTTAATCGAGTGTTCTCAACTGAGAACACTTCGACTAAGGTCCACTGGACACCCAAATTCCTTTTCTTCGGACAAACTTCAACCTTTGGTTTTCTAGGGTTCTTGGGGGTTCGATTTGGGGTTCGAACGGTTCTGGTCTGATTCGAACCAAACCAACGGTGATTTGGTGACGAGGGAAGTCAGGGAGATGTCTGGTATGAGTTTGGGGCCGGTTGGGGAAGGTTTAGGTTTTGCTCGAATCTTCGATTGAAGATTCGAGAAGCTGGAGGTTGATTCGAGGCAAGCGGTCGACAGATCCGTAACGAGGGTGGTCAGGGGGTACCTTGGTGTGAGTTTGGGACTGGTTGGGGTGGGTTTCAAGTTTTGCTCGAATCTTCGATTGAAGATTCGAGAAGCTACAGGCTGATTCGAGCAAAACGGGTAAGGGATTCGTGGAGAGGGTGGTTAGGTGCTCTAGGGGTGTTAGTTTCGTGGTCATCGGCATTGTTGCCGCCGGCTTTCAGGCGAAAGGGTTTCAGGGCGGCTAGGGTTTCGAGGGTCGTTTGGTTTGTCTTTGAAAGAGACGATGAACAGGGGGTATGGCTTAGGGGGGTACGAGGTGAGGTTGGATTTATATACGGAGGGGGTGGTTTAATCCTGGCCGTTGGATCAAGCACGATCAATGGCCTGGATTATTTTGCTAATAGGCACGGTGTCGTTTGGAGTTGTACCGGGGCGGTCCGGGTTGGGTCAAAAATGGGTAAGGGAGGAGTGGTCTGGACCGTTCGATCAAAACAAATCACCGGTCCAGATTGAACGTGACAGAAACGACGCCGTTTGAGCGGTCGTTTTGCCAGATTGACTGGACCGGGTATAGGGGTGAAATTTGGGCCTGGTTTTGGTCAAAATCAAGACGGCCCAGTTCCGATCTGGTCCAATTTTCACTCCTTTCTAAAAACCAATTTTCACTCTTTTCTTTTAATTCCTAAAAACCAAAATTCCTAAATTAAATTGTAAAACCAAGCTTATTTTAAAAAAGATATTAATTAACCCTTAACAATAATTAACACACAAGATCAAACAAAAATAAAATCACACAATTAAACAAAAAAATGACAAAGCTACCAAAATTCATATTTTTGTGATTTTCATTCTTAAAAATAGGACATGGTTTAATTAATTCAAAAATGCACAATTAAATCCTAAATATGCATACAACATGTATTTTGGTATTTTCCAATTAATTAAACAAGATAAACATTCACAGACAAATAATTATCCAAAAGGTCACGCAAAATTCTCAAAATTGTACCCAAAGGCAATTTGTTTTATTTTTCGATTTCTTTTGGAGTAGTTCTCGTGAAGCAAAAATCACGTGCTCACAATGCAAAAAAAGATGTTCCAACGATTCTTGGGACCTTTCACATAAAAAACATCTGTTGCACAAAGGTACTCCTCTTCTCTGTAACATCTCTCGAGTTAAACATGCCTGCCTAGCTACAATCCATCCAAAACAAGCAACTTAAAGAGGTGCTAAAGACCTCCACAACATTTTTCATGGCCAATTTAAATCCCAGTGGCCTATTTGCTTCTGCAGTAGTCTATAGCAACTCTTTACTGAAAATCTGCCATCCTTACCATCAATCCAAATTTGGGAATCCATGTTGTTAACATCGAGGATCACAGGTTCCAAAAAATATAAAAGCTGACCAATTTCATCAACCTCCCAATCGTTGAAGTTTCTTCTGAAATAACAGTCTGCTATTGTACAATTTTTGTTACTTATTAAACTATACAGTGTAGGAAATCTATTCATCAGCTTCTCTTCTCCCAACCAAACGTCTGTCCAGATTCTACTACCATCACCAACTTTCAATGCAATGAACTTCTGAAATTCAGGCCACAACTTGATTATTTGCGTCCATACTCCAATTCGTGAAGGCGCAGAAATTGCACCAGGTGTTCAGAACTCATTTCTACCATATCTAGCGTACCACTATATCTCCATAACTCCTCTCTATTGTCATTGTATCTCCACAATCATTTGCACAACAGACTTTTATTGTGAATTTTTAAATTTTTCACTCCCAAGCCACCAACTTCTCTATCTTTAATAACCTCCTGCCACTTCACCAGGTGAACTTTTTTCTTTTCAGAATTCCCTTCCCAGAGGAACTTGCTTCTCATGGAATTCAACTTCTTTTCTACACTGCCAGGGATGGGAAAAAGGGACATCAAATAAGTAGGCATTCCATCTAGCACGCTATTAATTAAAGTAAGCCTCCCACCAAGCGATAGGTATTTTTTTTTTCCAAGGGACCAATTTTTTAGTACATTTATCTAATACACATTGCCAGATCCTTTTATCCCTGACTTTAGCATCCAGAGGAAGCCCTAAATAAACAGTAGGGAACTCCTCAATATTACATCCCATTAGTTCTGCCAATTCATTTATAGAGCTATCTGAATTAACATTGTATATGCAACTTTTTGCCAGATTCACTTTTAGGCCAAAAACTGCCTCAAAAGCTAGAAAATCCCCCGAAGATGAAGAAGTTGCTCTCTATCTGCTTCACAAAGAATCAAAGTGTCATCAGCATATAATATGAGTGAGATGACTATCTCCCTATTGTTTCTTCCTTCAATCTTAAAACCTTTAATCCACCCCAAACTTTCCGCTCTTTTGATCATTAGACTAAGAATTTCCATCACAATTACAAACAAATATGGAGACAGGGGATCTCCTTGCCTTAAGCCCCTCTGTGACTTGAAGTAACCCTTAGGACTGCCATTAATCCACACCAAGAACCTGGCAGTAGAGATGCATGACTTGATCCACTCTATCCATTTATTCCCCAAATTCATCAACTGCAACAAATTCAACAAACAATTCCTGTTAACATGATCATAGGCCTTCTCCAAATCTAGTTTACATACCACTCCAACCTTTCCTTTTCTAAGATGATGGTCGATGCATCATTAGCTACCAAAGCAACATTTGAAATCTGTCTCCCTTTTAAAAGGCATTTTGGTTTTCTGAGATCAGTTTCCCTATCACCTTTTTTTAGCCTTTCAGCCAACAATTATGATGTTATATACACTACCCAAAAGAGTAATAGGCCTGAAATCTTTGATTTCCTCTGCACCTTTCTTTTTGGGAATAAGAGTAATGAATGTGGCATTTAGACTACTCACAAAGGTGCCTTCTTGCCAAAATGTCTCAACTGTTTTCATCACATCTTCCTTGACAGTGTTCCAACATTCTTGAAAGAAATACATGTTGAAACCATCAGGGCCTGGGGCTTTATCTCCTTCAAACATCTTAACTACAGCTTCCACTTCTTCACTAGTGAAAGGTTCTTCAAGCCAGATCTTTTCCTCCTCTGAAATTTTAATCAACTCTTCATCACTCCATTTTGATCTCCACTTTTCTGTCTCAGCGAAAAGTTCTTTATAAAAATTGAGAATATGATCTCTGATTACATCTTCCTCCCCCCACCAAATTACCATGAATTCGAATTCTATCGATAGTATTATACCTCTTGTGTGCATTGGCTTGTTTATGAAAGAATTTAGTATTTCTATCACCTTGCTTAAGCCAAATACACCTAGATTTTTGTCTCCACGAAATCTCTTCAGCTTTTGCAATTTCCTCCAACTCTTTATTTATGACGTCTATTTTGGTATCTTTCTACTCCTTAATACAACATTGGACAATTTGATAATGATACATCATACTAAACCAACCTCTACAACCCTTACAAGGCACTTCCAAAACTCTATTGAGATCTGTCTAACCCTCATAGCTTTCCTGTTATACTCTTGTGTATCTAACTTTGTGAGTGTAGCAAAAGTTACTATTAAGAAAAGATGTATTAAGCAGAAGTGGAAGTGAAGATTGATACTCAAGTCATTCCCAAAAGAGATAGTTTGTACCTTGGGTCTATAATCCAAGGCAACGGGGAGATTGACGAGGATGTTACTCGTCGCATTGGAGCGAGGTGGATGAGATGGAGGCTAGCTTTGGGGGTTTTATGCGATAAGAATGTGCCGCCTAGACTTAAGGGCAAGTTCTACAGGGTGGTGGTTAGACCGACTGTGTTGTATGGAGCTTAGCGTTGGCCCGTCAAGAAGTCCCCAGAAGATGAAACTAGCTGAAATGAGGATGTTGAGATGGATGTGTGGACATACCAGGAAAGACAAGATTAGGAATGAAGTTATTAGGGACAAGGTGGGAGTGACCTCTGTGGAGGACAAGTTGCGGGAATCGAGGCTGTGATGGTTTGGGCATGTGAAGAGGAGAGACACAGATGCTCTAGTCAGAAGGTGCGAGAGATTGACCATGGTGGGCTTGAGTAAGGACAGGGGTAGGCCAAAGAAGTATTGGGGAGAGGTGATTAGGCAGGACATGTCATTGTTTCACCTTACCGAGGACATGACTCAGCGATAGGAATGTGTGGAGGTCGAGAATTAAGGTGGTAGGTTGACAGGTAGTTGTGAGTTTCTCCTAGGTTTACCAGTAGTACTAGTACTATTCTTGTATTCTTTTATTCCTGGTTCTATATTACTTGTTATGTCACTCGCTTCCATTACCGTATTACATTACTGCTTCTATTGCTTGTTTTATTTTTATTGTTCCTTAAGCCGAGGGTCGATTTGAAACAGTCTCTCTGCCTTTATAGGGTACGGGTAAGGCTACGTACACACTACCCTCCCCAGACCCCACGTATGGGATTAAGCTGGGTTTTTTGTTGTTGTTGGGATATAACAAAAAATTAAATAAGGATGATTGAAATGGAAGAGTACTACGGGTGTACTATGCAATAGTAGATTGAAAAAGAATAAAAAATACAGAATACCATCTACCTAATCTAAGCGAAAGTTTTATATCATTACTACAATTCTCACATATCCTTAATATAATTATAAAGTTTGATATCATATCTCCATATTCGAAAAAATATTTCTTGCAAGATTCTTAAAAGTTAAGATGCTAACCTACTTGAAGAGATCTAATTTTTCATCATTCGCTCATCATACAGTTATGAATCAAACCAGACTGCTACTGATGTAAATGTGTAGAAACTTAACAATTCAAGATGAAGAGAAACTGAAACTAATATGCCATCATGCACCAGAAATCATGAAATCTTTCCAATAATTTATATTCACTAAAAGGGAAGGTACAGAAGCACGCAATGCAGATAATATGAATGCTATTATCGCTGGGAGGTTAAATATCTCCGCAAAAGAACTTTATTGACAAGACAAGTCAAAGAAGCAATTCAAGGCTGATAGCCAGTTAGTAAATAAGCTCCTACCTGTCAACGACCAAAGAAGTCGCACGTCCTGATGCAAAAGATGTGAGAACCTAGCAGTAACAGTATCCTGAGATAATTAGCAACTAGAGTGGAATGATCTTGTAACATTATGAAGATACAGTATTTTTCTTTTTCGTAATCAGGTAAAAGTGAAAGTTTCATTACTGAACAGCACAATGAAGGTTCTGTTAAGATGCTAAAAATTAAAATTTCAAGAATTGAGAAAGGCACTTACAACATTTTTGGCCAAAAACAATGCAGGAACTTGGTACTTTTCAAACATTATCTCTGCAGCCCTGTCAATTAAATTATCAGTCCACTGTAATTTTCAGTTTGCATTCAGATGACATGATAATGCAGGCACCAGATTGCCTTAAGAGAAAACATCTAAATGATAATGTTCCCTCAATAGTTAAACTTCATTTTTAGCTTTGAACAATAACTTCTTTACTTTATTCCAGTTCACGATGGACAACGTCTTTCACAGTAGACTCTTCTCATTAAGGGGAAGAAACATTTCAAATAGAGTAATTTCACAAGGTATTACACATTAAACAAGGTAAGGCTTCTATCTTGAGACTTGGGATCCATTCAGCGGCAAATGTGCAGTTCATCAGTAAACCAGCCATTACTTGACAATCCTCACTTAAGAGACAACCATGATAGGAATTTCAGGCATAGCTATGAGGACTAAAATGACCTCACAGAAAAGGTCAAGGTGGAAGGACCTAGCTTTGACCAAAAACTTGACCCAAATTTGTTCTTTAACTGTGCAGAAAGCTCAGAGGGCTATTTTGAGAGGTCAAAATGCTCAATCAACGCCACAAGAATCACTCTAAAGAGATTTTACAGATGAACTACTTGTAAAATCTCTCTTTTGCGGATTCTTCAATTCTTCTTTCTCTCTTTCAGTTTTTCTCTCCTCTCTTTATTCTTCTCTCCTTTCTCATATTTTCCCCTTCTCTTTCACCTTACTCCCTTGCTGGTGCTACATCACTGGTATCAGCCGCTCGGGTTCTTATTCATCCATTGAATATCCATGACCTTCTAATAACTAATCCTCTTACAGTGTTTTGCTGTTCTTCCTCCCTTCACTCACTGCTAGCTGTGCCTTCTCGTAGAAATGCAGTATAGTCACAGACTGCTAAATTATTCTCTTTGTTTTTAGCTGAGGACAAGATTAGATTGTTTCATGGGATATATATTGTTTTCTCATTAAATTATAATAAGCTTTTGGTGCTTATGACTTTAATATGACAGGAAGCTGTTGCAGTGCTCATTGTTTGCCCTTTGAAGTAGCAAAGACGTAGGGCCTCAGGATTAATAAATACGTAATTTTTACTTAAAAGCATGCTTCGCCCTTGTATTTTCCTAGTCTTCCTAATAAAACTTTATCACTGGAAAACAGAATTAACATAGGACGCAAAAATAGATATGCCAGCAAAAATATTTTAAAAAGATCAAGAGTTTCATTAAAAAAAATGATCAGCATATTCAGCAAAAATAAAGGCTTGAAATCTTGTACCTAATAATTATACAAGGCCCAAAAGACAAAAGGCATGATTCTTAGAATAATGTAAGGTAATGAGACTGCTAAAAGACGGATTGGATTGCTCACTTTTCCCTCTGCTGCTGAGTGTTCGAACAGGGCTCTGCAAGTAACATTGGATGCTCCTTTGGATCGATCAGTAAGCATTCCCTGTAAGTGAATGTAAGTAGACAGGGGAAAAGGTTTCTTTCAACAGTCTAAGAGCCGCATCAACTTAACCAAATGACAAAGGACGGGAAAAAGCAAAAAAGATGTTGCAGGAAAAGCATATAAAGAAGACAGTTTTTACCTTTCTACAAAATGAACAAGTAATATAACATCATCCTTATTTTATTTTTATTTTTTTGATAAGTAAATACAACATCATCTTTATATAAAGCAGGTATTTTCAGTGATCAAAGAAAGTGAAAAACAATGCAGCCCCATCTACAAAAATACAGTGCCGGTGTCTGTAGAATAAGCATGTTCTGTTTTGGGGATGAATCACTAATACAGCTTTATTTACATTAATACAGAAGCTATATTGCCCGGATACGGGTGCAAGTGTCTGACACATGTATGGATTTAGAGGTCAGATTGTCATCTCATAAATTCTAATATTCCGGATATGGATAACAGTAGGGGTGTATATACTGGGATACAGCTAATAAATGTTTAAATATAATATGCATAACAATTACTAGTTATTTAGAACATACAAAAATAACTCAACTTTTAGATAAATTTTCGCCAAAATCCATTTTTGTATAATTAAATTTAAGTTATGTTGAATAATAATTTGTAAGTAGTGTTAAATGATCAAAGTTAGCCCAATTAATGTTGTTCTTATGGATCTTGTCTATGAATATACAATGAACTGAGTTTGTGACCCAGTTAAATCACAGTATTTTTGTGGAATACATTTTTCCAGGTGTTTTTGTAAAGGCCCAGTCCACCAGTAATTGGCAAAGATACCCTCCTAGGGCATTTCCTCCTTTGAGTTCAGTGGAGGCTTCAGCAGACAGTAACCCTAGCATGCACTCCTCTGTTTGAGTTGAATGGTGGCTTCAAATGATGTCTCCAACTGTTCTTTTCTGTTTTTTTCCTCTTCTCCTTGGTGCTTCATCTCTGTCTTCTTGGTTCTAAGTTCACCTTTCCTTTGTATAAGTATCCACCGAATGTTGACAGAACCCAGTACGAACCCTGTAACTGTACCGGTCTGCCCTGTCGTGCCGACTCCAGTGCCGTCGATAATTGAAGGCTCCGAGCAGCATAGTATAAAAGAGGACAGTGCCAGTAATCCAAGTAGTAAAACTAAAAGAAGGGGAAAAAAGTAATGAAGTCCAATCTTGAAAGTTAATGGTGTTCTGGGGGCCATTAGGAATAATTTCTTAAAACCACCCTGCAACAAACTCTACAATGTCCTAGATATTATTAATTGCCTAAAACTATCCTTTCAGCTATTAGGAAAATTGTGAAATAGGCCAATATCAACTAAACTAAATGAGATTAAAAGGAAATTATTTAGAATTTGTCTGTCTCACATAATAATTGTACAATATGTTTCATAGCACTCGGTAATCAAAAGCAAACGTGCCAGAGCAACAAGATCAGCGGTATATCACCTTACGGTGGTAAGATCCCTCAGTGAGGGTCTCCAGGGCACTCCCAGACTAGGAGGGGAGGATGTGACATACACAGAACGACCATGCAACAATAAGCAAAGCGTATGCCACTACATACTGGCCGCTGTATATAAACAGTCACTTTGCAGTCTGAAAGAAAATCCACGAACTATATTGTGCTGCAAATATCCATGGCAACTGGGTAGTAGACTTCTTCTGCCTTTTTTTTTTGGATAAGATTTGGAGACAGAGAAATATAATACTGCATACTCATGCAATTGTGTCATATTGCTTCAAGTTGAAAATCCCCACTTAGCTAAGTTGAAAAAATTTAGAGTAACATTGTTGCCCTAATGTTACATGGGAAATTGTCTCAACATATCAATGAGAGGAAGGGCCAATTACCTGAAAGCATGGTCCCATATGTTCTCTACAATATCCCAGTCCACAACCATCCCATCCTTGATGGGCGATAGTACCTGCCCAAGATAATGCAATATCTTAGTGACAGCGATAAGGAAATGGCATCACAAGGCGATTCTATATAAACTTGCAAACTGACCTCCATGAGATCGGCGAAATCCTAAGGCTTGAGATCCAACATACAATCTCCGCTTACCCTTTGATTTAGAGTCAGGAGCAGATCCCGAATTATCCTCCGGATTATCAGGATTATCAACTTCCACTTGATCAACTGATCCAACAACCTTTAAAAGATGATAAAATCAAGACAACTTTACACAGAAATAATACAATGTAGGTGACTAGTTGAAAGAGAATCTGAATATGAGCATATATGAAGGGAAATAAATAATGATATAGACATCACAACCCAGGCGGGTTAGTTTGTGAGTGGCTAACCTGCTAAGGATATTCAAGAATTCAAAAGGACACCAACAATAATGAGGAAAAGATTTGAACTAATCTTGAAAAAACAAGAGATATAGATAATTGATTATATAAAAAGAAAATAACAGGAGAGATCTTGCTGATTATCTCAGCAGCTATCTTATGTATAAAGTTTCCTGGACATTTTGAGCTGCTTCCACTAGAAATCTTATTGTTCAAGACTAAGTAGGAAATCTCTTTTTTTGTAATGGCAGTGTCGGAACCATCTTGCATGTAACTCGACTAATCTACCGGTTACTTGCTACCTCCCACCAACAAAGGTGTAGGGTAACACTATCCACCGAAGCATAAACAGATGGAAGGAAATCACCTACCTTTTTTGCCTCTACTGTGATATTAACCCCAGTCTCTCATGGTTCATCCTAACTTTCATTATCCGCCATGCTACATCCTTGAGTGCAATCAGGGACTTCTATCATACTACTGTGATTTGAACCCCATGCTCTCATGGTTCATTTTAACTTCATTAACAACCAGGCCACATCCTTGAGTGCAATTAGGGACTTCTCTCATTGAACCAACATTCTCCAAAAGCGGGTATGAGCAATATAATAAGATAAGCCATTTATATTTTGTCTTTTTTTTATGACCGAGAAATCCGTCTGAGGCCAACTCTCATGACCAATTGCAGCCTTCGAAACTCGGAGATAATGGGCCCACCCCTCTAATCTTCTCCACTTAATACTAGGGTTTAGTTCGCATGGCGCAGAGATTGAACCTGTGACTTTTTTTGATAAGGTAAATTGTATTAATCAAAAGGGAGAGAACTCCCGTATACAAGAAGTATACTAAAAAGTAGAGAATTTACATCAGAACATGATTCTCTACAAAAGACGCCCAATCTTCTATACAAATAGGGGTTATATGAGTGCACCAAAAAACGATCAAAAATAAAAGAATATTCTTAATATGTGAAAAAGGAGACTCAATCCCATCAAAAGCTCTCTTATTTCTCTCCCCCGAAACTATCCACATGAGAGCTAACGGGGCGAACTTCCACGCCTTTTGCTTTCTTCTTCTACGAAAACCGGCCCAGCTATATAGCATTTCCTTTACCGTGCTTGGCATCACCCATTGCACACCAAAAAGGTTCAGGATCGCCTTCCACAAAGCCGAGGACACAGGGCAATGCAACAAAAGATGATCAACTTCTTCCCCTGAGCTTTTACACATATAGCACCAACTAACAAGTGTAATTCCCCTCTTTCGCAGATTCTCAGCAGTCAAAATCACTCCCCTCGCCGCTAGCCATGCAAAAAAGCACACCTTCGTGGGCGCCTTAGGAATCCAGATCGAGAAATATAGAAAAGAAGCCTCCTTTCTCACCAACATACTCTGGTAAAAGGACTTTACGGTGAACAGACAATCGCCACGCAAACCCCATCTCCAAGAATCACAAGATGGTTGAGGTCTGTCTTGCCCATATAGCAATGTCAATAAATCTTGGAGCTCCGCAATCTCCCAATCTTGCATGTTCCTTCTAAATGAAAGGTCTCATACTACCCCCCCTACATGCTCCTTACGAATCTGTTGGACCATCAATTCCTTCTAGTTTGAAACTCTGAAGACGTGGGGGAAGGAAACCCTTAGAGTATCCTCTCCACCCCACCTATGATTCCAAAAGTTGATTCTCCTTCCATCTCCCACCTTGTAAGAGATGTTGCCACCGAAGGATTCCCAATTCTTCATGATGCTCCTCCACATGCCACACCCGAAAGGTGTTGTGATTGCCTTGGTCCTCCAACCCCCTCCCGTAGAATCGTATTTTTCTACTATGACCTCCCTCCATAGAGCATGCTCTTCTACCCCGAATCTCCACAGTCATTTCCCCAACAAAGCTCTGTTGAATACCCTAAGATCTTTTACTCCAAGTCCACCCCACTTGTTTGGGGGAAGTAACTGTCTGCCAATTCACTAGATGATACTTTCTAGTTCCATCCGCTACATCCCAAAGAAAATTCCTTTGAATTCGCTCCAGTTTTTCTGTGATGCTCACAGGAGCTTGCAACAGGGACAAGTAATAGGTGGCCATACTCGATAAAGTGTTTTTAATGAGCACTTCCTTTCTGCCTTTTGACAAGTACCGTTTCTGCCAACCTGCTAATCTTTTTTCAACATTTTCGATCACTGGATTACAAACCATAGTATCCTTATGCGAAGCGCCCAATGGGAGACCCAGGTAAGTAGTGGGAAGGGAGCCCACCTTACATCTGAGAACATAAGACAAAGCATCGATGTTAGCAACCTCACCCACCGGGAAAATCTCACACTTGTCGAGGTTGAATTTTGAGACCTGATACTATCTAAAACCACTGCAAGACCTGCTTCAAGTAGGTCAACTAATCCATATCGGCATCACAGAAAACTAGGGTGTCATCCGCAAAAAGCAAATGAGAGACTCTTCGGGCACTAGGCACCCCGATCGGAGCAGAGAATCCTCTCAAGAAGCCTCCGCCAGCCACTCGATCCATCCTTTTACTCAAAGCATCCATCACTAGAATGAATAACCTGGGGAATAGGGGATCTCCTTGCCTGAGACCCCTAGAGCTACTAAAGAAACCACACGGGCTACCATTAACCAGGACATAGAATCTGACTGAGGAAATGCAGAACTTGATCCATCCCCTGCATCTTGCCCCAAACCCCATCCGCATCATAATGAAATCCATGAACTCTCAATTGACATGGTCGAAAGCCTTCTCAAGGTCCAACTTGCATAGTAAGCCGGGATCTCTATTTTTCCTTCTGGAGTCTACAAGTTCATTTGCCACCAAAGCGGCATCCAGGATCTGTCTACCTTCCACAAACGCATTCTGGGAGGACGAAACAGACACATCAAGAACCTTCTTGAGTCTATTGGAAAGCACTTTAGAAATAATCTTGTAAATGCTCCCCACAAGACTAATAGGCATGTAGTCACTCATAGAAGATGCACCTTCTTTCTTAGGCACAATAGTAATAAAAAAAGCATTGATACTTCTCTCGAAAACACCATTCACATGAAAGTATTCAATGGCTTCCATCAACTCCCCCTTCCCCTTGATGGTGTCCCAACAGAGCTGGAAGAAGGCCAAGGAGAAACCATCAAGGCCGGGGGACCTTATCACCAGCACAACTCGACACAGCCTCGTGCACTTCCTCCTCCTCGAAAGCCCTTTCTAGCCACTTACTGTCTCCCTCCCCTATGTGGTTGAACTCTATTCCCCCCAAAGTCGGCCTCCAACTAACTTCCTCTTTGTATAAGTTCTCATAAAAACCCACTATCGCCCCTTTTACCTCCTCCTCTCGCTCAATCCTCACCCCATCCACAACTAAGGACTCTATGAAGTTTCTCCTTCGATTTGCAACTGCCACCCTGTGGAAAAATTTGGTATTCGAATCCCCTTCCTTTAACCATAGCGCCCTCGATTTTTGCCACCAACTGGTCTCCTGAGCTATTGCTAACTCGACTATATCCCTCTTAACCTCCCCCAATCTCTCTTTCTCAGATTCATCTAACTCCCTCGCCCATTCCCCTCTCTCTAGATCCCCTAATTCATGCATAAGCTCCCTCATTTTAACCTCTACCCTCCCAAAAACCTCCTTATTCCACCTAATAATATCTCCCTTGAGCAATTTAAGTTTCTTCGAAAGATGGAATGAAGGTGTCCCTGATACCCCGTAGCTTGTCCACCATTCTTTCACCTTGTCATCGAAATCCTAGCACCTTCAACCACATGTTCTCGAATCGGAAGGGAGCACGCACCCCCTCCCTCAACATCCATCTAGCAAGATAGGCAAATGATCCGAAGTCAACCTAGGTAAAGGAATCTGCAGCACATTCGGCACCAGCTCATCCCAGGAGGGCGATATTAGAAATCTATCAAGTCTAGACCTTGAGTTGAAATCCTCCGCCCTGGCCCAAGTAAACCTTTCCCCTAACAGAGGAAGATCAATGAGAAAGTGATCATTGATGAAGTCAAAAAACTCCTCCATGACCCTCGAAATCATACTACACCCTAATCTCTCCTCCGAGAATCTAATAGTGTTAAAGTCTCCCCCAGAACCCATGGAATATCCCATTCCCCATCATATTGGCCAGTTCCTCCCAAAAAAACACCTTGGACCCTTCTCCTACCAGTCCGTACAATCCCCAAAATCCCCATTCCACCCCACTCACTCTATCTTTGACAAGAGCTGCTAAAAAAAACTCTCTTCTTAATCTCCTTTACCTCCAAGCTTCTATCATCCCATATTAGAAGAATGCCCGCGGCACTTCCCACTGCTGGAACCCAGTCATATTTTACCCAACTACCTCCCCAGACACTCCTCACAATCACATCCGACAAATCTTCCATTTTTGTCTCCTGAAAGTAAACTAGGTTAGTACCCCACTCTCTAACTCCCACTTCGATGATGGCCCTTTTGTTTGGGTCATTCATCCCCCTCACATTCCATAAAAGAATCTTAACTTCCATAAAAAATGATATCCCCCTTCTCCCCACCCCCTCTAACCGAGCTCCCTTCCTCCCTGTCACACACCCAACCCCTTCTCTGGTATACCACTACATCCTCTAAATTATTTTGCTTAACACCTTGACCCAACTTCCTCCTTGCACTATCATAACAAGATTGTTGCTTAATCTCCCTCAACAGTTCTAACACCCTATCTTCCTTCCCTTCAAAAGAAACACCAAGGAACTTCCCAAAGTTTAATAGTTTATCCTCCATCCAGAAAGACGTATCCCCTCCTCCAATCCGTGATGAAATTGGACAGGCATCTGCTATATGAACCCTTTCCTTGCCCCTACTGGAGGAATACAAAACCATAGCATTGCTAGCAATAGGAACTTTAGGTGCCGAAAGGATCTCGCCATTTCCTTGAGGGGTATCAATCTTTGAAATTAGCACCCTGCTGCTACATGAATGACCAAGAACACCAGTAGGGTAGCAGGAAAGAGGAGAGTATGCTCTTCCCCCGATGGGGCATGCTCAACGATCTTCCCCCGAAGTAGAAGAAGCTTGAAGTGTAGCCTCAACACAACTAAGCCCTAGAGCATATGAGGGGGCGATGGAGCTGGGTCCATCAGAGGCGGGAGGTCGTGGAATAACAGCACCATCTATAGCCGGTGTCGCCCTTGAAGCAGCGACCATCGAAGAAGGGCGAAGGTCACTAGAGCTTGGTGCAGAAATGCCACTGTGTGTAGCACCATTGGTAGAAGAAGGAAGAACGATTGTTCCCATATGCTTAGGAGCCTTAACAGAAGCGGCTTGAAATAATTTGGGCCCCTTAGGATCAATTCTAATAGAATTGGGAAAAGTTGTTGGGCCCATGTAAGGAGGTCTAGGCCTATACTTGCTGAAAACTTGTCTGGCCCTAGGATAATTAGAAGATGACCGGCCCATTCTACCTTTCCAGCCCGCATCACTAACTCATTCATGTCTTTCCCTCCTGTTGAAGTTTTGTCTTCTTTTCCCAAATTCAAACCTCTCGACTCTTCTCGATCTAACATCTGATTTTGGCTTAGACCACTGATCAGGTGAGCCATCCCCTCCCCTCAGAGACTGATTACCCCTCCCCACCCTTCTATTTGACCTTCCCTTTTCTTCCGCCACTATCACAAGCATAAAGATAGGGCGAAATTCAGGGCTCAACCACACCCTATAACTCAAGTAGCCATCTTCCACCACAGTGGAGATAGGGATTCTGCCCCCTTTCCTTACCACAATCCTCACTCGCGATAGATCATGTAGGCTGCAAGTGACATCAATAAAGCCCCCACAGATTTTCCCAATCTACCAAACCGGGAGATCGACCATGTTGACCACCAATGTTTCGCCGGTAAAATGATGGTCAAGACACCCATCGTGCTCCACCCATCTGTCTAGATGTAAAAAGTTCCATCAAACCATATGTTTCCTCTATCAAGAATTTCTGAAGCTTGAGACTCGTCGAGAAATCGAAAAAGATATTGTGTATCCCCCAGTTGCGTTATTTTCAGCCTGTCATTGACGTTTCATGCATCTGCTGCTCAATTCCTAACAGCCTCTGGAGAACCAACCCATTTGGAGAAAGATCCAATCAGCCAAGATTTCAAGAAACCCTTGCGCCTAAGAGTGTGCTCCTCAAACAGCGAGAAGTGCGGTTCCTGCCCTACGTCAAGCTTTCGATGACATCTTCCCTCAAGTTCTAGAGTTGGCCAAGAGGAAGCTTTGATAAAAGACATTTTTTCTAGTTTTCTAGATTCTAGAGAGAAGTAGGAGTTTCTCTCTGTAGAGTCCATCATTTCTAGAAGGCTGAATGAAGAAGAAAATTTGAAATCTGGTGGAAAAAACCTCCCCCGTCACCGGAAAATAGTGAAAGTCGTCGGATTTTGGAGAAACTTAGATGGGTAGGCTCGGAATAGCCTCGTGAGGAGGCTGTCCGAAGGCGACCAGACGAGATCTGGCCGGAAATTGCCTCACGCACCGGCGCATGGCATAAAGGTCGCCGGAAGTGGGCCGCGCGTGGGAGGATGTCTGTCGGAGATTTTTCTGGGATTTGGTCGTGATGGGGGTGGCTATCTGTGGGTGGTGATAGAATCCTAGGATTCATGGTACAGAGATGCCTCGGGAGTAGTGCCTGAGAGCATCTTAGGGTTTCTGTTTTTCAACTCTAAATATTGAGTAAACAACTTGAACCTTTGACTTAAGCAACGAGCCCTACAACATTTGTCACTTGAACTTATCCTTGGGGGCATCTATGTTTTCTCTTTTCTTAAGGTTAAAAGTGGAAATGGTAGCACATATATGCGGGCCAGCTTCATTTATACTTTCCAGTTCTGAGATGTGTAAGAGAAGTTTTTCTTCTTCTTTTTTCAATAAGTACGTAAGAGAAGTATTTCTCAGTAATGAGAACAAGATCTTTCTCACTTTTTTCAAGCTTCTTTACTTTTTCATCACGGAGGACAAGATCTTTTTTATTTCAGGCGTTAAATCTTTTGAGCTTATCAACTCGGGCGAGGGGTGGTTTGATTGGATCGAAAGGGGCAAAATATTTTCATGCAAAATCAGAATAGATGAGGAGAACCTCCGGAGGGTATGTGAAGCACTCAAGCAAGCATCTAAAAGGGCAGGGAATTATTACAGACGATGGGGGTGGAAATCACAACATACTATTACAGAGTTTTTGTTAATTTCAACTACTATGGGCGGTTCATTCACATTGAAACATGGTTGGGGGACAATAAGAAATTTGTAATCATCCTTAAAGCTGTTTTCAACATGGGTTGGGGAGATATAGCCGATAAAATCATCCACTTTCTGGGAAAGCGGTCCACAAACAGATATAGACCAACTTATACTCAACAGACAAAGTCATATGTTGACACGGCTAAGATTGCTCAGTGGACGGTGTTAACAAAGGCTACAACGAGGGAGGTGGACAATGCTACTTCAGTTGACTCAGGTGGTGAGAGTCATCATTTTCTTGCTAGATGCTTGGTGGGTACCTTCAATGATCCGTTCAATTACAGTCCAAATCAAGAAGTTATCCAGAAATGGTTTGTGAATAGATGGAGGATCTGTGCTGGTATGAGAGTGACTCCGATGTCTCATAATCAGTTCCTGTTCGAACTTCCTTCAAGGCAAGAAGTTGTGAGAGTCCATGCAGGGGATTGGTTCTGGAATGGACGGCGTCTCTCTTTACAGTGGTGGTCGGCGGTGGCTTGCACTGAAATTGCTTGCCAGAAATCTGACCAGAAATGGATTAAAGCTTTTGGAATCCCCGTCCACGCATGGAAACTTGATACATTCAGAATCATTGGAGATCTTTGCGGTGGTTTCATAGGTATTTATGAGGGCACGAAGCATCGGAGCCACTATCTTTGGGCAAGAATTTGTGTTAGCAACAGTGGTGCTAAATGCCCAGATAAGATAGAGCTCGAAGTGGACTATTGGAGACATGAAATCTCAATTTTGAAGGATGTGGCAGCAACACCAAAACCAGTTCGAAAGGCCGGAGAAGAAGGGTTGGGGATTTCATCAATCAAAGCAACGGTGAATTTGGGTAATGGTGTCGACAGTCTGGTCAAATCACAGCACGTGGAAGGGCACATTAATTCAAAAGCTGCATTAGACAGACAGCTGGACATAGGGCACTTTAATTCAAAAATATCGGGCCCTCTACCCGGTCTCATTAATTCACGGGCCAAGCAAGGGAATTTTATAATCAGGCCCAATGAAGCCAACAACTCAGACATTAGTAGAGTACCAGCAAAATATAAACTTTTATTTAAAAGGCCCACACAAGAAGGCCTATTTTAAGTCAAAGACAAATAAACCCATTAGCTCACAGTCTTGGCGTGCCATCAGAATTTTACCAGACCCCCGTCTTCTTCACAGTAACGATGTGCCTCTCTCATCTGGTGATCTTCAGCAGACCCATGTCAACCCAGTCATTATGGAATCAACTACGCAGGTCTCAACAGTTATCCCCCTCTCAGAAGCCGATGATGATGCTGATGAAGCTGAAACTTTCATCAACAATCTCAAAGGTCTTTCACTGAGGTTGAATTGGTCAGAATATGCGTCTACTGCTCTGGTATATTCTGACACTGATTCTCACAGTGAATCTCTTCCCCTCTCTTGGCATGACGGCGAGGCATTGGAGCTACAAGAAATTCACCAAGTAATTCAGCAACCAACAACAATAGAGACTTCTAAATGGACAAAACTAGTTATGGGAAAGGCATGCAAGGATTTTGGGATCAATATAGCCGGCTTTAAACATGAAATTCTAGACTTAATTCTAAGAATGGACCAGAAGAGACATGTTCAATTACAAAAAATAGGATCTCCTTCTACTTCCAGTAAGAAAGGAAAGGGGAGAAAGAAAGGGGAAACTGAAGTTCAGAATCTAATTTGCGGCATCAACTATGATGGGAGGAAGAAAAGTGATCGGGGCCGGCATTGCAAGATACTGTCCAGATGAAGGTCAAAATTCTCAGTTGGAACATTCGGGGGCTAAATGATAAGAATAAAAGAAGCACTCTAGCTTCACTAGTCAGAAGGTGGAAAGCTGATATCTTATGTTTACAAGAAACCAAAATGGATGGCATACCATCAAGTATGATTTTTCAGATATGGGGGAATAGGTGGGCTGATTGGGTAGAGTTGGGGCAAACGGCAAGAGTTGAGGTATTATTATCTTATGGGACAAGAGATTGTGGAGGTCTATTGACTCTCACCAAGGTTGTTTTTCAATTACATGCATCCTTGAGAGTCTGCAAGAGGATTTCAGGTGGGGTTTTACAGGAGTTTACAGCCCACACAACAACACAAACAGGAATGACTTCTGGCAAGAGTTGGGAGCAATAAGGGGTATCTGGAATGATCAATGGGTTATAGGAGGGGATTTCAATGTGTGCAGATTTTAGGCTGAGAGATACAATTGCAACAGAAGAACCAAAGCTATGAGAAACTTCTCTGAAATAATCTCAGATCTTCAGCTAATCGACCTACCTTTACACGGGGCACAATACACATGGTCAAGGGGGAAAACAATTCACGGGCCTCAAGAATTGATAGGTTCCTTATCTCTATAGAATGGAATGAGAGCTTTAAGTCTATCAAACAGTTGGCAATGACAAGACCTATTTCAGATCACAAGCCTCTAATGCTAGAAAGTGGTGACTGGTCTTTAGCTCCATCCTACTTCAAGTTTGAAAATATGTGGCTCCAGCAAGCGGGGTTTATGGACATGGTGAAGGAGTGGTGGCAAGGTTATTGATTAGTGACAGCCCGGATTTTATACTTGTTCAGAAGCTGAGAAACCTGAAGAAAGACATCTCTAAATGGAACAAGGTAGTCTATGGAAAGCTAGAGACAAGAAGAAGCAGAGTTCTAGAGGAGCTTTTAGCTTTAGAACAGGCAACAGAGAACAGAACTCCTACTCAGCCTGAAAAACAAAGTTTACTTAATATGAAATTGGAGCTAATGGAAATTGCTAAAGCTGAAGAAACTTCATGGAGACAAAAATCAAGATGTCTATGGCTAAAATAAGGGGACAGGAATACAAGATACCTCCAAACAAAGGCCAACTCTCATAGAAGATACAACTCAATTGACAAGCTCAAAATTGATAATAAGATCACAGAAGACAAGGAAGTGATCAATGAGGAGATCTTGAATTACTACCAGAATCTCTACAAAGAAAGTGAAGAGTGGAGGCCTACTGCCAGCTTTGAGGAAGTAGCCAAACTCACAAAGGCAGACAGAGAGTTGCTAGAAAAAGGGTTTGAAGAAGATGAAGTGCTTAGCGTCATTCAATCATGTGCTCCTGATAAGGCCCCAGGGCCAGATGGTTTTACGATGGCATTCTTCCAAAAATCTTGGGGTTTCATTAAGGCAGAGGTCATGGGGGCCCTCAACTACTTCCACCAGCATTGCTACATGGTGAGGTCTTGCAGTGCATCTTTCATTGCTTTAGTACCTAAAAAGAAGGGTGTTGTTGAACTCAAGGATTTCAGGCTAATTAGCCTTATTGGAAGTGTTTACAAGATAGTTGCCAAGGTTCTAGCAGAGAGATTGAAGTTGGTTGTTGGGAAGCTAGTCTCTAGCTATCAAAATGCCTTTATCAAACAAAGGCAGATAACTGATGCAGCTCTCATAGCTAATGAGGTTTTGGATTGGAGGATTAAAACTGGAGAACCTGGAGTTATGTGCAAGCTGGATATAGAGAAGGCTTTTGATAAATTGAATTGGCCATACCTAATATCTATCTTGAGGAAGATGGGCTTTGGTGAAAAGTGGTTAAAATGGATAAGGTATTGCATCTCTACGGTTAAATATTCAATTTTAATTAACAGATCCCCTGTGGGTTTCTTCTCCCCCCAAAAAGGGATCAGACAAGGTGATCCACTCTCCCCATTTTTGTTCGTATTAGCTATGGAAGGTCTAAGTAAGATGTTGGAAAAGGCCAGACAAATGTAGTGGATTCAAGGCTTCAGAGTTGGCACCAATGTTGGGAATACAATTACTATATCTCATTTACTGTATGCTGATGATACTCTGATTTTTTGTGAGGCAGAAAAAGCACAGCTCCTATACCTGAATCTCACACCTCCTACTCTTTGAAGCCTTGTCAGGATTACATATCAACAAGCTGAAAAGCATTATCTATCCGGTCAACAATGTGAACAACATAGTAGAGTTGGCAGGAACGATGGGTTGCAACATTGGGGCACTTCCTTCCACCTACCTGGGCCTCCCATTGAGAGCCAAATTCAAGAATTGTGAAATTTGGAATGGTGTTGTAGAAAAATTTGAAAAGAGGTTGGCCACTTGGCAAATGTAATATATATCTATGGGAGGTAGATTAACTCTTATCAGCAGTGTGCTTGACAGCATACCTATCTATTATATGTCTTTGTTCCCTATCCCTAAAAAGGTATTAAAGCAATTGGATAAAATCAGAAGAGATTTCCTTTGGGAAAGGAATAACAGCTCTCACAAATTTCATTTGATAAAATAGGATAAAGTCATACAACCGAAAAGCAATGGAGGACTGGGGGTCAAAGATTTAGCAATCCACAACAAAAGTATGCTGATGAAGTGGCTATGGAGGTATGGTACAAGTGAGCCAAGTCTCTGGAAGAAGGTGATTTATGCAAAACATGGGAAAAGAGACAACTGGAGCACTAAAATTGCAAATGCCCCTTATGGTGTTGGTCCCTGGAAGTTTATTAGCAAATTGAACAATGATTTTTTCCAGAAGATCCACTTCAAACCGGGTAATGGAGAGCACATCAGATTTTGGAAGGACATTTGGCTGAATAACACGGCCCTTATGGATGATTATCCTAGCATTTTCCAAATTGCCATTGACAAGAACTCCTCAATTGCTCAGAACAGGAGCAACAACAACTGGAATGTGCATCTGAGAAGGTCTGTTCAAGATTGGGAAATGGAAAGTTTGATGGAAATGCTAGCAAGAGTGGAAAGCTACAACATTGATGAAGATCTTTCAAACACTATGTGTTGGGGCAGCAAGGGTATCTTCACAGTCAAAGAGTGTTACAAGCAAACTGCACTCAAAATCAGATGCTTGATGCCTGGCCATGGAAATTGATATAAAGGACCAAATTACCTATTAAGGTTATATGCTTCAATTGGATTGCATTATATGAAACTTGTTTAACACAAGACAACCTACAACCTTAACAGGAGAGGATTCCAGCTGGTCAACGGATGCTACCTTTGTAGGAGGAATCAGGAAACTGTCAGTCATTTGTTCCTGCACTGCCCAGTTGCCACTGATATATGGAATATGTTCTACAGTATTTTTGGTCTGAGCTGGGTTATGCCTCAAAATATGAGACATGCACACATTAGTTGGAGTTTGTGAAAAGTTGATAAGGCCATCAAGAAAATCTTGTTGATAATTCCTGCAGCTATTTTTGGACAAAGAGAAATAGAAGATGTTTTGATGGCATCTCAACTTCAAATCACTCTCTCAAGGCAAAATGCCTATTTGAACTTTTTTGCTGGACAAAATTGTCCCCTGTAATTAGTACTACTCATTTTTTGGACTTTGTTAGTACTCTTGTCCTAGATTGACACTTTGTATAGGGCCTAACTTCTCCTTTTTGTTTTTGCCTTTGTAACTAGGCCTCCTGTAACTATGTAACTATGCATCTTCTTGATGCTTTTTTAATGGAACACCTTACTTCATCAAAAAAACAAAAAAAAAGTATTTCTCAGTATTCATCTACTGCACCATTAGTTTTCTTAACTAATTTTACCTCCATTAACTATGTGATGAACTGCATCATTTCTTTATAATAAGATTGATAGAGAATGGACAACCTGTACTTGGTTCCTTTGATATTTGTTCGTGTATGAGTTGAAAAGAAGAAAGCCATTAGCAGGCTTTGGAATAAAGAAAGAAACCTTGACATGGGATGCATACAGCAAAACGTAGAACACTGAGATCCATTTTTAGTAAAAGAATAATAAGTCATTTGTTGTAAATAGAACACATTGCAATATTACTAGTAGCCGCTTAGCTGGAAAAATATGACAATAGCAGCACAAGTGGCCATAACATTCATATCAACCACATGCCGCAATTAAATAGCTATAGATGGCAAATGGATTCCTCTCTTTCAATGGATAGCCAAATATTTCAAGTCAAGGAACCAAAACCTTCTGGTAGCAGCTTGACTTTTATCCCAAGGAAACACTTGACATAGATTAAGGGCAAGCATTTACAAATTACAAGATTGCTTCCCCATGACCCAAAAAAAAAACATAACGGATTGAGATGTGTAAGTCTTGTATTAAATCCCCAAGCATAGAAGCTACTTAGATGTTAGAGCTACAACACCTTGCAGGATAATCTATAATAGCGGTCTCATGGTAATAACATAGAGTTGGCATTTAAATGTGGTAAAAGTTCCCATGTAAATCCATTACAAGTATCACATTCCCAAATCATATTCAACAACTATTCAACCTAAAAGAAGGTATAAATTTGTTTGAAGGGATTGTTCTTGAGGACCTGACAAAGAGCATACAGCTACCGTAAGAATTTATTTGATAACAAATAATCCACGCGTTGATGCACTCCAGGGGAAAAAACATCACATGGGCTATGGGATTCTCTAGCCTTTGAGTCTAATAGTCCTCAAGTTTCTCCACCATGTAGATGAGAAAACAATGTAAAGTTTCCTATTTTCTCAAATTATACCTGATAAATTTTATAAATGCTGAAGGGAAAGTTGGTGGAATCTCCCAATTTCAGTCTTTTGGTATTCTAGTTAATGAGTTTCATTTCTAAATATTCTAATTTCTTCAAGAAAAATAAAAAAATAATTAAAAAAAGTTCATGATCTATATTAAAATCATTAATCCCCAAAATAATAATAAAAATTGAATGCCAGGCAAATAGTAGCGTGCTAAAGCCATGTCAATCCATATTTACTACTACCCTATACACCTCAATTGCATCTTAAATGCCATGAAAGTTCAAAGTTGCTGCCTATGACCAAAGTTCTAAACTTTAGAAGCTTCATCTTTAGCAGTCAAATCTGGTGTTCAGGCTTGCATTTCCCAAAATTCCATGGATTTAAACTATCACTCTATCAGTGTAAAATTCTTTTACATTATTTCCACAATTTCACCAGTTGTAACAAGCTATGTACTTTCTTTTCGAGGTTACCACCTCAAACTTGCTATAGACAGATGAAAGTTACCTGTAATTGTCTATTAAATAACCTGATAATGTATATAACGTTTAAAATGCTGGTACACGTAACTATAAAAAGCTACTGTTTTGTAATTATGCTTTCAAAAAATTTGAACTTTGGACCGAAAGAACGATTTGGAACATCTTACTGAAAGCTGCATTATTAATTTGCAACCTAAAAAGGACAAAAACTTTATAACTTACAGAAGGGAAAACGGCTTTGGGAGCATCTTCACCAGCGTAACCAGCTTTGCAAGTATGGCTACCCAAATCTATCACAATTGCTGATACTTCATCTGTAGACCCAAAAAATAAAAATGCAAACAAAAAAACGCGCTGAATTCTTGTGCTTATACTAAGAAAAATGTTAAAGCCGTAAATAGAAGTATTTAACACTCGAGAAAGGAAGTAACTGGTACTCGCCACCGCCGTACATGATTCAGTGATTCGAATTCGGACATTGATTGTTTGCTGCTTCAGTGAAATTCTCTATACAAGTCGCGAGGGCTTTAGCTGGGCTTTTGACGGGAAACCGGGTTGTGTGTCGGGTCAAATTGTTAATTTGGCCCTATACAATTGTAGTGGGCGTTTGGACATAGGAATTGTAAAATTCCAAAAAAAAAAAGCGAAAAGAAATTCCAAGTGAAAATGGTCTTTGAAAATTAGAGTTGTGTTTGGATATAAATATTATTTTGGGTTGTTTTTAAAGTTTTGTGAGTGAAAATTTTGAAAAATAACTTTTTGGAGTTTTTCAAATTTTTGAAAAATTTCAAAATCCATCTTCAAGTGAAAATTGGAAATTTTATGGTCAAACACTGATTTCGAAAAAAGTGAAAATTTTTCGAAAAAAAGTAAACTTTTTTTATGTCCAAACGGGCTCGTAGTTTGAGTTTGAGTCCCTTTGGATTGGCTTATTTTAAGTGCTTTTAAGCCAACATTTTTGTAAGTCATTTTGTAGTGTTTGGATAAAGTCAAAAAGTACTTTTAAGCACTTATGAGAAACTACCAGCTATGTACATTTATAAGTAGCTCATTACAAAAATTGGTCAATTCACAAAATATTACTAATATTAGCTAAATACTATTATTATTAGCCAATTAGCTATTTTTAAAAAAAATATTAAATTTTTGCTTTCTTTTAAGTGGATGTTATTAGAGTAGATTAGGTACATCTTAAGGAGCTTGAATCTCAGTTTTGGAATGATTTGGTAAAGTTTTGAGGTGGTGTGAATTAAAAACTGAACTTGAAAAAACAATATGTAAATCACACTATGTATCATTTGTGTATCACATATGTATCATATTTGTATCAATTGTGTATCACATGTATATCCATGTATACTTGTGCATGAGATACATGTGATACATGTTTGATCCATGTGTGATACATGTTTGATACATGTGCCACATAAGAATATTTTAAACTCAATTTAATTATGAATTTTGATACAAAACCAGTCCAAATCACCTCAAATCTTTCTCAAATTTTGTATATTGACTTATCTATATGTTTTCTGTAAATTTTAACTATACCCATTGAAAAAGTTCCTTTTTTGCTTAGATTTTTGGAATATTGTATTTTTTTTTGTATTTCATCACCTTATTTGCTACCTCATCCATGAAGTTTATTTTCCGTCTTGCATCTAATGTTGCTAATCACGATTAAAAATATGGAAGGAGATTTGTGCATATGATTCTTTGAGAGAACGAATCCTATTTATTTGTTTTTTTTCAATCTTTATAAGTGTTTGGCTAGTTTTGGTAAGTCTATGACTAATGGCTAGAAGTTGATAAGTTGAGACTTATTTGGGATATTTGTGTAAGTATTTCAAGACTTATTTTTAAGCTAAAATGATAAAAATAAGCCAAAAATCAAAAATTAAAATTTTTAACTTATGGCTTTTGGCTTAAAAGTCACTTAAAACAAGCTCATTCAAATGGGTGACCTTTGTGTGGACCTACAGTAAATAAAGGCGGCCACGTCATTTATGTAATTATGCTTTCAAATTTGCAAAGAAGATTATAAAAATAAGGGTGACAATGCAATTATCGAATAGCTAAAAAAATTATAAGTAAACAAATTATGGATTTTGTTTAAGAGAGCTTTTACCCTTCGTCTAGGGTTGCGCTATATCGGCTAAAATCAATAATTTGAATCAAAAACATATTATTGAGTTATTGATATCGGATTATTGGGTTAATGGTTCTATAATAATTTAATGTTATTTGACTATTAGGTTATCAATTCGGATCTCATTTTGTCCAATTTTACTAACGATTTTGACCGTAAAACCCATAAGCTTTATCAAAAGTATAATTTACCTTTAGGTATATAAAGCTATCTTGTGGCTTCATTCCCTCATTCTCTTAATTATTTTGGTCCTCACTTTCATCTTTATTCCTTACTCCTTAGGGTAAGTTTTACTATTATGAATATTTTATTTTCATTCTGCTGTTCAAAATTGTAGTTTCAAACTTTTAAAGAATGAATTGATAAAAAAATTTAGTATTTCTAATTATTATTTTTTGTTGCAATGAGTCTTTAGCATTTATGAGATTAGGGTTTTACCATTTTCTAGTGAATTATGTCCCTCCGCTACTCAAATAGTTAGTAAGATTAGATTGTTGAATATCTTATTAATTACTCCCACTAACTTATTTCTTTTGTTGACTTTGAGAACTGAGATAGTTAGCAAGTACACATTTTTCTAATTGGTAATTGGTTAAGGATCACCAAATGTTTTATTTTAAATTTCTTATCTTTATCAGCGTTTCACGTTATGCTTCTTCCCTCTAGATTGATACCAATTTGATACCACCGCAAAAATAAAAATCAAACAAAACCAAATTTTAAATATAAAATAAGATATTGAAAAATTAAAAAAAGAAATACTAGAATCTAATAAAAGCTACAATTAATTCGCCTAAAAGCAAACTTAGGCATATTAATTAAAATTCAACAATTAGAAATCAAATCAAGGGCCAAGAGATTAAAATCACAAATGAAATGCTTACCTAAGAATCAAAAAGACTTTCAAATAAGAAATACAAGGTAATTTCCCCATGCCCTATAAAGAGTAGTCTTCATTCAATATACCAAAACTAACTAATTATGAAAAATACTTGTTTAAAAATATTTTAACATAACATTTAGACTAGATAAAAACTATTATACAATACCTGTCACACCTCCTTTTTCTACCCTCGAAAAGGATATAAGGGAGTTTTTATCAATTTAAGTGACAATCGAAACGAGATTATTTATATTAAATCAAAGTCGCCACTTGGGATAATTTATGGTGTCCCAAGTTACCGGTTTAAAATTCCGAATCGAGGAAATTGATACTTATTTATGGTCTGTGAACACAGAAATCCGGGTAAGGAATTTTGTTAACCCGGGAGAAGGTGTTAGACATTCCCAGGTTCCGTGGTTTTAGCACGGTCGCTTAACTAATAATATTGGCCTAATTATCTGATTAATTACACATTTTAAAACCTACGTGCATTTTAAACTTCCTAACCATTTTTAATGTTTTTAGGAAAATTCAAGGTTATTTAAAACACATCGTAAATGCACTCATAATTCACGACACGTTCTACTTAACCTTGTTGGAGATTAGAATCGGGTCACATGAAATGTACACCCGGATTTTAGTAATTACAACTCACAACTACGTCATGGGAACCATACCCGTAGCCATGATAATTAATTAATTAACGTACCTAAAGCAACTACGAAATTCATTCTTTAGCACCTAAGTTATGACATTAGTGAGGGCCATAAGTAATTTAATTAGGATGACTCACCTCACTATATTTAATTAAAGTGAACTATGGATTTACCAGCTTAATCTATTTAAAGCTCAATTCTAAAATTACTAGTTGCAACTTGTAAGTAGGCATTGAATAATATACTAAGCATTTAACTGTTTAAAAAGAGATTGGCCAACGACAGACCCAAATTGTTATATAAAGAAAAATATTTTTTAGGAAAAAATAGAACCTGGGCTCGAAATGGAGCCCATATGAGATTGCAAAGAGCAGGCGGTCCAACAACTTTGACTAGGCCAATAACAGGCCCAACTTCATACAACATGCTTTTGGTTCCAGAAATTAGGCAGAAAGATCAAGAACCCAATTGATCGCATTTATCAAAAACAAAAAAAACAAAAATACGCTGGCATTATTTGAACCCTGAAGTCGAACCCAGCCCATGAGGAGAAGGTCCAGACCCATTGGAGTGGTTCCTGACCAGGCTACTCATTTAGGTCCACATTTGGCCCAGTTATTACTAAAACCAACTGACTTTAACGAAAGTACTCAATGATAATCACATAAATCATGGAAATGAACTTCTGACTAGTTAATGAACAAAATTAATTAAATTAAGTTGTACAAATAGGATCATTATAAATGAATTTGTAAGAAATTTTAATAATAACTCAGCAGTCCTAAGGTCTAACTAGCTATCATTGAAAGCTTCTCCAAAGCATTCCCATCTTCTGCAAAGGCGTAATGACTCCAGATTATGTAACTTGATAAAAGGAACAACATTTGCATTTACACAGATAGCTACAGAGCTATCTTGCAAATCTGCATCCAACATGTTACAGTTGAAAATACAAGAACAAGCAATCAGGACTATTACGGCCTTTCATGACTTTCAAAACATGAGAAAAAGGCCTTCTAAACTTCTTTCAATTGTTATTTCAAAGAAACCGAACTTGAATCTATATTGACAAGCATCAATAGCCAACAACCATTCAAGACATCATAGTTAAGTCACAAGGCATGTAGGCAAACTTGAATCAAACTTTGCTAACCTATGAATTGCTACAAAAACTTCAGCTTAAGAATTACACAACCAGAAACGAAAGCCATTTTATGAACCAAATTCCCAGACCACTTTACCATGAAGTAAACCTAAGGGAACTCACACATACTCCAAAAAAGAAAGAAAGCAAAAGAAAACAAAGGAACATACTGGCACTCAAAACTGTTCAGTCAACTATTGACCTTCAGCAAAGCATCCACATAATCTTAACACTCCAACAATTGTCCAGATTAACAAAGATGAAACCAAAACATATTCAAATTGAACGCATGCTGAAATGATGATAAAACATTACACGAATATAGCATAAACAATCTAATTTCATTTATAAACCAAATAGAGACTAACCAGATTGATAAGTACACCTACTTGTAGAGAAAGATAGCAACAGGGAAACCAGGAGCAGCCTGGACTTCAAAATTGCAACTTAAACCAGCAGAATGAACATCAGCAGTGAGAATAAAAAACAAACAGCTTCAATGACCAACTATTTTCAGCATGGAAAACCAACCATTTTTCATAAGAAAACCTTTCAATTCTAAAAGACAACTCAGAAAGCAATTTTAGCCAACTTGATAGATGCAAAAAACCCTTTTTTGTATTTTTAGGGTATCAATCTGATGGATTTTTCAGGATTTTTGTGCAGAGAATAATGTTGAAAAGTCTGAATTTAGAGTGAAAGAAAGACACTATTTATAGACCTCTAAGGCCATGTGCTGAAAATAGAATTAGGGAATAATTCTCTCAGCTTGAAAAGACATCTTTTTTAATCATATGGACAACTGGTTGTCCTTTATTTGCTCAGCATTTTGTGCTAACCAAATGGGGATAGCTGCCCCGGGTTCTAAAAACTTCCTATACTAGCCTTATCTAAAACTTATTTCATACCCTTCCCAAACCCCCTTAAGTTTTCCCAATTGTTCCATTAACCCCTCATAAGTTTTTGCTATTCCCAAACCAGGACTAATACATCAGGCAAAGAACAATACGAAACATAGATCAAAAGAACAAAATCATCAAGCCATTGGACCTTTAAGCTAACCCTAAATACATTTTAACAAGATCCAACTCAGAAAAGAAACGAAAACAGAAACATTCACCTAAAACCAAAATGAGTCTCAAACGAAAATTGTTTAAACTTATTGAAACTGTTTACTAAGATCAAAGACCTGACAGAAATCTAATAAACATAAATACAGACACTAAAATTAATCTAAACTAAACATGCAAACTAAATAAAGAAAACAAATACGAAAAGGAAAAATTAACCAGGAAGCTAACGAAAATCATGAAGGAACAAATCCGGAGTTAGAAGATTTTCAATCAATCAATCTTAAATTAATCTAAAAATCAGAATCATGCAAGTCAAGGTGATGATAAAAAGACGAACAGTGAGAGATCTTACCCCGAACCTGCCCCAAGAAAATACAGATGATGAATTCTGACCGGAATCTGACGAGCCTAATCCAAATCCGGTAGTCTCGAAATGACTAACAACTACCGTCAATCGATTGCTCTTGTAGATAGCAATCTACTAACGTAAGTTTTTAGTCAAAACAAATCGGATTTATGAAGAAAATCGAAAAGGGAAAAAAATAGGGCTAAACCTGGAATCCCTAGATCTAAAATTAAGAGCACTTGGTTTGATTTTTCAGGAGTTTAATGGTGGCTCGGCAGTGAGGTGGGTGTGAATAGTATGGGGTGTGGATTTAAATGGATTTGGAAGTCATTTGGTGGGGTTGGAACGATGGTTGGTTGATGGAGGTTTTAGGAGCGGCTAGAGTTCAACGAGATGAGAGAGAGACGAAGTGGGTTGTGAGTTAGGGTTTGGGGGGATTGTGTTTGGACAGTTAAATATAACACTGATGCCTAGTTCGAAACTGTTGGATCACATAAGATCAACGACTGTAATGATAAGGGCTCCAAAACGGTGTCGTTTGGTGTGAGGTAAGGCTGGACCGGGTGTTCCGACTTGGGCTTAGATTGGAGGAGATTTTGGGGTAGGTTTGGGGTAAAATGTTTGGGCTCCAGCATTATTTGACCCAATAATATTCAAGACAAAGCTTCCTTTCAATTCTATTTTTTTTTTCTTTTGTTTCCTTTTTGTTTTTCTTTTTTTTTTTATTTAATTAAAAATTCTAAATTAAAATCGTACATTAATCTAAATTGTGAAATTAAGCTAATTATCAAATTACAAAAACTCAATTGATCCTAAATTAAAAAAGAAAAATTAATAATCCAAAATTAAAAGCTAAGAATGCAAAAATGAACCATTTTTTGTGATTTTCATTTTTTTTAATAAAGTGATTAATTAATTAATTAATCCTAACAACATGAAAATAAAATCTAAATGCAATGTATGGTATTTTTGATGATTTTAATAAAAGTAAATATGCACAGAAAATACAAACAATTAATACAAATTCCTTCAAATATCCTATAAAATTGCAAATAATTGAAAAAAAGAATTTTTTCTTTAATTTGTAGGAGTATTTCACATATGGCAAAAATCACGTGCTGACAGCTGCCCCTCTTTGCTCGGAAACACGAAGAGTTTTCGTGCAAAGATAAAGTGAGCGGATACGAGCGATTTTTTTGCTCGTTTGAATACTCCGTGGGAAGAATTTTTAAAGATTTGACCGTACCTTGCTTCCGAGGTTGCCTACATATCCTTGGATATAAAAGAATCAGGTCAGTGTAGTTCGGGAAATTTTGGTAGCTGGGACTACCGGGAAGCTGTGATTTCACTGCTGTTGCTGCTGCTACTGCTTGCTAAACTCCTTATTACACCAAGACAAAATAAAAGAAGCTAGACTAAACTATGATCTATGAATTATAAAAATCCTATGTACATATCTTCAAACTTGATCTTGCAGTTTCTGCGGCTCTGTTGCGCATCTTGAACTGTTGATCTACACTCTCAAGGCGAATTTATGTTGTTTTTAACTCGAATTGAATTCTGAAATGAGTTCCCTTGTTCTCCAGGTGGGCGCCTGATTGCTAAAAACTTGAATATATTCCCTTGTTCTCCAGGTGGGCGCCTGATTACAAAAACTTGAACTATATTCCCTTATTCTCCAGGTGAGGCGCCTGATTGCCGAAACTTGAACTGTATTCCCTTGTTCTCCAGGTGGGCGCCTGGTTGCCAAAACTTGAATTGTATTCCTTTGTTTTCCAGGTGGGTGCCTGATTGCCAAAACTTGAACTGTATCCCCTTGTTCTCCAGGTGGGTGCCTGATTACCAAAACTTGAATTGTATTCTCTTGTTCTCCAAGTGGGCGCCTAATTACCAAAACTTGAAACTGTATTCCCTTTTTCTCCAAGTGAGCGCATGATTACCAAAACTTGAATTGTATTCCCTTGTTCTCCAAGTGGGCGCCTGATTACCAAAACTTGAAGTTGTATTCCCTTGTTCTCTCTGTGGGCGCCTGATTACCAAAACTTGAATTATATTCCCTTATTCTCCGTGTGGGCGCCTGATTACCAAAACTTGAAACTGTATTCCCTTGTTCTCCAGGTGGGCGCCTGATTGCCAAAACTTGAGTTGTATTCCCTTGTTCTCTAGGTGGGCGCCTGATTGACAAAACTTGAGTTGTATTCTCTTGTTCTCCAGGTAGGTGCCTGATTGCTAAAACTTGAGCTGTATACCCTTGTTCTCCAGGTGGGCGCCTGATTGCCAAAACTCGAACTGTATTCCCTTATTCTCCAGGTGGGCGCCTGATTGCTAAAACTTGAACTATATTCCCTTGTTCTCCAGGTGGGCGCATGATTGCCAAAACTCGAATTGTATTCCCTTATTCTCCAGGTGGGCGCCTGATTGCCAAAACTTGGATACCCTTGTTCTCCAGGTGGGCGCTTGGTTGCCAAAACTTAAACTGTATTCCCTTGTTCTCCAGGTGGGCGCCTGATTACCAAAACTTGAAATGTATCCCCTTGTTCTCCAGGTGGGCACCTTATTACCAAAACTTGAATTGTATTCCCTTGTTCTCCAGGTGGGCGCCTGATTGCCAAAACACGAACTTTATTCCCTTGTTCTCCAGGTGGGCGCCTGATTGCCAAAACTTGAACTGTATTCCCTTGTTCTCCAGGTGGGCGCCTGATTGCCAAAACTCGAACTGTATTCCCTTGTTCTCCAGGTGGGCGCCTGATTGCCAAAACTTGAACTGTATTCCCTTGTTCTCCATGAGGGCGTCTGCCATTACAACAAAACAAACAAAACAAAATAAACTTTTCTGCCCTAGTTTGGTACTGGGAACATCTGTGAGTGTTAATCGAATCTTGTTATCAAAAGAGCTATAAGAACTCAAAAGTTAAATCTCAATATCTAGGCGGGCCCTGAAAACTTCAAATTAAATATCATCTTAAGAGTGACAACTTTAAAGCTAAACTACATTTCCTTAAGGTAGAACTTACGCTAAATCTTGTTATCTATGAAGGTCATGGAGTTCAACTAAGTCCCATTATCCAGGAAGGTCCTGAGAACTTTTAGATTAAATCCCATTATCCAGGAGGGCCCTGAAAATTTTTAAACTACATCCATTATCTAGGAGGGTCCTGGAAATTTTAAACTAAATCTCATTATCTAGGAGGGTCCTGAAGATTTACGGTTGAACCTGTCCGGTGCATGCTTTCCCCACGGAGGATTTCTCCGCAATAAACGAAACTTCCTGCCCCTGTTTTAATCAAAGAAAATTTTATCAATTTTAAAAATGTGGTGGTTAGTTTGCGGCATTCTTGCTAAAGGTGACCTTTTCACTGCCGTGCTTTGCTCTGACTGGCTGCCTTGAACTGGCCAAAAATTGTTTGCCTTTCTGACTGAATTTCAACCACAGAACCTTGAATGACCCGAGTGCTCTACACTCAACCCGCTATTTTACATTTTTGTCCTTCATACTTGAACCTCTATATCCTCCACAAAATTCCCAAACCACTCGACCAATGGAACTTTTACTAACACCTTATTTTCCACTTTGTATCATGCTATTTCTGGTATGTTTTGGCTGCACTTTGCTTTGTGCAATTTAGAAGTTGGTATTAAGCTTTGAAATCCCTTCTTACTTGCTTAACAAGGTTGACATTGGAAAAACCTTAGAGAAATAAACCCAAAAGAAATGAAATGCAATGACTTCGAGGGTAAAGAAATAAAGAAGAAAACTTGAAACAAGATGACTGTTAGAGGGAGAAAAGGAAAAGAAACTTATCTAAGTGAGGCCAGCTGGTGCCAATGATCATGACATGCATTTCGGATTGACCAGCCTAACCTATTCGACCAAACACCTCTCAGTTGTCATACTTTGTGCCCCGGGATCTCCATAACCCAATTTCTTTGCCAAGTCACTAACCTTGTTTGGCTTGCGGTGCCCTAGAGGGTTTTCACCAACAAACCTCTCTCATTTGTTCATCTCTAAACCCATTGTCACCTTACGGTGCCCGTGAAGGTTTTCACCTATAAGACTCTCTCATTTTAATTTCTCTCATCTTTCCATTGCCCTACAGTGCCCGTGGAGGTTTTCACTAATAGGACTCTCTCATTTATTCATTTTCCCTTGTGCAGCACGGAGTGTTGCCTCTGATGCGAATCATACCTCTATGTCGCTCAACTTGGCACCCTCAAATATTGGTCGGAAGGTCTTTCTTTGGACTGTAATGTGGGCTTTTGGATGGAGTTAGAAAGAAAGGATAAAGGCTCAAAACAACTTGAGTGGGTTCACAATTACAACTTTTGAAATCAAATCTTTTGCGTAACCACAATTTCTACCCCAATTTCTTTGCCTGGGGACTTTTGAATTTTTATTTTGATGGGACCGAACCGTGAGGCTGTCTACATATCCTTAAAAGGAATCAGGTCGAACGTAGTTCATGTCATAGGAATTGCTTTGTTGTTGTTACTTTTCTCTTTCTTTCTTTTTTTTCCTTTTTTTCATTCTTTTCACTCTTTTCATTTTTTTCTTTCTCTTTTTCTCTTATCTTTTCCTCTTATCTTTTCCTCTTTTCCTCTTTTCCTTCTTTATTTACCTTTTTTGTCCGTGTTTCTGAACTTTGCTACTGATTCCAAAAGAGGGGTATGAAAGAAAATAAATAAGGCTCAAAGGGGTAACAAAGGATAAAGTAGCAGAATAAAATGCCTTCGTCATTACAATCTTCAAAACATGCCAAGTACAAACAACACAATTTAAACCAAAGAAATCATACGTAATATCTTTTGACTGCATCAGAATTGATAGCCATATCTACACATTTGCTTTCTATATCTATTAAATACAAAGCACCATTGGACAACATCTCGTCACGATGAACGACCCTTGCCAATTTGGGGCGAACTTGCCTTTTGCTTCAGCCTAATGTGGAAGGATGCATTTCAATACTTGTTGATCCACTTCAAATTTATGGGACGCACCTTCTTGTTGTATGCTCTTGCCATTCTATTTTGATACAACTGGTCATGCACACTGCTGCCAGTCTTTTCTCGTCAATCAGACTCAATTGCTCCAAACGGGTTTTGACCCACTCATCATCATCAATTTCGGCTTCAGCAACAATCCGAAGGGATGGAATTTCAACTTCCGCGGGTATCACTGCTTCAGTGCCATATACCAACAAATAAGTAGTTGCACCTACTGAAGTGCGAACAATAGTGCGATAACCCAGCAAAGCAAAAGGCAGCTTTTCATGCCATTGCCTGGAACCTTGCACCATTTTCCGAAGTATCTTCTTTATGTTCTTGTTGGCTGCCTCGACTGCTCCGTTCGCCTTGGGGCGGTACGGGGTAGAATTTTGATGTTTAATCTTAAATTGTTGGCATACTTCTTTCATCAGATGACTGTTAAGATTAGCACCATTATCTGTGATGATCACCTCTGGGATTCCGAACCGACAAATGATATTTGAATGAACAAAATCGACCATCGCCTTCTTGGTTACAGATTTGAAAGTCTTAGCTTCAACCCACTTAGTGAAATAATCGATGGCCACCAGAATGAACCTGTGCTAGTTTGATGCCACGGGCTCGATTGGTCCAATGACATCCATGCCCCAAGCAACAAAGGGCCATTGTGCGGACATTGTATGCAACTCAGATGGCGGAGAATGAATCAAGTCTCCGTGTACCTGGCATTGATGACACTTGCGCACAAAGATAATGTAATCTCGTTCCATGGTGAGCCAATAATACCCTATACGAAGAACTTTCTTTGCCAGAACATAACCACTCATATGTGACTCGCAAACCCCGAAATGCACTTCTGTCATGATAGTCGTGGCTTGTTTAGCATCTATGCACCTCAGTTGCCCAAGATCTAGAGTTCTTTTGTACAAAACTCTCATACTCAAAAAAAATCCACTAGCCAAACGTCGAATTGTTCTCTTTTGATCACCTGTGGCTTGTACCAGATATACCCCCATCCTGATGTATTCCCTGATATCATGGGACCAAGGTTCATCATCAAGTTCTTCCTCAACCACATTACAATAGGCATGCTGATCACGAACTTGTATATGCAGAGGGTCAACATAAGCTTTGTCCGGATGGTGCAACATTGATGCCAAGGTAGCCAAAGCATCGGCAACCTCATTATGGATCCTTGGAATATGCCTGAATTCTATTGATTGGAACCGTTGACAAAGATCATGTAAACATTGCCGATACGGTATGAACTTTAAATCCCGAGTCTCCCATTCTCCTTGAATCTGGTGCACCAAAAGATCCGAGTCTCCCAAGACCAAGACTTCCAGAACTCCCATATATACAGCTAGCCTCAATCCCAAAATGCATGCCTCGTACTCAGCCATGTTGTTGGTACAATAGAAACGAAGCTGGGCCGTAACAAGGAAGTGATGTCATGTTTCAGAAATAAGCACGAACCCTATTCCGACACCTTTCATGTTAGCGGCTCCATCGAAGAAGAGTTTCCAACCCGGTTTTTCAACCTGATCCAACTCATTAATATGCATCACCTCTTCATTAGGAAAATATGTTCTTAATGGTTCATACTCTTCATCCACTGGATTGTCAGCCAAATGATCGGCCAATGCTTGGGCTTTCATCGCGGTCAGAGTCACATAGATAATGTCAAACTCTATGAGCAAAATCAGCCACTTTGCAAGTCTTCCAGTGGGCATAGGCTTCTAAACATTTTACTTTAGAGGGTCCAGACGAGAAATGAGGTAATTAGTGTAGGACAACAGATAATGCTTCAACTTCTGTGCCACCCAAGTCAGTGCGCAACATGTCCTTTCAAGGGGAGTATACTTAACCTCATATGATGTGAACTTCTTGCTGAGATAATAGATGGCTTGCTCCTTCCTACCAGTGATGTTATGTTGACCCAACACACAACCGAATGAATTATCCAGGACCACCAGATAAAGAATTAAAGGCCTCCCTGGTTTTGGTGGGACCAACACATGTGGGTTTGACAAGTACCCCTTGATCTTATCAAATGCCTCCTGTCACTCATTAGTCCATTTGACTGCAGCATCCTTCTTCAGCAACTTAAAGATGGGCTTACAAGTTGTCCTCAGTTGAGCAATAAACCTGCTGATGTAGTTCAATCGCCCGAGCAAACTCATCACCTCAGTCTTGTTCCTTGGAGGTGGCAATTCTTGGATAGCTTTGATCTTTGATGGGTTCAACTCAATGCCTCGACAACTAACTATGAATCCCAACAGTTTTCCAGATGGAACACCAAATACACACTTGGCAAGGTTAAGCTTAAGATTGTACCTGTGGAGCCTTTGGAAAAACTTCCTCAAATCTCCGACATGGTCGACCTATTGCTTTGACTTTACAATCACGTCATCCACATAAACCTCAATTTCCTTGTGTATCATGTCATGGAACACAGTAGTCATTGCCCTCGTGTAAGTTGTCCCATCATTTTTCAAACCAAATGGCATTACCCGGTAGCAATAAGTCCCCCATGGTGTGATGAATGTTGTCTTTTCTACATCCTCCTCATCCATCAAGATCTGGTGGTACCCCGCATAGCAATCCATAAAAGAACCAATCTCATGCTTGGAACCGTTGTCAATCAAGATGTGGATATTTTGCAATGGAAAATTATCCTTTGGGCTTGCTTTGTTGAGATTGCGGTAATCAACACACACCCTGGTCTTACCGTCCTTTTTTGGCACTGGCACAACATTAGCTAACCAAATGGGGTATCGCGTGACTCGAATGACCTTTGCGCTTAATTGCTTTGTGATTTCCTCCTTGATATTCACACTCATGTCAGTTTTGAACTTTCTCAACTTTTGGTTAACAGGAGGGAATGCCGGGTCAGTGTGCAATTTATGAACCACCAAGTCAGTACTTAGACCCGACATGTCATCGTATGACCATGCAAAAATATCTTTATATTCAAACAGTGCTTTGATTATTTCCTCCCTGATTTGTGGTTCCAAGTGTACACTTATCTTGGTTTCCCTGATATTATCCAGATCCCCTAAATTGATTACCTCAGTTTCATTCAAATTAAGCTTGGGTTTCTCTTCAAAGTGACTTAGCTCTTTACTAATTTCTTCAAATACTTCATCTTCATAATATTATATTTCGTCATCACACTCTATTTCTTGGATTATTATTTTAGAGTTAGATTGGCTTTTAAGACTGGGTTGAAGATTCCTCATGCATGTCATGTCATTGAAACCAACATAAAAAGAACTGTACAAAGAAAGAAAAGAAAATGATACTATCAGGAGTAATGGAAAAGAGAAATTGCATTTCATTAAAATAAAGGATAGAAGGGTTTGTACATCAAAAATATACGAAAAATAAAATCTTAATTACAACCCTAGAATAATCCAGATAAACTGAAAGGAAAACAAAGCAGACTACCAAAACTCCTTCCGGGTAGGGAGAGGAGTGTTATTGTTAATCTTCACTTTTGGCCTAACAAACTGCACATCCGCCTTGCTAGAACCTTCCCTAGTTTCTATCATGTTTACTTCATCAAACAGATTCTGGAACCTTTTAACCAATTCCTCATCAAAATCAACCACAAGCCTTGGAACTATTATAATTGGATGCTTCACCACCCCTGCCTTGATGAAAGACCTGGAGAGACATGGGACTGGCTTAGGGAGCGACCATGCCTTCTTTTTCAGCTTTCGAGACTACTTTACATCATCCCCTGTAGGCTTGAACCCCAGACCAAATGTGCCCAGATTTTCACGCAAGGACACTGGCTACACGATACCTTGCAGAGATGCACCTAGACCCTTGCCCGACATAAAACCATTTTTCAACATCTCGGTTGCTACCATGACGATTGTAGACGCTAACTTTGGACCTGGGATGTATTCCCCTTCCGGAACCTTTTCAACTGATAACGTCTCAGACACTTGATAGACCTATGTCCCTTTATCCTCTTCAGCTTCAATAAACGGGACGGAGGTATCATTGAAAGCACATAAATTCTCATCGCCATGCATGGCGATTTCTTGTTTATCCCATTCGAACTTCACCATCTGATGTAAAGAGGACGAAACTACCTTGGCAACATGTATCCAAGGCCTAACCAATAGTAAATTGTAAGAAACAGCCACCTCCAGTACCTAGAACTCCATGGTGAGTTCGACTGGTCCTATTGTCAACTCGAGAATGATGTCGCCAATAGAGTCTTTTCCTCCTCCGTCAAAACCTCGGACGCATATGTTGTTCTTGTGAATCCTCTCATCATCAACTTTTAACTTGTTCAGAGTAAAGAGAGGGCAGATGTTTGCACTGGAACCATTGTCAACTAACACCCTGGTGACCATAGTCTCTTCGTATTTCACTATGAGATAGAGGGCTCGAGTGTGTTCCGTACCCTCCAGAGGCAAATCATCATCAGAGAATGTGAACCGATTGACTCAAATATCTTATTAGCAATCTTCTCCAGATGGTTCACAGTGATTTTGTCGGGGACATGAGCTTCGTTCAGAATCTTCATCAGGGCCCGACGATGCTCATCTGAATGAATCAACAATGATAACAGGGAAATCTGAGCAGGAGTCTTTCTCAACTATTCTATGATGGAGTAATTTTGTACCTTTATTTTTCTCAAAAACTCCTCCGTTTTTTCTTTAGTGACCGGTTTCTTCACTATAACTGGATTGTTTCTAAGTGTTTTAGCTTTCCTTAACTCTTCCGGGGTAAAGCATCTCCTCGAACGAGTTAATCCTTAGGCCTCGTTAACTTCCTCTTTCACTTCCTTTCCCTTATAGGTCACTATCACTCGCTCATCGTTCCATAGAACAGTCTTGGTGTCAGCTACCGACAGTTGGGTCACAGGTTTGATAATGATAGGGTCTGTGCGAGCACCCTCCACAATTATGACTGGTTTACTTGCAACCCCTGACACGATAACCTTTGGCTTTTCTTGCTTTGTTGCAACATCACTTGTGGACCTCTTTTCAACTACCACAACTGGCTTATCATTTGGCATGCTCAACTTGTCCATCGATTCTTCAGCTATCAAAGAGGTTCCTTTTATGACAACCGAGTCCTTGACCGACTTGCTTTCACTAGACCGGATCATCATGACAGATTGTGAATGTTTCTTGGGCTTCCCATCTTTATGTATATCTCAATCATGTGCGTTTCAGCATGGGCTAGAAATGGGTTCTGGTTGATATTGGGTTCTTCGGCGCTCTAGCCTACGATCTGGTTCCTATCAATGAGCTTTTGGATGGCGTTCTTCAGATGCTAACATTTTTCTGTGTCATGCCTCGGAGTATCAGAACAATACGCACACCTGAGAGAATAATCTAGGTTCTTTGGAGGGGGGTTTAGTAGTTTTAATTCAATTGGCCTCAGAACATCCAATTGCCTCAATCTTTGAAATAAGCTGGTATAAGATTCCTCAAGCGGGGTGAAGGTTTTCTTCCATTGCAAACTTTCATTCCTGAATTCTGGCTTGGCTCGAAAAGTTGGACCAGTGGGGCTTCGGTATGTTTGTGGTGGTGGGTAAGGGTTTCGTGGGGCTGGTGCACGCTATTGCGGGTGAGGAGGGGGTTGAGCATATGACTGTGCATGATGGACATGATATTGGGGTGGCCTGACTGAGTATTGAGGCTCTGGTGGTAGGAAGTAATGCTGGGGTGGACTATATGGAGTTGAGGTATAGTCTTGAAACTGGGGTCGAGGTTGGGTGTAGTGGGTAGGAGAATCCCCTGGTCCGTGCCATGATCCTGAAACGACCATAGCGACATCCTCTTTCTTCTTTTTCCCAAGCACGCCTCCGGTGTCATTTTGGATTGCCTGCGTAGTTGCTTTGATGGCGGAGTAGCTCATGATCTTGCTTGATTTGAGCCCTTTATCTATCATTCCTCCCATTTTTACTACTTTGTTAAAAGACTTACCTATGGTCGAAATCAGATGACCAAAGTAAGTAGGCTCCAAGGCCTGAAGAAAGTATTCCACCATTTTGTTCTCCTCCATTGGAGGGTTAACCCTTGCTGCCTGTTCTCTCCAACGGAATCCATATTCCCTGAAACTTTCAAAAGGCTTGTTCTCAATATTAGTCAAAGACAAATGATCTAGAATAATCTTGATGTTGTATTGGAAATGACGAGCAAATGCTTGGGCCAAATCATCCCAGGTATACCATCTGCTATGATCCTGACGAGTGTACCACTCCAATGCCGCGCCACTCAGACTCTGGCTAAAGTATGCCATTAACAACTCATCTTTCCCACTGGCTCCTCTCATTTTACTGTAGAATCCCCTTAAGTGGGCCACGAGATCTCCGTGCCCGTCATACAAATCAAATTTGGGCATTTTGAACCCAACAGGTAGCTGTACGTCAGGGAACAAACACAAATCTTTGTAGAATACACTTACTTGACCTCTCAACCCTTGCATGTTTCGGAGCGATTGTTCCAGGCTTCTCATCTTCCTAAACATATCCTCTTGTTCCAAGTTTTTAAGTGGTTTCTCAGTCTCAACAAGGAGGTCAAAATGAGGAGTGTATGAGTAATGATCTGGGGCCTTGAAAGTAGGCTCTGGGGGGGTAGTACCGATTATCTTGGGTCTGGAATAATGGCTAACTGGAAGATCGATAGAGTGTAGCCGGTGGAGGTGCTACGAAAACAGGAGTAGCTGGTGGAGAAGGGTATGTAGTTATTTTGGCTGGTAGAGCTTGTATAGTTTGGGAGGTGGTGCCATGGTAGTGGTGGTATGGGGTGAAGTTTTGTGCATGTTGTGGGGATGAATCTATAGTGAGAGGTTCTTGGGACTGAGCTAGCGGTGGGATGAAAGCAGGGTTGGCGGGGTATGATGTTGGGGGATGCCTTTTCATCCATGCCTGGTACATCTCTGCCATTTGGTGTTTCAACTTATGCAACTTCTCTTTCAGACCAGATTCAATTTCCTCCACCTCCCTCGGTGGATCAATAATGCTTGCATCCAATTCTTGGCCAGTTATGATCAACTTGTCTTTGGACCTGGTATTGTACGGGTGAGCTACCAGAATGCCACACAAACTAACCACCTTCCTGTACTCAATGACAACAGCGAACTTGTCAGTGTTAAAGATTTAACAGATAAACAACCGCACATTTGGGATGCAATGCACCTAGACAATTAAAGCTTCTATCGTGCATTTGAACGGCTGTATGCATCATCCTAGCTTTTAACTAACTCTTCGCATTTTGCGCTTTCTCTTCTCTCTCCTTTCTCTTTTCACTCCAAACCCTCTTTAATCACTATTGCCCTTTTCCACTTGTTTTTGTTGCCTCCCTTTTATTTTGCACTCATTTTTCTCTCTTGTTTTGCCATTATTTCCTTTCCACTTGATTTTTCTTTCTCTCTTCTTTTCCCTCTTTTTTTCATTTTATGGTTATGGTCAAATCCTATGGGGATTCCCTACGTATCATAGAGCCGCATGAATCAGATCATTACGTATTTCAGGGGATAAGTGTAAAATAAAAGAAAGATACATTTTTTGGGTTTTCAATTTTTCATAAAATAAAATAAAAGCAAAACATCCTGATTACAACGACTTCTCCTACATAATTAATCATAAAAACTAACAGATTCGAAAGGTGGACTAACAGACTCCAAAAGAAAAATGAAAATACAAACTCGAAAATGGACTAACAAACTCCGGAATAAAGATGAAAATACAGACTCGAATAAAAATCATGAATACATAAGTGCCTCAATTACTGTTCTAGGGGCCCTAGGGACATCAGTCGGTCTCGCCGCGGGCCTATGTGCCATATCTTCTTGAAGGCAAAATAGGTCATCCATGATTTGTCGGACAAAAATCATAACGGAAGCAAAGAACATGGACCTGGTCATGTCTTCACATTCGTTGCACTTCATCACAATGTAGTCCGCAATCCTCCTAACCCCTTCTCTGATAATACCCTTCTCTTATAACAACCATCTGATCTGCTGAGATCTGGCCCCCAAAACTTGTTCGGCTGTATGATTTTGCTCTTGAAGCTGCTGCAGGTCTTTTTCTAGCTGCGACATTAAGGCGTAGTAGTGTTTTCTTTCTGCTTTGAATCTCTTTGTTTGTTTGGCCATCTCGTTCTCGATGGTAGTTAGTTTTTTCTTCAAGTTGGTGGCTTATCCCTCATATTTCCTTTTTAATTGCCAGACAAACTCTGCCCGTCCCTCTGCGTTCTTCACTAATTGTGACCGGGCTCTCGCAAGATTACCCTTGAATTTTTCCAAATCATCCTCATACTCATCTATTTTTCTCCTAAGACCATTTATGAGTCTTTCATCCTTTCGGCTCCTTTCCTGATTCTCAACAGCTATCTTCATTTTTTGGATCTGGGCTCGAAGGGCCTTGTTTTCTTGGGCCAATTTCTTCTTCTCCCCTTCATCAGCAGTGGCCTGTACACTTTTGTCAAATTTAAGATCTCGGATTTGCCCCTCCAATTTGCTTATTGTGGCTCTGTAGCTTGTCTCTTTTGCCAACCAATCCCATTGTTCATGTGCCCCATCAGTGAATTGTTGGACATGGGGCCTTTTGGCGGGCTGTTCGGGCTCTTGATGGACTTGATACCTTTTACCATACCAAGTTGTGTAACTAGGCTCCAACTTGCCTTTGGACAGATCCCGTATCTGAGTCTTTTGCTCTAGGAACCTACATTGATGCTAAATTCGGCGCACCTTTTCTTCTAGGAAAGCAGCTTTTGGTCCTAGTTCGATGACCTGTCGACTCAAATCCTCATCATGCCGGATAGTCTGGTACCTACCTAGCTGGCGTAGAACCCTATGTGTGGCATAAGGCTAAATGCTCCGGAGACCCATTAGTAGAAGAAAACATACTTCGATCGACATGTAAATGACTTCACTGACCGGGAGCCACCCGAATGTCCACTCAATTTTGCTTGCAGTTAGGGGGATCAAATGTGCGAACCATGCTTCCGTACCTTCCGGAAACTCATGGCCCTCCACCCGGTTTTCATGTTCTTCAATGCATTTAAGATCAGTCATACCACAGTTCATGTACCCCGGACGGTGGCAAAGGTGTTCCTCCATCCAGAGTTGTAGAAGTGTATTGCATCCCTCAAAAAACTTTCCTCCTTCTCGGCAAACAGTTAGATCTTGATAAATCTCCGCTAGGATCATCGGTGCAATGGTGCCATTAGCCTTTTTAGTCATGAAGTTGGCTATTCCCACAAGCCCCAACTCTATGTTTCCATCCTTTCTTGGGAAAATTAAGACGCCCAGGAATGCCACTATAAAAGCTAGTCCCCGCCGAACTTCCCATTTACCTTTGTTCCCTGAATGAGTTAGACCGGTATCTGGAGTCTCAAAACCATGGGGATCCTCATAACGTCGGTACAAGAAGTAGAATGTGCAGAATCCCTCAGCAAATTTCCATCTTTAACTTCCCAACTGATGCTTAAAAGATCCAGAAACTTATGAGGATTCCCCGTTCTAGGTGCCACTGAGTATTGATTTATGATATTCCCAATAAAACCAGCGTAGCGCGCTATTTGTTCAAGCGTAAGGGTTAGCTCAAAATCAGAACACATTATGCGCTGGGTCCCAAAAGGGTATCAAAGCCTCAATTATATCCATCCTCGGCTTAATCTTCAGAGACCAACAAGACCGCCCAAAGCTTTTATCACAGTATCTCTACTGACTATTGCTAAATTATTCCACCACATATCGAGTTCTAACGGGATTTCCTCGAGGATTGTGAAAGGTTTATTTTCAATAGTGCTTATCCTGCACATTTATTTAAAGTGATAGGTTAAAAGACCATGATTTATTTTGACTCAAGAGAAAATTATCAATTTTCAAAAATTGCAATTTAAAACAAAAACCTTTGCGAATACAGCCCTTCAGCACCTCAGGAAAGAAGATTTTGGGCCTGTGTTTGCTAATCAACCAAAAATTTGAGAGGACCTTAGGTGGCTATTCTTGCAAAAGCAGCCTTCTGGCGCCCTTTTGGGGCATTTTGGCTATTTTGGACAAGAATGGCGTTACCTAATTTTATTTATGACAAAATAACAACACTTCATATTTTTGGGTTATTTTTGCAAAAAATGGAGTTGGACCAGGTGAGGATTGCCTATGTATCACACACCCGGTGAGAATCAAACTTGTGTAGTTTGATCAATTTTGATGCAACAGAAAACATAAACATATTGAAATAGCTTTTTCCCCTTTTTTTCTTCAAAACTTTCGACAAAGTTTCGGGATATTTGGACACCTGGTTTTTTCACAGGCGGGTAATTTCCCCTCTCTTACCTCAATTTGGTTTTTCTCAATTTTCTTACCTATTCTAGAAGCCGGACAACATGCAATCCGAGTCAAATAAATGTACAAGTAGCAGGTAAAATGCATCAGGATGGTCTTTTGATTTCGGGTACACCTGTCCTAAACGAACTCAACCCTTGTGTTTAGTCCCCAAAGTCAAATGCATGTGATACAAACAAGCGTTTCTACTAGGGATCCGGCATGAGGCTATGTTATACTATGTTTAAAACCTGGTTTTATTTGTTCTATACCTGGCTTACCCGGGCGAACAGTTGGAGCCGAGGAAGGGCAGCGTACCGGGAATACAGAAGCTTCACCGGCTTTGCAACTTGTCCGAACCTCGTTCTAAAATTGGGATATGACTCTAACAGAAGAGAAGTCACACGAAGTGCACCCTTCCCAGATGATTTAGAAGACTAAGTGAGAGGAGGGTTTCGTAACAATTTATATACAGTTCAACAATATCAAAGCGGGATTATTTATTTAAAATTCAGAGTCGGTTCAAACATATAAAAAATCAGATAATAAAGCCAATTATAACAAATATTCTAAGCTCGAATTCTAAACCCTGAACCAGAAGTTCTGGGTTCTTTTCCCCAACAGAGTCGCCAGAGCTGTCACACCTCCTTTTTCTACCCCCGAAAAAGGTATAAGGGAGTTTTTTTTATTTTAAGTGTCAATCGAAACGAGATTATTTATATTAAATCAGAGTTGCCACTTGGGATAATTTATGGTGTTCCAAGTCACCGGTTTAAAATCTCGAATCGAGGAAATTGACTCTTATTTATGGTCTGCGAACACAGAAATCCGGGTAGGGAATTCTATTAACCCGAGAGAAGGTATTAGGCATTCCCGGGTTCCGTAGTTTTAGCACGGTCGCTTAACTATTAATATTGGCCTAATTATCTGATTAATTACACATTTTAAAACCTACGTGCATTTTTAACTTCCTAACCGCTTTTAATATTTTTAGGAAAATTCAAGGTTATTTAAAACACATCATAAGCCACGCTACATGAAATGCACCCGTGATTCATGACATGTTCTACTTAACCTTGTTGGAGATAGAATCGGGTCACATGAAATGTACACCCAGATTTTAGTAATTACAACTCACAACTACCTCATGAGAACCATACCCGTAGCCATGATAATTAATTAATTAACGCGCCTAAAACAACTATGATATTCATTCTTTAGCACCTAAGTTATGACATTTATGAGGGCCATAAGTGATTTAATTAGGATGGCTCACCTCACTTTATTTTAAAGAGCTATATTTAATTAAAGTGAACTATGGATTTACCAGCTTAATCTATTTAAAGCTCAATTCTAAAATTACTAGTTGCAACTTGTAAGGAGGCGCTGAACAATGTACTAAGCATTTAACTGTTTAAAAAGAGATGGGCCAGCGACAGACCCAAATTGTTATATAAAGAAAAATATCTTTTAGGAAAAAATAGAACATGGGCTCGAAATTGAGCCCAGATAAGATTGCAAAGAGCAGGCGGTCCAACAACTTTGACTAGGTCAATAACAGGCCCAACTTCATACAACATGCTTTTGGTTCCAAAAATTAGGCAGAAAGATCAAGAACCCAATTAATTGCATTCAGCAGAAAAAAATACCTTGGCATTATTTGAACCCGGAAGTCGGACCCAGCCCATGAGAAGAAGGTCCAGACCCATTGGAGTGGTTCTTGACCAGGCCACCCATTTAAGCCCACATTTTGTCACGACCCTAAACCCGGACCCGGTCGTGATGGCACTTCTCGTGAAGACAAGGCCAGCCGACACTTTCCATTTCGGTATTTAATAGTTAAATAGTAAGAAACAGTCTAGGCATGATAAAATAATCCAAAGTTTAAGCAGATAATAGCATAATTTACGGAATACAACCCAAAATAGCTCGATACCGGGGTGTCACTAGTCATGAGCATCTAAACAATCCAAAATACTCAGAGAAATCTATAGAGTTTAATACAGTAACTAAGAACATGGAGAGTAAGATAGAGAAGAAGCTCCGGGCTGCGAACGCCGATAACTACCTAGAGACTCCTCGGATCCGCCTGAGCTGGAAAGATCAGCACTCGGGAGCGGGACCAAATGTGCCTAAATATACACACGGGGTGCAAGGAGTAAAACGTGTACTCCAACTCAGTGAGTAATAATCATAAATAAGGACTGAAAGTAGGAAATCACGTAAAGCACATTTGCAGATTATAATGAAGCAGTAAAACCAGTGAAAGATATGTGAAAGTCATTTAACTCGAATTAAACTTCACGAAAACCTTTTTCAACAATTTAAGCAGGTAAATGACAGGCAATTAAGGAAAATAAACACATAAAGGTTCGCCCCTCGGGCACAGTATCAATAAATCCGCCCATCGGGCAATATCTCAGAACAATACCAGCCCCTCGGGCAATATCTCATAACAATACCAGCCCCTCGGGCTATATCTCAGAACAATACTACTTCCTCGGGCTATATCTCAGAACAATACCAGCCCCTCGGGCTATATCTCACATCACAATGGGTACCCGCATTCATTGGGGGTGTGTAGACTCCTGGAGGGGCCCTTTACGGCCCAATCGATATATCAAGCCATCTCGTGGCATCATCACTAGGCTCTCAGCCTCATATCAACAAGCCACCTCGTGGTGTACATATCTCAGGTCCTCTGCCTCATAATCAATATCAATTGTTTCCTCACAACATAGGCCCTCGGCCTTACCCAGTCAAAATCCTCACAAGTCACTTGGGCAATAGTAAAACATGATTCTCAACCCAAAATATCCTTTAAAAGATTATTTAAGTCTTAAAACAGAGTAAACATGGATGAGTACGAAAATAGTGAAATATAACATGACTGAGTTCAAGTATAAAGTCAAAACAGTGAGGAAATATCAATAAAAGTCCCCTAAGGGTTCAAATAGTTGGCACGAAGCCCAAATATGACATTCAGCCCAAATAATGATGATAACAAATAGATTTCAGTCAAATACGCGGCAAAATAGTCATTTGGGACGGACTAAGTCACAATCCCCAACAGTGCACGACCCCACACTCGTCATCTAGCGTGTGTGTCACACCAATATAGTACAACGATGTGCAATCCGGGGTTTCATACCCTCAGAACATTATTTACAATCATTACTCACCTTAATCTGGCCAAATAGCCCGTGACGCCTTTGCCCCTCGAATCCTTTCATAATTGACTGTTCATTACCTGCTTAATTATTGAAAGAGGCTTTTCATGAAACTACATTTGAGTTAAAGGATTTTACCTATCTTTCACTGATTTACTGATTTAAAATGGTTTTACTGCTTTATTATAGAATGCTTTGTGCCTTACGTGATTTCTTACTTTCATTCTTTATTTACATTTGTTACTCAATGAGTTGGAGTACTCACTTTACTTCCTGCACCCCTGTGTGTATATTCAGGCGTTGCTAATCCTGCCAGTGCAAGGTGAGAGCTTCCGGCGGACATTCAGAGTTCACGAGGTAGCTGTTTGACGTCCGCAGACCTGTGTTTCTCCCTCTTTATCATTTCTAATTCTGATCAGACAATTGTAATAGTTTATAGACTTGTCGGATTTGTAGTATGATTTATAAATGCTCATGACTAGTGACACCCCGGTTTAGGGTTGTGTTGGGTTGTCCTTCCGCATATTATGATATTACCTGCTACTTAGTATTATTAAATCATGTTTTAGACTGTTTTCTTGCTGTTTAACTATTTAACATCGAATTGGGAAATAGTTGGCTGGCCTTGTCTTCACGAGAGGCGTCATCACGACCGGGTCCGGGTTTAGGGTCGTGACAGAAATATTTTAGAATTTGTTACAATAACTCACAAAATTTTCCTAGTGTAAATTAGGGCAAAAAATTTCGTTCGTTTGTTTGTTTTGGTGTCTGAGAAGGTTTAACCTCGAGGCACAGGGTTCGAGACGACCAACAAAAGTAGTCTCAATCCAGAAAACAAGAGAAAGAAAAAAAGAAGTGAATCCGAATGCAGAACCAGAAAAAGATGTGAACTACTCAAGACATGGCTGAAGTCATGAATACTACATGTACGGTCTTGATCCGAGAAGTTGAAAAGGGAAAGAACCAGCACCTACAGCTAACAAGCATCAAGATTCAGATCAGAGTCCGCATGAATAACCAACCAAGACTCAAGATCAAGCTTCAGAAGACTCATACATAGGAATCTTCTAATTCATAGCTGATAGGTTTGTTTAGTCCTTTTAGATTTTGATTCTGATGTAATAATGAGACCGCGGACCGGAACCTCGATGGCACAGCGATAAATCTCTCACGATAGCTCTGATACCATGTGAGAAGGCACGGGAGAAAATATGATATATTGATATTGTGTGTGATGCAATACAAGAGGTGCTATTTATAGCTACTCTATACAAAGGGGATACTACTCCTATTCCAATGTGGGACAATTACATAGCTATCTCTAACATTTACATAGCTATCTCTAACACTCCCCCTCAAGCCGGAGCATATAAATCATATGTACCGAGCTTGTTACATATATAATCAATGCGAGGACTAGTGAGGGACTTGGTGAAAATATCTGCAAGTTGATCATTCGATCTCACAAACTTCGTAGTAATATCTCCTGAGAGTATCTTTTCTCTGACGAAGTGACAATCAATCTCAATGTGTTTAGTTCTCTCATGAAACACCGGATTTGATGCAGAATGAAGTGCAGCTTGATTATCACACACAAGTTCGATCCGACTGATTTCACCAAATTTATACTCCTTGAGCAATTGTTTGGTCCAGACTAGTTCACATGTTGCCATAGCCATTGCTCGGTATTCTGTTTCTGCACTAGACCGAACAACTACATTCTGTTTCTTACTTTTCCAAGACACCAAATTTCCTCCTACTAAAACACAATATCCAGACGTAGAACGTCTATCAAAAGGTGATCCTGCCCAATCAGCATTCGAGTACCCAACGATCTGCTCATGACCTCGATCCTCAAACAGTAATCCTTTACCTGGAGCCGATTTTATATACCGGATAATGCGGCAACTGCATTCCAATGACTATCATAGGGAGAATTCATAAACTGACTTACAATACTCACAGGATAAGAAATGTCGGGCCTAGTCACTGTGAGATAATTTAATTTACCAACCAGCCGCCTATAGCTTGCAGGATCGCTAAGCGGCTTCCCCTGTCCAGGCAGAAGTTTAGAATTCGGATCCATCGGCGTGTCAACAGGTCTGCAACCTGTCATCCCTGTTTCCTCAAGAATGTCTAACACATATTTCCTTTGAGAAATAACAATACCTGAGCTAGATTGAGCAACCTCAATACCTAGAAAGTACTTCAATCTGCCTAGATCCTTAGTTTGAAAGTGCTGGAAGAGATGCTGTTTCAGATTAGTAATACCATCCTGATCATTGCCCGTAATAACAATATCATCAACATAGACTACCAGATAAATACATAGACTTGAAGCAGAGTGGCAATAAAACACAAAGTGATCAGCTTCACTACGAGTCATGCCAAACTCCTGGATAACCGTGCTGAACTTACCAAACCAGGCTCGAGGAGACTGCTTTAGACCATAAAGTGACCGACTCAAGCGACATACAAGGCCACGAGACTCCCCCTGAACAATAAAACTAGGTGTTTGCTCCATATAAACCTCATCCTCAAGATCACCATAAAGAAAGGCATTCTTAATGTCCAACTGATAGAGGGGCCAATGACGAACTGCAGCCATGGATAGAAAAAGGCGAACTGATGCCACTTTAGCCACTGGAGAGAAGGTATCACTGTAATCTAGCCCAAATATTTGAGTGTATCCTTTGGCAACAAGTCCTGCCTTAAGTTGATCAATCTGGCCATCGGGACCAACTTTGACTGCATAAACCCAACGACAACCAACGGTAGATTTACCTAAAGGAAGAGGAACAAGCTCCCATATACCACTTGTATGTAAAGTAGACATCTCGTCACTCATAGCCTGTCGCCATCCTGGATGAGACAATGCTTCACCTGTAGACTTAGGGATGGAAATCGAGGACAATGAAGATATAAAAGCATAATGGGGAGATGACAGACGATGATAACTCAAACCAACATAATGAGGATTAGGGTTTAGTGTGGTCCGTATACCTTTTCGAAGTGCAATCGGTGTACTAGGAGCAGGATCCGCAGTAGGAGCCGTGTCAGGTGCAGGATGAGAACCAGATGGGCCTGATGTAGGGCGCGAACGACGATGATAAGTCAAGAGTGGTGTTCCTGTGGCTGGGGAACTAGGAGGGATAACACTGGACTCCTCAAAAGTTGGTATGGGTGAAACCTCTGTGGTTGAAGGTGGAGGAGGATTACTAAACTCCTCAAAAGTCGGTATAGGTAAGACCTCAGATATGTCATGGTGGTCAGCAGAAGTGACATCAGTTGTGAAGAAAGGTTTAGACTCGAAAAATGTGACATCAGCTGATATAAGGTACCTATGAAGATCAGGTGAATAACAACGATATCCCTTCTGAACACGAGAATAACCAAGGAAGATACACTTGAGAGCACGAGGAGCTAACTTATCTTTCCCCGGGGCTAAGTTATGAACAAAACATGTGCTCCCAAAAACCCGAGGTGGAAGAGGGTATAAGGCTGACTGGGGAAACAATATTAAATGTGGAATCTGACCCTTGATGGGAGATGAAGGCATCCTATTAATCAAATAACAAGCTGTGAGAACTGCATCGCCCCAAAAAATGCAGTGGAACACGAGATTCAATTAGAAGTGTGCGAGCAGTCTCAATAAGGTGCCTATTCTTTCTTTCTGCAACCCCATTTTGCTAAGGGGTATAAGGACAAGATGTCAGATGAATAATTCCATGAGAAGACATAAACTGCTGAAACTGAGAAGATACATATTCTAAGGCATTATCACTGCGAAAAATACGGATAGAGACACCAAATTGGTTTTTGATTTCAGCACAAAAACTTTGGAATATAGAGAATAACTCAGAACGATCTTTCATTAAGAAAAGCCAAGTACATCTTGAGTAATCATCAATAAAGCTAACAAAATAACAAAATCCCAAGGTTGAACTGACTCTACTAGGACCCCATATATCAGAATGAACCAAGGAGAAAACAGACTCTGCATGACTCTCAACACTACGCGTAAAGGAAGCTCGGGTATGTTTCCCAAGCTGACACGACTCACAATCTAATCTAGACAAACTGGATAAACTAGGCACCATCTTTTGAAGTTTGGATAAACTCGGATGTCCTAAACGTCTGTGGATTAGATCTGGAGGATCTGTAACTAGACATGTTGTGGAAGGACTGAAGTGAGTTAAGGTAGTAAAGACCTTCTGATTCACGACCTGTACCAATTGTCCGTCCCGTACTGCGGTCCTGCATAATAAAAGAATCATCAATAAAATATATACCACAATTAAGGGAACGAGTCAAACGACTAACAGATGCAAGACTAAAAGGACAACCAGGAACATAAAGAACGAAATCTAGGGTGATAGAAGACAATGATTTGGCTTGTCCAACTCCTTGTGCCTTAGTTTGACATCCATTGGCTAAAGTAACAGTAAGAAGAGACTGTGAATATACAATATTCGACAAAAGTGATTTATTACCATAGATATGATCAGAAGCGCCTGAGTCCATGACCCATGGTCCAAGAGTACTAGACTGGGAAACACAAGCAAAAGAATTACCAGCAATAGGAGTATCAGTCTGGGCAACTAAGGCTACTTGTGGAGATGTTTGCTTACTTGCTCGATACTGAAGGAGCTCATTATATTCTTCTTTAGATACAGAAAAACCCTGGTTACCTGTTGTCTCGCTCTGAGCAACGTAGACATTTTTGGGTGGACGACCATTTAAGGAATAACACATTTCGCGAGTGTGTCCAAGTTTGTGACAATAAGAACACTTGGGTCTAGATCTCCCAAAACGACCGCCTCCTCGTCTATTCTCCATAGCTTGAGATGCCCGAACATCCACTATCTGGGATGCAAGAACAGAGGAATCAAGTATCTGTGATGAAATCACTGGGTGACTTGGTGCTGCAGCAAGGCGAAGTAATCGAGAGAATAATTCATCAACTGTAGGGACAGTCGGACTCGCCAAAATCTGGTCTCGTACTGAATCAAGATCATGAGGAAGTTCAACGAGTGTAAGAACTAGAAACATTTTCTGTCGCTGCTCTTGTTGTTTTGACACACTAGCAGAAACTGACATCAATGTCTCAAATTCCTCCATGACTGCCTGTACCTAACCCAAGTAAGTAGACATATCTAATTCTTGCTTCTTTAAGTTTGTCATCCGTGATATCACATCATAGAAGCGAGATATATCATTAGTGTATAGCGTACGAGCCTTTGCCCAAACCAAATAACATGTCTGGAATGGCCGAAACAAAGGCATCAACTTAGAATCAATAGAACGCCACAAAATGCTACATAATTGAGCATCAATTTTTGCCCAAAGCGCTATCGCCTTTTCATCTCCTTCGCTAGACTGTTTAATCAGATGATCTTGCACACCTTGACCTTTACACCACAATTCGACAGATAAAGCCCAAGCTAAGTAGTTTGAACCTCCCATTAAAGGTTCCGAGGTAATCATAACATTAGAGTTTCCAGAACTCATGCTTTTAGACCCAAAAACATCAATTCCCAAAGACATCTTGTAAATTATTACCAAATAAGAGAAATAATCAACTGTAATCCACTGAAAATAGAGTAAGGAACACTGAACCAGAATAGGAAACTACTGTAGCAGTTGGAAAGTTACTGTTGCAGCCGGAAAATATTCAAAGTGGTCGGAATGAAATAAAAACAGTAGGGGTAGGATCGAAATTACCAGAAGACCCAACTGTTCTGAAGGAACTTTTTAAAAAAATGGCCGGAAGTCCATTTTTTTGAAATCACTATTCACGCCGAAAAAATAAAAAAGTGGTCGGAATTTGGTGTAACCTGGATGGGTAGGCTCGGAATTGCAAGGGAAACAATCTGTCCTGAAGAGTCGTCGCCAAAAAATGGCCGGAAGGTGGCCCACGTAACGTTGGAACTTCGCCGGAAAATTTTCTTTGGATAGCTACAGTACCGCCGGAGATTTTCATTGGGATTTGGTTGCCGGACAGTGACTACTCTTGTGGTAGTGTTGTATTTTGTGCACAACACTGACCGAGACAAAGCAGACGCAAAACAACTTTGAAAGTCGCCGGAAAAAAAAGGGTTCCAGTGACTGATTTTACTTCCCGAAATTGCTGGAATTTATGCACAGCGATAAATCTCTCACGATAGCTCTGATACCATGTGAGAAGGCACGGGAGAAAAATATGATATATATTGATATATTGTGTGTGATGCAATACAAGAGGTGCTATTTATAGCTACTCTATACAAAGGGGATACTACTCCTATTCCAATGTGGGACAATTACATAGCTATCTCTAACAACTTCATTCACGTCTGAACTACACGTGACCTGATTCCTTTATGGCCAAGGATATGTAGGCAGCTCAGATACTGGGGCTCGGTCACATTCTTCTTTCTCTTAGTTTTTGGTCTCCTAAATAAGGGTCGGGTCAAAAAACCTGTGTCGTCGTTATTTGTCTGAAAACTCTTCGCCTTTCCAGACAAAGAGGGGCAGCTGTACACATGTAATTTTTACCCTCCCCGAAACTTTATACCTTTTAGTGCCTAGATATTAGTTTTAGGTCTAACAATACTATTTTGACTATTTTGAACTTTTTTAGGCTTTATTTTATCTTAAAAATTAAAAACTACAAAAATATTTCCTCTGTTTTAGTTTATTGATATTTTGTCTAGTTAGTTTTATATTTTTCTTACAAAAGAAAAAAATAAAATTTTTAAAAAAATATTTTTTTACTTGGTTTAGTGTGATTTTAAGTTGCACGTATTTAGTAAATATTGAGTAGTATTTAGATTTTTATCTTATTTCTCTTATTATTTAGATAATTAGTATTTTGGAATTTTATCTTTAGAAGAAAAGAAGAAAAATAAGAAATTAGAAAAAGAAAGAACGGTAGCTGCAAACGTGAAGATAAGAAATGGAAAATATTTTTCTTTGGTTATAACAAATAGTAGTGGCTGATTGGCATTTAAATGTTCTTGGCAATTTTTACTTTTATTTTTTTTAACATTGAATAGTTGTTTATATTTTGTTTGTTTCTTTTTTTTTTGGGCTGATGTCAGCGTCTAGAAACTTTATTTATTTATTTGCTATAAAATACTACGAGTTATTTTTATTATATTTATCAAGATAGTTTTGTTAGCTCCAAAACTCTTTGACTAGTTTAAAAACTCTGTTCCAACTCAAATATTCAATCTTTCTTTTTTTTGTCATTGTCTGTACCCACTACAATTTTTGGGGCTGGCATTTGATTCCATGGGGTCCCACACGTTTTGGTCTTTTTCTTTAAGAGATATATATCACAAAGAGAGAGCACGCAGTGAGGGGGAGTAAAAGCAAAAATCGCTAGCGCCGCATAAGTTGTCTTCCTCATCCAGATTCCAAAAAGAAAAAAAAGGTGTGAAATTATCTTCTTCTTTGATTTTCTTTTCCTCCATAGCTCCATTAGCTCCATAACACATTAAACTCATGACTGTCGACCACATCCATAGCCACCGTTTTTATCACCTGCGTCGAACATCGAAATCCCATAGCCACCGTTTTTATCACCTGCGTCGAACATCGAAATCCCATAGTCACCGGAGATGCAACTCTGATGCCGGAGGTCTTTCTGCCTCATTTCCTCTCTCCCTCATCTCCTTATTTTTTCATTTTGGTTCTTTCATGGAGTAAATACTAGATTTGGCCGAGTTTTTTGGTTTTTGGCCGAGAAATAACATTTCCGGCAGCCACATACTATTGTCGTACATTTTGGCCGGAGTCACAACCTTCGCCAGTGACCTTATTGCCTTTCTGGTAGCCCGGTGCTTTGTCTCTGTTTTTGTCATATTTTCCGGTGAGCTCCGAGTTTGTCGAGGTCCCCCGGTTCGAGTTTTCCGTTTAGTTGGTGACTCGGGTAGTGTTTGAGTTATATCGGTACTCTCTTCCTCGATGTATTCAGAGAAATTCAATATTTAAACAAATTTCAAAGCTTCTGTTCATTTAATGGTCAGCTTTCTGTTTGCTAGCATTTTGATACTGTCTTTCTGTGTGGATTATGATTTTGCATCACTGTGTTTAGTTCACATTAAGTATTTTCCTATCTTTGGTTAGTTAGTATCTTTGGCTTCTATTATTTGACAAGAAATAAGGGAACTGTTGCCATTGATAATGGAACCAATATATGATGATAGAGTAGAGTTTCACGAGTCTGATATGCTAGCTTACTGCAAAGATAATCACATAGAACTTGAAAGAATTGGTGGATGCATACTGCAGATTCTTAATCCTAATCTAGATGCAATGTCAAAGTTGATTACTAAAAATGCTATTGAAGGATTTTTGCATTCATTAAGCAATTATTGTCAAAAACTGAAACATCACACGATATGGTTTACATGTGTTGTAGCTGCTCAATGACAAATGTTTTTTTGCTTTAAGTTTTCTTTCTTTTTTATAAAAGATTGTTGAATAAGTACATTGTTTTCCTTTGAGTTTACATAGTTATCAAAATTAGTGTATTCATTTGTTAGATTAGCCGTTAACTTTTAAGAGGAAAATGGAAACTACATAGTATAAATGATTCTTATAATTCCAATAGCTAAGCCACAGACATCTCTTCCACGACAATGTCCATAACTCTTGGCCTCACAATAATCTCAAATTAGTTTAGGAAAATGACTTATGAACATCGTAGCTTGCTTTAAGCACGATTAATAATAATAATAACTTATTGTGGCTATGTGTACGACTCTCGTGGCATGGTCACGATATGTAATTCTCATTCGGGTGTGCATTTCATGTGACCCAACCATAACTTCGAACATTAATTAAAATAAACATGTTGTGAATTGCGGGTGCATTTCATGTGACGCGATTCGCAATATGTACAAAAAAAAACAAGTGTACGACATCGTGACTCGTTCAAATAAATTTCATAAATCCTAAAAAAGCGGTTATAAAGTTAAAAATGCACAATAAATTTAAAACAAGTAATGAATCAGATGACTAGGCCAATTATTAATAGTTAAGTAACCGTGCTAGAACCACGGAACCCGGGAATGCCTAACACATTCTCCCGGGTTAACAGAATTCCTTATCTAGTTTTTTGGTTTCGCAGACTTTTAAATAAAGTCAAAATTTCCTCAATTTGAGATTTTAAAATAAACCGGTGACTTGGGACATCATAATAAATATTTCAAGTGGCGACTCTGAAAATAAAATAAATAATCCCATATCGAATAATGTCACTTAAAGTGGAAAAACTCTTTTATATTTCCTCTCGGGTAAAAAGGAGGTGTGACATCTATACATTGCTGTCGAGCATGCCCGTGAGTCTTATACTGTGATTGTTATGGTTCCTATTATATACTATTCATGCCTAAACTGACGATTATCCATGTTGAACAAGACTTGTGGTATTTTCCTAGTAATTGACCTTTGTTGAGTATTGACTCAAGTTGAGATTCATTTTGTGAAGTTAACTGTTGGGACAAGATTGGTTATAGCTGATTCCCTTACCGGGATGTATTAGTTCAATGTTGGTTCCCTTGCCGGGATGTTATTATTTTTCTATTTTTTGGGTGAGGAAATAGTGATAAAGCACGAAGGGTGATGCCGTGCACATTCATACTTATGCATATCGCGAGGAAGAGTGATAAAGCACGAAGGGTGATGCCGTGCACATTTCTAATATTCATATGGTGAGGAAGAGTGATAAAGCATGAAGGGTGATGCCGTACACATTTTTCATTATTGATTGCATGGTGAGGATTAAGAGTAAAAGCACGAAGGGTGATGCCATGTATTCATTTCCTGTTTGCTGTGATTAATTGCTGTCATCGGTTCAAGTGCCTTAATTGTTTCGTTTCCGTTACTTCTGTGTTTCCTTATTCTGGTATACCCCCTAGCATGCTGCCCCTTCCCGTTAATTTATGTTAGATTCTATAACTTTTATTCTGTTAGATATTGTTTAACTGCATAGGTTATGATGTTGGTCGTGTCATAGCCTTGTCACTACTTCACCGAGGATAGGCTCGACACTTACTAGTATATGAGGTCGGTTGTATTGATACTACACTCTGCACTTTTTGTGCAGATCATGGTACTGGACCCGACAGATCGTAGATAGAGGTTGCTGCCTTTAGTGTAGTGGAGACCCGAGGTAGTCCTGCAGATGTCCGTATGCCTTGGCGCCCCCTTCTATCCTGCTTCCTTCTGTTTTATCTATTTCTGAGAGAGATTTGTATTTTTTTGTTCAGACCACTATTTGTAGTCTTCATAGACAGTCTGTGAGATTGTGACACCAGTTCTGAGTGGAGTTTTATTATAGTTTCGTAATTGTACTAAGTTAAACTGTTAAATTCTGTTCTTCTGCATTTTGATTTCCGCTGATTTTCTTATATCATCTGGTAAATTGTTAAAGATAAAAGAAAAAGGTAAGGATAACCAGTAATATTGGCTTGCCTAGTGGCTTCAATGTTTGGCTCCATCATAGTCTCGACGGTGCAAAAATTTGGGTCGTGACAAGTTGGTATCAGAGCTCTAGGTTGCTTAGGTCTCACAATTCACGGACAAGCTTAGTAGAGTCTGAGGGATTGGTACAGAGACATTTGTGTTTATCCCCCAGAGGCTACGGAGTTAGGAACAATTTCACTTCTATTCATCTCTATCGTGCGGTTGATTTCTCAATGCTAATTGAACTTCTACTCTATTCTTTCACATATGACGAGAACTCGTATCGCTTTATCAGCTGATCAGCAGCCCGAGCCCTCAGTGGCATCTCCTACGAGGGGCAGAGGGCGAGGCCGAGTTCGTGCTAGAGGCCTAGGTAGGGGCAGAGCTCAGCCCAGAGCAGTAGCACCAGCGGCGAAGCCTCAAGTAGATTTTGATGTTGAGGTTCCGACCCAGACAGTTCCAGCGGGCCCATCTCAGGTCCTAGAGGGGTTCATTGCTACCCCAGTACTCCAGGATGCTCTGGTCTATCTAGTGGGCCTTATGGAGAGTGTCATTCAAGCATGCATACTTTTTGTGGCACCAGCCGTCTCTTAGGCTGGGGGAGGAGCATAGACTCCTGCTACTTGGACTCCAGAGCAAATGGCTCTCCAGTTTCAGATTCCAACAGCTCAGCCAGTTGGGGTAGCTCCACCGGGTGTTGTAGCTCAGATCAGTGATGGATCAGTTACGTCTTCAGATGCTTTGTGGAGATTGGATAAGTTCACCAAGATCTTCACTACTACATATGGCGGTACATCTTCAGAGGATCCCCAGGATTATTTATATAGCTGTTATGAGGTTCTTCGGAACATGGGGATAGTGGAGACCAATGGGGTCGACTTTGTTGCTTTTCGTCCATCACGTTTTATTAAGAAATGGTGGAGAGATTATTGTTTGGCTAGACCAGCTGGGTCACCAACTCTCACTTGGGACCAGTTCTCCCAGTTATTTCTCGAGAAGTTCCTTCCCGCCACTCAGAGAGAGGAGTACCACAGGCAGTTCGAGCGGCTTCAGCAGGGTTCTATGACTGTCACCCAGTATGAGACGAGGTTTATTGATTTGTCTTATCATGCTCTTTTGATACTCCCTACTGAGAGAGAAAGAGAGAAAGAGTGAGGAAGTTTATTGAGGGACTCGCTCAGCCTATTAGACTGTAGATGGCTAAGGAGATCTGGAGCGAGATTTCTTTCCAAGATGTGGCCAATGTGGCTAGGCGGGTTGAGATGGTTCTAGCTCAGGGGAGCAGTTGGGGGTCTGACAAGAGGCCTCGTCATTCTAGCACTTTCAGTGGTGCCTCGTCTGGAGGTAGGGATTCTTTTGGTAGAGTCCATCCTCCCAGGCCGTTTCATTCAGCACTTCAGGCTTCTAACAGTGCTCCAGGTGGCTGTGGTTCTCATATGCAGTATTCTGATCAGTTGCCCTATAGTGCACCACTAGCTCCTAAAAGTGCACCTCCGCTCCAGAGTTTTCAGGGTGGTTATTCAAGCTATCAGGGTTAGTTCCAGGGTCAACAGTCTCAGCACCCGAAGTCTTGTTATACTTGTGGCGATACGAGCCACATTGCTAGGTTTTGCCCTCGAGTCTCGAGTAGTTCTCAGCACTAGGGTTCTCGTGCTATGGTTCCAGCACCGGGTGTTCCACCGCCCGCTCAGCCAGCTAGAGGTAGGGGTTGATGTGTTAGAGGTGGCAGTCAGTCAGCTAGAGGTGGAGGCCAACCAGTAGGAGGCCATCCTAGGGATGTAGTTCAGAGTGGTGGAGCTCAGCCCCGATGTTATGCTATTCCAGCCAGACTTGAGTCTGAGGCCTCCGATGTAGTTATCACAGGTACGGTTTCAGTTTGTAGTAGAGATGCTTCAGTTCTATTTGATCCAGGGTCGACATATTCCTATGTGTGATCTTATTTTGCCCCTTATCTGGTTGTGCCTCGTGATTCTTTGAGTGGTCCTGTATATGTGTATACCGGTGGGTGATTCTATTGTGGTAGATCATGTCTATCATTCGTGTGTGGTTGTTATTGGGGGTCTTGAGACTAACATAGATCTCCTACTTCTCGATATGGTGGATTTCGATGTCATTTTGTGGATGGATTGATTATCCCCTTATCATGCTATATTGGACTGTCATGCTAAGACCGTGACCTTAGCATTGCCGGGGTTGCCTCATTTGGAGTGGAGAGGGACTCCTGGTCATTCTACCAGCAGGGTTATCTCATATATGAAGGCTCGGCGTATGATTGATAAGGATATTTGGCCTGTTTGGCATATGTTCGTGATTCTAGTGCTGAGGTTCCTTTTATGGATTCTGTGCCCGTTGTTCGTGAGTTTCCAGAGGTATTTTCTTCAGACCTGTCGGGGATGCCACCCGACAGGGATATTGACTTTTGCATTGATTTGGCTCTGGGCACACAACCCATTTCTATTCTGCCGTATTGTATGGTCCCGCCAGAGTTGAAAGAATTGAAAGAGCAGTTGCAAGACCTGCTTGATAAAGGCTTTATTAGACCTAGTGTCTCACCTTGGGGTGCGCCGGTTTTGTTTGTTAAGAAGAAGGATGGGTCGATGAGAATGTGCATAGATTATCAGCATTTGAACAAAGTCACCATCAAGAAAAAGTATCCATTGTCGAGAATTGATGATTTGTTTGATCAACTTCAGGGTGCCAAGGTATTTTCGAAGATTGATTTGAGGTCTGGCTGCCATCAGTTGATGATTAGAGCATCCGATGTCCCTAAGATAGCTTTCCGCAGTACGGGTATTATGAGTTCTTAGTGATGTCATTCGGGTTGATAGATGCCCTAGCAACTTTCATGGATTTGATGAACTAAGTGTTCAAGCCTTATTTAGATTCCTTCGTGATTGTCTTAATTGATGATATTTTGATCTATTCTCGCAGCTGGGAGGAGCACGAACAACATCTTCGAGTCATTCTTCAGGCTCTAAGGGATAGTCAGTTGTATGCTAAGTTCTCAAAATGTGAGTTTTAGTTGAGTTCAGTAGCATTCATAGGTCACGTTGTATCAATAAAGGGTATTCAGGTGGATCCTAAGAAGATTGCGGCAGTCAAGGACTGGCCTAGACCCACATCAGCTACAAAGATCTGGAGTTTCTTGGGTTTGGCGGGCTATTACCGTCGGTTTGTAGAGGGGTTTTCATATATTGCAGCCCCGATGACTAGGTTGACCCAGAAGGGTGCCCAGTTCAGGTGGTCGGATGAGTGTGAGGTGAACTTTCAGAAGCTCAAGATAGCTTTGACTACGGTGCCAGTGTTATTATTGCCCATAGGTTCAGGGCCATATACAGTATATTGTGATGCATCTTGTATTGGAATTGGTGCTGTGTTGATGCAAAATGGTAAGGTTATTGCATATGTTTTGCAGCAGTTGAAGACTTATGAGAAAAATTATCCAGTTCATGATTTGGAGCTAGAAGCCATTGTTCACACGTTGAAGATTTGGAGGAATTATTTATATGGCGTGTCATGTGAGGTGTTCACAGATCACAAGAGTTTGCACTATTTGTTCAAGCAAAGAGAGCTCAATTTGAGGCAGAGGAAGTGGTTAGAGCTATTGAAAGACTATGATATCACCATCTTGTATCATCCGGGGAAGGTCAATGTAGTGGCCGATGCTTTGAGTAGGAAGTCAACCAGTATGGGCAACTTTGCGTATATTCCAGTCGGTGAGAGACCACTTGCTTTGGATGTTCAGGCTTTAGCCAATCAGTTCGTAAGGTTGGATGTTTCTGAGCCCAACCGTGTTCTAGCTTGCACAGTTGCTCGTTCTTCATTATTTGAGCGTATCCGAGATTGGAAGTATGATGAACCTCATTTGCTTGTCCTTAGAGACATAGTGCGGCATGGAGGAGCCAAGCAGGTTACGGTCGGAGATGATGAGGTTTTGAAGATACAAGGTCGTGTTTGTGTGCCTAATGTGGATGGAGTTCGTGAGTTGATTCTAGAGGAGGCCCATAGTTCCTGGTATTCTATTCATCAGGGCGCCGCTAAGATGTATCAGGACTTGCGGCAACATTATTAGTGGAAAAGGATGAAGAAGGATATTGTTGCGTATGTAGCTTGGTGTTTGAATTGTCAGCAGGTAAAGTACAAACATCAGAGACCTGGTGGTTTGTTTAAGAAGAATGAGATTCCTAAGTGGAAGTGGGAGAAAATCATTATAGACTTCTTTGTTGGACTCCCACGGACTTAGAGGAAGTTCGATGCAATATGGGTTATTGTGGATAGGCTGACCAAGTCAGCGCATTTCATTCCCGTAGTAGTTTCTTACACTTCTGAGCGATTGGCAGAGATTTATATTCGTGAGATCGTTCCTCTTCATGGTGTGCCCGTGTCTATCATTTCTGATCGAGGTACATATTTTACCTTGCATTTCTGGAGGGCAGTCAACGTGAGTTGGGTATGCGATTTGAGTTGAGCACAACATTTCATCCTCAGACGGACGGACAGTCCGAGCGTAATATTCAGATTTTGGAGGATATGCTCCGAGCATGTGTTATTGACTTTGGACGTTCTTGGGATCAGTTCTTGCCATTAGCAGAGTTTGCCTACAACAACAGTTACCAATCGAGCATCCAGATGGCTCCCTATGAGGCATTATATGGTAGGCAGTGATGGTCGCCGGTTAGGTGGTTTGAGCCGGGAGAGGCTCGGCTGTTGGGTACAGACTTAGTTCAGGATGCCTTGGAGAAAGTTAAGATCATTCAGGATAGGCTTCGTGTAGCTTAGTCTAGGCAGAAGAGTTATGCCGACTGTAAGGTTCGTGATCCGGCATTCATGGTCGGAGAGCGAGTGCTGCTTCGGGTGTCGCCCATGAAGGGCGTGATGAGATTTGGAAAGAAGGGCAAGCTAAGCCCTAGGTTCATCGATCCTTATGAGATTCTTGATCGAGTGGGAGAGGTGGCTTACAGACTTGCGTTGCCGCTAAGTTTATCAGTGGTGCATCCAGTATTTCATGTGTCCATGCTTCAGAAGTATCACAACGATCCATCCCACGTGTTAGACTTCAACACTGTCTAGTTGGAAAAGGACTTGACTTATGAGGAGGAGCCGATAGCTATTCTAGACCGGCAGGTTCGTCCATTGAGATCGAAGAATTTCCCTTTGCAGTGGAGTGGTCAGCCTTTTGAGGCAGCTACCTAGGAGTCCAAGTCCGATATGCGGAGCAGATATCCCCATCTTTTCACCGACTCAAGTACTTTTCTATGTCCGTTCGAGGATGAATGATTGTTTTAGAGGTGGAGAATGTGATGACCCAAAAGGTTATCTCTTGTTTTAGAATACAATCCGGGGTTCCGAAGCCTTTAATACCTCATTCTCTTTCTCCATGATTTGCGTGTGCAGTCCGGGCGCGCTTCCGGAAAGCCCTTATGTGAAAATTTGAGAAAAATGCTAATTTTGCCTTTAAAATTGAATTTAAGTTGACTTCGGTCAACCTTTTAGATAAACGGATTCATTGTTTAAGATGTTCTTTGGGCAATTTGATCGGACGAGCAAGTCCGTATGATGTTTTTAGGTTTGTGTGCATGTTTGATTTGGAGTGCCGAGAGCTCGGGTAAGTTTCGGATAGGCTACGGGTTATTTACACTTAGAAAATCTGGCATAAGTTGCTGTATTTGGTGTCTGTTGCACTGTGCTTCGCAATTGTGTAGTCACTCTCGCGATTGCGAAGGGGAAACTGGGCTACGGAGGATCTTACACTACGCGAACGTGAGACCAAGGTCGCGAACGCGGAGCGTGGGGGGGATTGCTCTATGCGAATGCGACCGGTCAACCGTGAACGGTAGCTTTAGGAAGGCTGGTCAGGGAACCTAGGGAAAACCTATGCGAACGCGAACCCCTTACCGCTAACGCGAAGGCAGGGCTGGGCTAAACCTTCGCGAATGTGCAGCCTTTCCCGAGATCGCGTAAGTCCTTAGAAAGCTGGTCTTCGCGAACGCGACAGTGGTCACGCGAACGCGATGAACACAGTCGCTCAGCACTTAAAATAGAATCAGAACGGGAATAAGGCCATAATTTCATATTTTCAAAAACTAGAAGGCATAGAGGCGATTTTCAAGAGACAAGTTCTTCCCCAAAGTGTTGATATATGATTCTAAACCACTTTCTTTCAATTACCCATTGCATTTCATCAATTTTCATCCAAAACTCTAGGGTTTTCATGGTAGAAATTGGGGATTTGGGTAGAATTAAGGTTTTTTGTATAATTGGAATTTAGACCTCGATTTGGGGTCAGATTTCGAAACTAATTGCATATTCGGGCTCGTGGGTAAATGGGTATTCGGGTTTTGGTCCAAACCTCGAGTTTTGACCAAGCGGGCCCGGGGTCGATTTTTAACTTTTTGGGAAAAATGATAGAAAACCTATAATTAAGCATTGGAGTTGAATTCTTTAGCGCTTATTGATATTGTTAAGTTAATTATGGCTAGATACAAGTGAATTGGAGGCGAAATCTAGAGGGAAAGCGGTATTTGAGGCTTGAGTTTGGCCATGAAATCCGAGATAAGTGTTTGGTCTAACCTTAGCTTGATGGAATAGGTGTTGTGTCTTATTTGCTACGTGTTAGTGTTGTGTACGACGTATAGGTGTGGTGACGAGTATCTATACGTTGGTGTCAACATTCCCGTGAGTCTTATATTGTGATCGTTGTGGTTCCTATTATATACTATTCATGCCTAAACTGACGATTATCCATGTTGAACAAGACTTGTGGTATTTTCCTTGTAATTGACCTTTGTTGAGTAGTGACTCAAGTTGAGATTCATTTTGTGAAGTTAACTGTTGGGACGAGATTGGTTATAGCTGATTCCCTTGTCGGGATGTATTTAATTCAATTGTTGATTCCCTTGCCGGGATGTTATTATTTTTCTACTGTTTGGGTGAGGAAAGAGTGATAAAGCACGAAGGGTGATGTCGTGCACATTCGTACTTATGCATATGGTAAGGAAGAGTGATAAAGCACGAAGGGTGATGCCGTGCACATTTACATTTATATTGATGCATATGGTTAGGAAGAGAGATAAAGCACGGATGGTGATACCGTGCACATTTCTAATATTCATATGGTGAGAAAGAGTGATAAAGTATGAATGGTGATGATGTGCACATTTTTCATTATTGATTGCATGGTGAGGATTGAGAGTAAAGCACGACGGGTGATGTCGTGCATTCATTTCTTGTTTGTAGAGCCGTCAAAATGGGTTTGACCCGTGAGGTGTCACGACCCTAACCCCGAACTCGATCGTGATGGCGCCTCTCGTGAAGACAAGGACAGCCAATTAAACCCAATTCACTTTTTAAACAGTTAAACAACATAAAAACAGTCTAAAACATGATTTAATGATACTAATTAGCGAATAATAGCAAATAAGTGCTGAAGTACAACCCGACACAGCCCTAACCGGGGTGTCACAAGTCACGAGCATCTCACAACACTAAGTCCTCAAATGTAACTACAGAGTTTAAATACTGAACTAAGGACATAAAGGAACGAGATAGGGAGGAGCTACATGCTGCGAAAGCAACAACTACCTAAAGACTCCTCGAAGATCCGCCTGAAGCTGGAATGAATCAGCACTCGGGAGCGGGACCAGCTACACCTGAATCTGCACACATGGTGCAGGGAGTAAAGTGAGTACTCCAACTCAGTGAGTAACAAATGTAAATAACGATTGGAAGTAAGAAAACACGTAAGGCACAATGCATTCTATAATGAAGTAGTAAAATAATTTAAAAATAGTAAACCAATGAAAAGTCAAGTAAAATCCTCGTTCAACAAGTAAACCAAGTAATTGACAGATAGTTAAGGTAAAGTAAACAAATAGAAGTTCGCCCCTCGGTCACAATATCAACGGATCCGCTCCTCGGGCAACTTCTCAGAACAATATCAGCCCATCGGGCTCAATCTAATATCATAATGGGTACTCGCACTCATTGGGGGTGTGCAGACTCCTCGAGGGGCCCCTTATGGCCCAAACGCAATATCAAGCCATCTCGTGGCATCAAAACTAGGCCCTCGATCTTATATCAATCAAGCCACCTCGTGGGGTACATATCTCAGGCCATCGACCTCAAATCAGTATCAGTGTTTCCTCATAACATAGGCCCTCGGCCTTACTTAGTCAAAAATCCTCACAAGCCACTCGGGCAGTAGTAAAACATGTTTCTCAGCCCAAAAATATCGTTTAAAAGATCATGTAAGTGTTAAAAAACAGAGTAGACATGGCTGAGTACGAAAAACAATGAAATATAACATGACTGAGTTCAAGTATAAAGTCAAAACAGTGAGGAAATACCATTAAAAATCCCCGAAGGGTTCAAATAGTTGGCACAAGGCCCAAATATGGCATTTAGCCCAAATAATAATGATGACAAATAGGTTTCAGTCAAATACGCTGTATAATCATCAGTCGGGACGGACCAAGTCACAATCCCCAATAGTGCACGACCCACGCTCATCATCAAGCATGTGCCTCACCTCAATTGAGGATGCTGGGTCGGATTTGTGTACCCAATGTTGATGGGCTTCAGGAGTTGATTCTGGAGGAGGACCATAGCTTGCGTTATTCCATTTATCGGGGTGCCGCGAAGATGTATCAGGATTTGAGACAGCACTATTGGTGGAGGCGGATGAAGAAAGATATAGTTGGATTTGTGGCTCGAAGCCTCAACTGTCAGTAGGTGAAGTATGAGCACCAGAGGCCGGGTGGGTTGCTTCAGCAGATAGAGATTCCGGAGTGGAAGTGAGAGCGGATCACCATGGACTTTGTAGTTAGGCTCCCACGGACTCTGAGGAAGTTTGATGCTATTTGGGTGATTGTGGATCGGTTGACTAAGTCCGCTCATTTCATTCCTGTGTGTACTACTTATTCTTCGGAGCGGTTGACAGAGATTTATATCCGGGAGATTGTTCGTCTGCATGGTATTCCGGTTTCCATCATTTCAGATATAGGTACTCAGTTCACATCACGGTTCTGGAGGGCTGTTCAACATGAGTAAGGTACTCGATTAGAGTTGAGTACAACATTTCACCCTCAGACGGACGGACAGTCTGAGCGCACTATTGAGATTCTTGAGGATATGCTCTGTGCGTGCGTGATTGAGTTTGGAGGGTCTTGGGATCAGTTCTTGCCATTGGCAGAGTTTGCTTATAACAATAGCTATCAGTCCAGCATTCAGATGGCACCGTATGAGGCTTTATATAGCAGGCGGTGTAGATCCCCGGTGGGTTGGTTTGAACCGGGTGAGTCCAGATTATTGGGCACAGACTTAGTTCAGGATGCTTTGGGGAAGGTTAAGGTGATTCAGGATACACTCTGCACAACCCAGTCTAGACAAAAGAGTTACGCGGACTGAAAGGTTTGTGATGTTTCCTATATGGTTGGAGAGGGGGTTCTGCTTCGGGTTTTGCCTATGAAGGGCGTTGTGAGATTTGGGAAGAAAGGGAAGCTGAGTCCGAGGTTTATTGGCCCTTTTGAGATATTGAGGCGTGTTAGGGAGGTTGTTTATGAGCTTTCCTTACCACCCAGTTTGGCCGAATTTCATTCGGTATTCCATGTTTTGATGCTCCGGAGGTATCACGGTGATCTGTCACACGTGTTGGATTTCAGTTCAGTCCAGTTGGACAAGGATCTATCCTATGTTGAGGAGCCAATGACAATATTGGACAAGCAGGTTAGAAAGTTGAGGCCAAAGAACATTGCATCCGTGAAGGTTCAGTGGCGGGGTCAGCCGGTCGAGGAGGCGATTTGGGAGGCCGAGCAGGATATGCGCAACCGTTACCCTCATCTTTTCACTACTTCAGGTATGTCTCTATGCTCGTACGAGGACGAACGAATGTTTAAGTGTAGGAGGATGTGACGACCTAGCCGGTCGTCTTAAGAATTAACGCCTCGATCCCCTATTAACTGTTTTTCCTGAGTTTATTTATGCTATTTTGATTTGCCGAGATGTTCAGTTTTGAGTTTCGGAGAGTTTAGGACACTTAGTCCCTAAATGAGAGCTTAAGTGTTGGAAAGTTGGCCGTAGTCGGAGCAGTATGAAGACAGCCTCAGAATGGAAATCCGATGGTTCCGTTAGCTCTGTTGGGTGATTTCGGGCCTAGAGGCGTGATGGGATTGTGTTGGAGGTCCGTAGCTAATTTAGCCTTGAAATGCCGAAAGTTGAATTTTTGGAGTTTCCGGTCCGATAGTGAGATTTTGATCCGAGGGTCGGAATGAAATTCCGGAAGTTGGAGTTGCTCTGTAGTGTTGAATGTGATGTGTGTGCAAAATTTCAGGTCATTCGGACGAGGTTTGATAGACTTTTTGATCGAAAGCGTATTTCTAGAGTTTTGGAGTTCTTAGGTTTTAATCCGAGGTTTAATTGGTGTTTTGTTGTTGTTTTGAGAGTTCCAAAGGTTGGAACAAGTTTGAATGATGTTTTAGGATTGGTTGACATATTTGGTTGAGGTCCCGGGGGCCTCGGGTGAGTTTCGGGTGCTTAACAGAAGTTGAATGTGGACTTAGGAAGATTTTTGCTTTGCTAGTATATGTCATAACCACACCTGCGGTTTGGGTCCCGCAGGTGCGGAGCCGCAGAAGCGGCATTTCAACCGCAGAAGCGGAACTGAGGAAGTCCAACTGGAGCCGCAGGTGTGAGAACGATACCACACCTGCGATGCCGCAGGTGCAGAAAATGTATCGCAGGAGCAAAATTTTGGGACGTTAGTGATTTTCGCAGATGCGATCGATTCTCTGCATAAGCGGGACCGCAGAAGCGGTCCCAAGGCCGCAGATGCGTAAACTGCTGGGCAGATTATTTTAAAAGGGGTTCCGCGACTTCGGGGTTTATTTTACCATTTTTATTACGGCTTGGGAGCTTTTGGGACGATTTGAAAGAGGGATTTCAAGGGGACTTCATTGAAGTAAGGAATTTGGACCTAAAACCCGTTCCTATACTATTATTTCATGGGTTAGAGCTAGAAATCAGGGAAATTAAGGGTGAAAATTTGGGAAAACTAGGGCTTAGTAATGGAGACCTTTGAGTAATGATTTGAGGGACCATTTGAGGTTCGATTTTGGTAATTTTGGTATGCATGAACTCGTGAGAGTGTGAGGATTCTGAAAATATAAATTTTACCCACTTCCGAAGCATGGGCCCGAGGGGCGTTTTGGTCATTTTATATAATTTTGCGTATTAGCTTAGAATTTAATTGTAAAATCAGTTACTTGAAGTGTTATTTACATTATGCTATTGAATTGAATAGATTTGAGCCATTTGGAGTCGAGTACTCGTGGCAAAGACGTGGTGTCAGGTTGATTTTGAGCCGGTTCGAGGTAAGTGACTTGTCTAACCTTGTGTGGGGAACCTTCCCCTTAAGATATGATATATTTGATAATTGAAATGCCTTGTACGTGCGTACTTGAGGTAATTATTGAAAATCCGGTTTTACTTTAAGTATTTCAATTGAGTTCCTTTTTCCTGCTTTATTCTACTTGCGAATTTAGCCTGTTGTAGTTTAGAAAAGCATGTTTAGTTGACTTAATTGCCTATTTGCTTAACCTGCTTTAATTGCATTACGTGAAACATGTTAGGTTAGAATTAACTGTTTACTTGGTACGAAATTAGCATTTAGTTGAGTATTCTTGTGTTGCTTCTGTGTGTTTTAATTTGGGACTAAGGGACGGTATCCTGGGAGATCCCCTTTACGTATTTATGATCTGAACTGAGGTGCGAGATACCAAGAGATACCTGGCACGTATATTGAGGATACCAAGAGGTCCTTGGGATACCAAGAGATCCCTAGCATATATTGAAGATACCAAGAGATCCTCGGGATACCGAGAGATCCCTAGGATATATTGAGGATACCAAAAGATCCTCGGGATACCAAGAGATCCCTAGGATATATTGAGGATACCAAGAGATCCTCGGGATACCAAGAGATCCCTAGCATGTATTGAGGATACCAAGAGATCCCTAGCATGTATTGAGGATACCAACAGATCCTCGGTTATCATCCTTGTTATTTGTGGTACTTCCTTGATCTCTGTTTCTACTATTGTACTCTTATTATCCTGTATAGATTCTTACTGTAGATTCTCAATTGCATTGCTTATCTTATCCTGCCATCTTTATATTTTATTTAACCTCAGTAGGGCCCTGACCTTCCTCATCACTACCCAATCGAGGTTAGCCTTGGCACTTACTGAGTATCGCTGTGGTATACTCATGCCCCTTCTGTGCATGTTTTTCATGTGCAGATCCAGGTACCGCTACTCAGGCCTATCACTCTTGAGGAGGCGACTGCTCTAGAGACTTCGAGGTACATCTGCCATGTCCGTAGACCGAGAAGTCCCTTTCTATTCCTGCTTTTAGTATTTAGCCCTTCTACACTTTCCTGTTCTTATTAGACATTTCGGAGTTAGAGCTATGTAGTATTGATCTTAGCTTGTGATTCGTGGGTTTCCGGGTCTTGGATTTATGTATTGGTATTGAGAGTTAAACATGGTGTAAGCCGAGTGGCACATTTAAACACTGTTACTACTTTATTTGTGTTTTAAATTGTTTACTTTCGCAAATTTTGGTTTTTCTTCCGCAAATTAGGCTTACCTAGTCGTAGAGACTAGGTACCGTCGTGATGGTTCACGGAGGGCGAACCGGGGTCATGACACAATGGCTACCAGAATGAACCTGTGTCTGTTTGAGGCAGTGGGATCAATTGGACCAATAACATCCATTCCCCAGGCGGCGAATGTCCAAGGTGAGCTCGTTGCATTGAACTCATTTTGGTGGCACTTTTATCATATCGGCATGCTCTTGACATTGAAAGCATTTGCAGACATACTGAATGCAATCCATCTCCATGGTCATCCAAAATTAACCTGCCCTGAGTATCTTTTTAGCCAAGACAAAACCATTCATGTGTGGGCAACAGGTCCCAACATGCACATCATCAAGTAGCTTAGGAGCTTCCTTTGCGTCGACACACCTTAGTAAACCCAAATTAGGAGTTGTTCTGTACAAGTTCCCTCCGCTGTGAAAGAAGTGATTGGACAATCTCCGGAGTGTGCATTTCTGAATGTGATTTGCATACTTCGGGTATTCTCCTTTCGATAAGTATGCTTTGATATCATGGAACCAAGGCTTTACATTTGTTTCTTCTTCAATATGAGCACAGTATGCCGACTGATTATGGATCCTCACCGGGATGTGATCAATGCAATTCTTATATGGATGTTGTATCATAGATGACAAAGTGGCCAATGCGTTGACAAACTCATTCTGGATTCTGGGCACATGCCGGAAATCTATCTTCGTGAACCTCTTTCTCAATTCCTGCACATGGTGCAGATATGGAAATATCTTGGAATTCTTGGTGGCCCACTCTCCTTGTACTTGGTTCACAAGCAAATCTGAATCACCAATTACCAGCAACTCCTGAATGTTCATGTCGATCGCCATGTTGAGTCCTAGTAGACAAACATCATACTCTGCCATGTTGTTGGTGCAGGGAAATCTAAGTTTAGCAGATACCGGATAATGTTGATCCGTTTCTGATACCAAAACGGCTCCAATGCCTACTCCTTTGAAATTTGCAGCTCCATCAAAGAACATCCTCCAACCGTCATATGCTTCAGTAATGTCTTCTCGTACGAATGACACTTCTTAATTAGGAAAATATGTTTTCAAGGGCTCATATTCTCCTCCTACTGGATTTTCAGCGAGGTGATCTGCCAATGCTTGTCCTTTGACCGCCTTCTAAGTCACATAGACGATATTGAACTCACTCAACAATATCTGCCACTTAGCCAACTTCCCAGTCGGCATGGGTTTCTGAAATATGTACTTCAGAGGATCCATCCTGGATATGAGGTATGTAGTGTAGGCACATAAGTAATGCCTCAATTTTTGGGATGTCTAGGTCAAAGCACAACAAGTGCGTTCCAGTAGAGAGTACCGTGCTTCATAAGGTGTAAACTTCTTACTCAAGTAATATATGGCTTGCTCCTTTCTTCCTATCTCGTCATGTTGTCCCAGAACACATCCGAAAGCTCCATCCAATACAGATAGATATAGTAGCAAAGGTTTTCCTGGTTCTGGCGGGAACAAAACTGGTGGTGTGGACATGTATTCCTTGATCTTGTCAATAGCTTTCTGACAAACCTCTGTCCAGCTTGTTTCAGTATCTTTCCTCAACATCTTAAAGATTGGTTCACATATGACTGTGGACTATGCTATGAATTGACTGATGTAGTTGAGCCGTCCTAGGAAGCTCATTAAGTCCTTTTTGGTCTTAGGTGGCGGCAACTTTTGAATAGCTTTGACTTTAGATGGATCCAGCTCGATCCCTCGATGACTGACGATGAATCCCAATAATTTTCCTACGGGAACCCCGAATGCACACTTCGCGAGGTTTAGTTTCAAATTATACCTCCTTAGCCTGTCAAAGAACTTTCTCAGGTCCGCTATGTGATCTGCGGCCTTCTTGGATTTGATATTGACATCGTCCACATACACCTCTATTTCTTTATGTATTATATCATGGAAGATGGTTGTCATGGCTCTCATGTAAGTGGCCCCCCAGCATTCTTCAGACCGAATGGCATCATCTTGTAACAGTATACACCCCACGGTGTGATGAAAGCTATTTTCTCTACATCTTCTTCATCCATCCAAATCTGGTGATAACCCGCGAAGCAATCTACGAAGGATTGGAGTTCATGCTTGGCACAGTTGTCAATCAGGATGTGTATATTTGGCAGTGGGAAGTCGTCCTTGGGACTTGCTCTGTTTAAATCCCGGTAGTCAACACATACTTTGACCTTCCCATCCTTCTTCGGAACTGGTACAATGTTAGCTAACCAAGTTGGGTACTCAACCATAAGGAGAACTTTGGCTTTGATCTGCTTGGTAACTTCCTCCTTGATTTTCAAGCTCATATCTGGTTTAAACTTCCGGAGTTTCTACTTGACTGGCGGACACATGGGATTAGTAGGCAACTTGTGAGCCACTATAAACGTGCTCAAGCTGGTCATGTCATCTTATGACCATGCGAAAATATCCTCATACTCTTTTAGGAACCGAATGTACTCTTCCTTCTCTGTTGGTGACAAGTGGATGCTGATGCAAGTCTCCTTGATGGTCTCGACATCTCCCAAATTTACCGCCTCGGTCTCGTCCAGATTGGACTTAGGCTTATTCTCAAAATTTTCAACCTCCCTGACAATTTCCTCGGGTATCTCATCTTCTTCATCCGAGTCACTATTCTCATGTTGCATTGCCTCATTACATGTCACAGTCACTGGTTCATTAGGAAAAGTAATAATAACGCTGTAGAAAGGAAAAATGTAAAGATAGTAGTGAATGATAAAGAGCAAATGCATTTGATTAAAACTTGAAAAATTGTCCAGACAAAGTATGGCTCGATGAATCGAGCATTTATTTTGAAAAACAAGTAAAGCTTAGAACAAAATTATGGGAAATCTTAAATGCCTAGAATGGCTATAGAAGTAAATTCTACCAAGCTACCCAAGGACTCGGCGAGCTCGGGATGGTGTGGCGGTCTAGTTCCTGAGAACAAATCCCTTCTTCACCGTCTGAATAGTGAGGCCTTCTTCCTCTTCCTCCTCAATTATGGCACTGCAGTTCATGTCCTCATCTTCCAAGAACAAATTCTTCAACCCAGCTAGTGCTCTTCTTATGCAGTCCCCCATATTGTGTCAGCCTGGTGAAAAGCTTGTTCCAAACGTGGCACTAGCTGCTCAAGAGGGTAATACAGTCCATACCATGGAGGCGACCAATCATTGTACTCTTGCCATGTGTACTGGTATCCGAGCCCAAAGGTGGTACCATGACTTTTCAGCTGTATTGGTTTAGTGATACCTTAAAGGTTCTTTCCCAACCCTTTACCAGGTTCATATCCAGATCATGCTAGTATGTTTTCTATTTTGTTACTCCACCACTTATCCTTTTTGACGGCATTGACCCGTTCAATGTGATGATAGGTTTCTCCTCCTAGCCTTCTTCTATGTCCAATGGCCGGGATGGTTTGACTAGTGTAATTGTTACTCCCATCTCCGTGAATGATCACCTCTTGACGGTTCCATTCAAACTTCACGACTTGATGTAGTATGGAAGGCACAACTCCAGCGGCATGGATCCGTGGTCGGCCCGACAGGAGGTTATATGAGGCTAGTATGTCGAGTACCTAAAATTCGACGTCGAAACAAGTTGGCCCCATTTGTAAGCAAAGGTTGATTTCCCCGATCATGGCCCTCTAGGACCCATCAAAAGCTTTTACATTCATGCTTTCTACCCGTATTTCATGGAAACTTTTGTTCAACCTTTTCAGAGTGTCCAATGGACAAATATTTAGGCTTGAACCTCCGTCAACCAAGACCCCGACAACGAACTTATCTTCAAATTGCACCGTAATATGCAACGCTCGATTGTGATTCAGCCCCTTAGGTGATATCTCATCTTCGTGGAAGATGATCTTATGACTTTCCAATACTTGCCCTACCATGTTGGCCATTTCTCCGCTGGTGATGTTATTGGGTACATAAGCCTTGCTCAACACTTTCATTAAAGCATTTTTGTGTGCCTCTGAATTCTGCAATCGTAAGAGGATAGATATCTGAGCAGGGACTTTGTTTAGATGGTCAACAATAGAATACTCCTTTGCCTGTACTTTCCTCCACAAGTCATCTGGCCCGGTCTCAATGATAGGCTGCCTAGTAGTGGCATCCTTACTTGAACCTCCCAAATGTTTAGATGTATAGACTCTTCCAGTTTTAGTCATTCCTTGTGTGGCGTCAGATTCCTCTACCTTGGCCTTCCCTTTTTGGCGAGCCTCGGCAACATAATCCCAGGGTATTGCTTTTGAGTTGAAGGGAGGTGTGGTTGATACTGTCACAGCGAAAGGTGTGACCACTTCTACTTCAAATGGAGCGGGGGTGGTTGCAGGCGAAACTACCTCTACCTCGAATGGAACTAATGCAGTTACCTCAACCTCAACTAGTGACCGAGTCTGTACCACAATAGGAGTACGTGTGATGACAACTTTAAAGTCATCACCTTCTCGAATAAGCTTACCCTCAGGGTCCCATTCTTCATTCGTCTCTATCACATGTACACCATCACCTCTATGATTAGGGATGGGATTGTTGTGGACATTAAGTGCAGCTTCCTTCGCTTGTATGACCTTGTTGTCAATTAGCATCTGGATCTTATCCTTCAATGTTCGGCACTCAGCAATGGTGTGCCCCTTCATACCAGAATGGTACGCGCAAGTTTTGTTTGGATTGACCCATTGGGATGTGTTTTCTAATGCCACATCAGGAACATGAGTGATGTAACATGCGACTTTCAACCTTTCATACAATTGGTTGATAGGCTCAGCATGGCAGTGTATTATTTGGGTGGCTTGCGATCGAAGTTGGGTCTTGGTCTTGGAAAGTTTTGGCGAGTTGGAGGTGATTGGAAATGGGATGGTTGGGAATTATAGGTGTGATGGACAGTGACTGGTTGGGAATATCTGGGAGATGAAGGCTGATATGTAGGCGGTGATGTTTGGTATGTGGGTGGAGGAGTTTGATATGTGGGTGGATGTGTTTGATATGTGGGTGAAGGTGTTTGATAGACAGGTGGAGATTTTGGGCCCTGGGCCACCATTACTGCCCCAACATCTCTCTTCTTCGATATGCCACCTAATTGCAGTGCCTTATTCGTGTCTTGCAGTGCCTCGAAGTTTGTTACCATCCCACTCTTGATTCATTCTTTGATTCTTTCCCCAAGTTTGATGATGTCAGAGAATTTGTGATTTTCGATAACCATCAACCTTTCATAATATTGTGGATCCTGCGCTCTAACGAAGAATTTGTTCATTTGTTCTTCATCCAAAGATGGCCTAACCTTGGCTGTTTCTGACCTCCAACGAGTAGCATACTCACAGAAAGTCTCAGTAGGTTTCTTCTTAAGGTTCTGAATGTAGAAAACATCTGGTGCATTTTCTGTGTTGAACCTGAATCGGTCCATGAAATCTGACGCCATGCTTACGCAATTGGACCATTTCTTGGGATTTTGGCTGATATACCTAGACAAAGCATCCCCAGTAAGACTCCTCATAAAGATCTTCATTCGGATCTTTTCATATTTCCCGACCCCGACAAACTTGTCACAATAGGTCCTTAGATGAGCAATGAGATCACCTGTGCCATCGAACATTTCAAACTTGGGAGGTTTGTACCCCTCTGGAAGTTCTATATCTGGCTGTATGCATAAGTCTTCATAGTTTAACCCTTCTATTCCTCTGTCACCTTCAACACCTTGAACTCGGCTTGTTAACTTCTTGAGTTCTTCCGCCATGCTTTTAATGAGCAGGTCCTTCTCGAAGGATTCCGGTGTATAGGAGATTGGTTGGGTAGAATGAGGTATAGTTTCCACATATATAGGGTTGCTTTGATGGGTGCCAGGGATTTGGGTGTAATGATGGTAATTGGTGGAGTTTTAGGGATCGTGAATGGGTTGTGGTGTGTTTTGGGGAGTGTGGTAAGTGGTGGTTGGCAGATTCTGAATTGGTTGATGGTGATGTTGTGGCGGAGGTTGGTATTGGCAGTGGATTGATATTTTGGGGTGGAGTTGCATATTGATTCGATGTGGTAGGATTTTATGGCTGTTGGTTTTGTGTGTTCTAAGGAGGTGCTGGGTTCTTTGTGTTTTATTGGTGGATATCGGGCATTGAGGGTGAGTGACAAGTTTGCCAAGTTGCGGACCTGCTCAAGTTCTCCTTGCAATTTCAATATCTTTTGTTCCAGTCTCAAACCAAATCATTCGGGGCCGGAGTACTATGGCCATATGAGGTTTCTTCATTCTCAATATTCTCCTTTCGGATACCACTTAAGTCGTCCATTTTTGCCTTTTCTTTGCCCTTTGTGTTGCTTGGAGGAGGAGGATGTGGAGGGCCTCTAGATCTGGTGTGGTAAGCTGATGAGGGCAGTATGAGTGAACCAACCTAAGGGGATGGGAATAATATAAATAAGGAAAAAACAAAAAGGTAACAAGTCAGTGAGGATCCTGAAATGTTTGCAATATTTAAACACATATTGCTAAAATGTAAATTCGCATCTTAATTTGGAAACCTCGTTGTGCCCGAGGTAGCTTAGCGACAAATAGATTTGGAGAACTTTAGATGCCAATAAATGCTTCATTTCATAATATAAAAATAGACGAATCCCAAAACGACACTAAGATAATAATAAAAATAAGTCACTAACACTTGGACTTATTACATTTTTAGGAAAAAACAAATAAATCTAGCCTATTTGGTCCTAGAAGGACCTTCCCCAGATTCGATCTTCCGAACTCCATCATATAGATACCCAGCTCGCGCAACCCCAACAACAAGTAGGCTCTGGCCAGATGCCCTCCTTTAGCTCCTTCAGCGTTCTGACAATTTTCAATCCTCTTTATGACTTTACCTTCTATCTCCACTATTCCTCGCTCCAGATATTCCAGTTTCCTATTGGAAGTGACTGCCATTTCTTTCCATTCCTCGATCAACCTCACATTCCTCACATGTATTTCCCGATGCTCATTCTCAGAGTTGTGGACCCTTTTGCGCAGCCTGTTGTATTTGACTTGAGCTTCAGCTTCTTCATCTATAATTCTGTTCCCTCGACCGGCCCCTGGTGTCACCATTCTTTTCAAATTGTCCTCTAACCATGCCGGGTAGAGAGGCTCACACCCTGCATGATACCTGTCTGGCTCAACAATGTTCTTATCCACATTGATTTTGCAGTGCCACATGTGCTGAGCTTGGCACTTGTAAGGAACTTCGTCGTCTTGAAAGTCTGCCCTGAAATGACTCATTTTGGCGACCCTTGGTACAACATGTTTCCTACCTGCTTGCCTCATAACTTAGATAGGGACATAGGGGTATATCCCTCTTAACCCGATGATCACCAAGTGCGGAGCATCCCTGGATCTGATAATGAATTCGTCTGTTGGGAACCATTCAAACGTCCATTGCACCTGTTCCTCGGTCAGATTGTCAAAGAATCCTACCCATTCTTTAGCAGTTATCGGCTGAGCAAACCTGTCTGGAATATAAGTCATCCGCTTGGGGTGATGGAAGGCAATATGGTCGTTTCAAGCCCTTCGCGGAAATTTGTGGCGATAGTGACCCTTTTGGAAATGCTCCAACAACCATAACTGCTGCAACAAGTTACAACCCTTGAAATGCTTGACCCCTCTTTGATAGCACTCCATAGCCCTGTAGATGTCAGCTATGATCATGGGGACTATGGTATATGTCTGTCCATTAATCCCTTCCATCAAAGTCTTGACGACCATGGCCAACCTAGTGTGGATTCTTCCCTTTTTCATTGGGAACACTATCAGGCCTAAGAAGCATATAATGAATACGAACACTCTGCGGTGGATGTGACCCAGAGAAGTGAGAGAGATCTCATCATGGTAGGTACGGAAAGACTTGCTATGACCATATCTCTCATACATGTATTCAAAAGGTATGTAAGACTCCTTCAAGCACACTAGGTCGACATTCTTCTTCAACCCCATCATCTTTAAAAATCCCCTGCCAATACAGTTTTCTAGTACCAATAACCCGGGACTATCCCAAGTCAATCCCACAAGCCCTCCAGTTTCTTCTAGAAGCGGTGTCATTTCTATGCCGCCGAAACGATACACAACCCTTTCACTATCCTAGAATAATGTGGCAACCTTGATCAACTTATTGTTTGGCTCAATATCTAGCAAGGAAGGCAAGTTACTAAGGTACTTTCGCACATGTTTCTTGTCACTTGAGGAAAGGTCTTCCCACCAATCTAGCAGCAATGGTGGGATGTTGCTAACCATACTGAATCTAGGAACCTCATGCCTCATTTTTTACAAAACAAAAGGGTTAAGCCTTATCCCCACCAGACTCGACTATTTATACATTTATGATCAACATATCAACATTATTTCTCCAAATTAATGCATAGAACGTGGTGATGTCCGTTGGGATTATGGAAAATCCGATGGACTTTTGGATAAGGCTTATCTTAAAGGATTATTATACGGACAACATATTGATCCGACTAGGTTTGACCATGATGCATGCATAATTTTAACCAGAGTAAGGCTACTATGGGGTTTTAGACTGGTACCCTCAAGCGGACAAATTGAGGAGGAAGGCACAGAACGGTCGACTGCACTACTGATCGACTGGTTATACCACAAATAAGCCTTTCCGAATTTAAGGGTAGTAAATAGGAAGAGCGCAATCACTCATTTAAGCGCTGCTATAGAATTTGATACGCACGAGTGGAATATGATGTGGAGCATGACTTATGCAGCAATTAAAAACATGTAGTTAAGTATTTGCACGTAGGGAAAATAAATATAGTATTTAAATAATTGAAAGACAGTTACGGAAAAAGAAAACAAAGAGACAAGTCAGTTTCAGGGTAAAGAATCATAAATGCTTAAAAGGAAACAGACAGTTAAATTCAAATAAGGGAGAAGGGTACGGGATAAAGCATGCTTGGACTAATTCATAAAATAAGTTTGTTATGGTAAGAGCGTAAAGGTATCCCTAGCAAAGTCGCCATGCTGTCGCGCCCCCTTTTTCCCTTCGCGGAGAAGAAGTCCGGGTTTCGACATTATATGGTAGGTAATAACTCATTTCCTTTTGGGAATTTGGTATTTGAAGAGTCGCCACCTAATGAATTATGGTGTGTTAGGGCACCTAGAGCGATTAACTCTTGGATTGGTTTGCATTACCAGAGATTTAGGGTAAGGTCTCGAAATAACCTTGAGGGGAAGGTGTTAGGCACCCTTCTCAGTCCACAATAGTGGGTCCCGACCAAACTTATACTTGCGAATTAGTCCATTAACAAATAAGTAGTTTTAAACACATAATTGCAAATAAGAGCAGGTTGGATATTGCATGACTCAGATAATAGTCAAAAGATTTGAACAAGTTGTGTACATATAAAACAAAGTTTTAAATAAAAGGAATTTGGGAAAGGAGGGTCCTAGGCTGGTTAGCCTACAGGATCACCCCATACAATGTTCAATAAACACTCCTTAATGAGGGGCTACACGTGACATTAGTGTGCAATCATCATATCCCGTTCTACCCAAGTCCCTCCTCTTGGTCATAGCCTAAAGCGTTCTAGTAACCTTGACAATGTCTATGCGTGCACTACCCGTCCCTTCCTTGTGGCCCTGGAGGTATTTTAGGACCTCTAAATCTGGGCAGTCCTAGACAACCCCTAAGGTGCTGAAAAGGAGAAAATTCTAGGCGACATGCAAGAACAATTTAGGACTGCATATAAAGCAAGTTAGAGGCTCACAGTTACCTCCTCAAGCATATCACATAACTGCATGTCTTCAAAGATCATTCAAACACTTAAGAAAACAAATCCTAGAACATGATATCTAAGTGAGCAGAGGTTGTAAAGTACTGAACTAGGCCAATATGTGAAGGATCCTATTTAACTTGCCTACTGATTAAACCTATTAAATCTAAACAACATTAAGTAGAAAAAACAATTTCAGAGTTGCATGATTTAAAACTCACCCTATAGGCTTGGCTAAACGCTGAATAATGGTGTCCTAAGAGCATGATAACTACGTTTGATGTAGTAAAACAGTGGGCAGATTTTAAAAAACGGACTCTTGAGTTCCTATAGGCATGCTTTCTAATAGTAAATTAGGGTAGTATTTGAAAGAATTCATTTTAGGAAAACAAGCCACTGATTAGACCAGTTTCGAAGTTAATTCACATGAGTTGGACTGACTTATTTAAACTAAACTAATTTTAGATCTATAGGCAAGATTTCTAATATTGTTCCCTATAAGCATGATATCTAGTTGTTAAGAGCTGATGTTAGAAACTTGTAGGCATGAAAACAAATGTAATTACCCGTTGTAATAGAAGTTGAACTGGATCACATTCTATAGACATGATATCTGCTTGTGAAGTTTAGATTAAAACTTATAGACATGATTTCTATTAGCGGAACCACTTGAAACCTATAGGCATAATTTCTAGCATGGTGAGGCAAACATAACAATTATATAAATGATCCTATAGGCATGGTTTCTAATATAGTAGGGCAGATATATCAAAATATAAAATCCTATAGGCATGGTTTTTACCCATATTACCCCACAAATATGTAACTACCCCACCCCTTTTCCACTAATTACCCCAATATTCATTTACAAATTATTACAAACCAGATGAATGAATTACATAGATAAAGAAAATAAGAAGTTACATTATAGGGAGCCTGAAGCAGGCCCAAGTGATTTCCCAACCTCCAATAGCCTCAAATGCCAATTTCGTAGACAATGTAATTGTCCAGGTGCGTTAGAGTTCCCTAAGGATCTCAAGGATCCCGAGCAGTGCTCACACCTAGACTTTGTAACCAAATTGAGTAAGTGCAGTGTGGAAGGGCCAGCCTCAGTGTGCCAGAGTTCAGAGGGAGCTCAAAAGGATCCCAAAGCAGTACACACACTGGAGGGGCAGAACCTAGGGACTTAGGAGTAGAGTGAGAGTGCTTGACATAGTTTGAAAGGGTTTTAGTAGGAAAACAGTATTAAAAGAGATTTGCTTGAGATAGTTTTGTAAAAAACATAGGGAGTTATTAAATAAGACAATTTTGAAAAGGGTAAGGTGACCAACAATTAACAAACCAAATATAGAACCAGAAGAGGTTCATCAGCACTTCAATACATGGAATCTAACAGGTACACACATTCACTCAGGGTTAATTTGGGATTTGGGGTAAGTAGAGGGCACATAGTATGCACAGATGCACATAGGTACAAAATTAGAGAAGCCTTGAAAGGGGTTTAAGGGATTTTAAGGTACAACATGAATGTGATGACTAGGCCAGTCGTCTCATGAGTTATCGCTTCATTTTTCCCATTTATACTTCTTTATGCTTTGTTTATCCGTGTTATGTGATATCGGGTTGGTCGGATCGAATCCGGAATAATCTGGTAAGGTTTGAGGCACTTAGTCTCTTTTGAGGAAGCTTGAGTTGGAAAAGTCAACCGGATGTTGACTTATGTGGTAGAGGGCTCGGATGTGAGTTTCGATGGTTCGGTTAGCTTCGGGAGGTGATTTGAGACTTAGGAGTGTGATCGGAATGGGTTTTGGAGGTTCGGAGTAGATTTAGGCTTGAATTGGCGAAGTTGATATTTTGGCAATTTATAGTTGATAGGCGAGATTGTGATATAGGGGTCGGAATGGAATTCCGAGAGTTGCAGTAGTTCCGTTGTGTCATTTGGGATGTGTGTTCAAAATTTCAGGTCATTCGGACGTGGTTTGGTTGGGTTTTTGATCGAAAGTGTAATTTGGAAGATTTTAGAAAGTTTGGCTTGAATCCGATGTGTTTTGGGTGATTTGATGTTGTTTGAGGTGTTTTGATGATTGAAACAAGTTTGAATAAGGCATTAGGATATGTTTGTGCTTTTGGTTGAGGTCCCGGAGGCCTCGGGGTGATTTCGAGTGATTAACGGAGAAGTTGAGATGTTATTGCAGCTGCTGAAATTGCTGCTTCTGGTGTTTTTCACCTGCGGTTTGGGGACCGTAGGTGCGGCGCCGCACGTGCGGAAAGGGAGCCGCAGAAGCGGATTTGGCAGGAAGTGTCAGGAATTGCAGATATGGTAGTTTGACCGCAGATGTGGATTTGGCCCATTAAATGATTTCCGCAGAAGCGGAGGAAAGACCACATATGCGGTACCACAGATGCGGAACAACTGGGCAGAACATATAAGTTACTTCATTTCGAGAAATTGAGCTATTTCACCATTTTTGACTTCAGCTTTGGAGCTTTTTGGGCGATTTGAAGGAGGGATTTCAAGGGAACTTCATTGAGGTAAAAGATTTGGACTTAAAACCCATTCCTATGCTATTATTTCATGGATTAGAGGATTTGAAGGACCATTTGGGGTCAGATTTGAGAACTTTTGATATGTATGAACTCGTGGGGAGATAAGGAACCTATTAATATAAAAATTATTGAATTCCGATACATGAGCCCGGGGGTCAGGTTTTGGTAATTTCGGGATTTGTGCCCTTTATTGATTGCTTTTACTTGGGATTTGTTCCTTTAGTATATTTTGACGTTCTCGTTTTGATTTTGGATAGATTTGACGTGCGTGGAAGCCGATTCGAGGGGCAAAGGCATCGCGAGTTAGAGATTTAGCCGGTTCGAGGTGAGTAATGATTGTAAATAATATTCTGAGGGTTTGAAACCCCGGATGGCACATCGTAGTGCTATATTGAGGTGAGACACATGCTCGATGACGAGCGTGGGATCGTGCACTATTAGGGATTGTGACTTGGTCTGTCCCGTTTGATGATTTTTACTGCGTATTTGACTGAAACTTCTTTGCTACCATCATGATTTGGGTTGAATGCCATATTTGGGCTTCGTGCCAACTATTTGAACCCTTCGGGGCCTTTTATTGATATTTTCTCACTGTTTTGACTTTACACTTGAACTCAGTCATGTTATTTTTCATTGTTTTCATACTCAACCTCATTTACTCAGTTTTAATACTTAAATGACATTTTAAATTATGTTTGGGCTGAGAAACACTGTTTTACTATTGCCCGAAGGGCTTGAAAGTATATTCGACTGAGTAAGGGAGAGGGCCTATATTGTGAGGAAACACTGAAAATGATTTGAGGCCGAGGGCCTGAGATATGTACGCCACAAGGTGGGTTGATTGATATGAGGCCGAGGGCCTAGTTTTGATGCCACATGATGATTTGTTAACCCTCCAGAAGTCTGCACACCCCCAATGAGCGCGGGTACCCATTGTGATGTGAGATTGAGCCTGAGGGGCTGATATTGTGATGTGAGATTTGAGCCCAAAGGGCTCGTACTATTCTGAGATATTGCCCGAGGGGCGGATTTGTTGATACTGTGCCCAAGGGGCGAGCCTTTATGTGGTTATTTTTCATAATTGACTGTCAATTACCTGCTTAAGTATGGAAAAAAGGATTTTCATGAAACTACATCTGAGATAAAGAATTTTACCAATCTTTCACTGATTTACTGGTTTTACTGCTTCATTATAGAATGCTTTGTGCCTTACATGATTTCTTGCTTTCAGTCTTTATTTACATTTGTTACTCATTGAGTTGGAGTACTCACTTTACTCCCTGCACCTTGTGTGCAGATTCAGACATAGCTGGTTTCACTCCCAAGTGTTGATCCCTCTAGCTTCGGGCGGACATTCGGAGTTCACGAGGTAGCTGTTGGCGTCCGCAACCCCGTATCTCTACTGCTTTATCACTTCTATCTCTTTTCAGACAGTTGTACTAGTTTATTAATTTAGCGGATTTGTAATATGACTTGTAGATGCTCATGACTAGTGACACCCCGGTTAGGGCTATGTATGGGTGTTATTCCGCGTATTTATGTTATCATGGTTATTTCAGATTTATTTTATCATGTTTAGACCGTTTCTTAAATGCTTAACTGTTAATAATTGGAAAATGGGAAGTGTCGGCTGGCCTTGTCTTCACGAGAGGTGCCATCACGACTGGGTCCGGGTTAGGGTCGTGACAAGTTGGTATTAGAGCCTAGGTTACATAGGTCTCATGAGTCATGAGAATGTTTAGTAGAGTCTTGTGGATCGGTACAGAAACGTCTGTATTTATCCTCGAGAGGTTGCAGAACCTTTAGGAAAAACTTCACATTCTTGAAATTCTTGTCGTGCGAACTTGTTGATCCGAGTACTAAACTTTTGTTGTTCTATTCTCTCACATATGGTGAGTACACGCGCTACCGAATAGGATGGAAGACCACCTATACCACCAGTTGTGGCCACCAGAGGTCGAGGACGCGGTCGTGGTAGGGGCAGAGCAGCTAGAGCAGCACCTGCAGATCCACCAGCTGCCCCAGTTCAGGATTAGGTCCCAGTTATGGACGCCCCTGCAGCATCAACTCAAGAACCAGCTGTGCCCATTGTGATTCCGAGTCTTCAGGAGGCCTTGGCTCAGATCTTATCTGTTTACACTGGCCTAGCTCAGGCTGTTTCAGTCACTACAGCCGCAACTACTTCTCAGGTCAGGGAGGCAATCAAACTCCCGCCGCTCGCACACTTGAGCAAGTCGTGCAGGGACTTCAGACACTGGGGGCACACCTAGCCCAACCGGTTGCAGCTACTCAGGACTATGTAGTTCCTGTCATGCCAGAGGATGAGCAGTGTATGTTGGAGTGATTTGGTAGACTTCAACCTCCGACCTTCAGTGGAGCACAGGGCGAGGATGCCCAGGGTTTTCTGGACAAGTGTTAGAGGATGCTTTGTACAACAGGTATTCTGGAGACCAGCGGGGTCGCTTTCACCACTTATCAGTTTTCAGGAGCTGCTTTCACTTGGTGGGAGGATTTTGAGAGGCGTAGGCCTGTTGGTGCAGCACCCCTTTCCTAGCAGCAGTTCTCCGTTATCTTTCTGGAGAAGTATGTACCGCAGTCTCGCAGAGAGGAGCTGCGTAGGTAGTTTGAGTGGTTGCGTCAGGGGGAGATGACCGTGTCACAGTATGAGTTGAGGTTCTCTGAATTGGCTCGTCATGCCATCTGGTTGGTCCCGACGGATAGAGAGATAATTAAGAGGTTTATTGATGGTCTTACTTATCAGCTCTATATTCTGATGACAAGGGAGAGGGTGACTGGTGCTACCTTTGAGGAGGTTGTGGATATCACCCGTGAGATTGAGTCTGTTCATCACCATGAGCGAGAGGAGAGGGAGGCCAAGAGGCCTCGAGGATCTGGTAGTTATAGTGGTTCTCTTTCGAGAGCTCAGTTTCAGCATGGCAGAGGCCATCCATTCAGTCCTGCCTAACCAGCTCGCAAGGTTATCGTGGGGCATCTTCAGGTCATGGTTATCACAGTTCTCAGTAGGGAAAGTCATCCCTTAGTGCCCTTCCACCTCAGAGTTCGACCCGTGCTCCATCAGTTTAGGGCTCTTTCTATGCCGAGTGCATCTGCTAGTCACTCCGGTGCGAGGGGTTCCCTTCAATCCCCTTCTCCAACACCTGGGAGTTGTTATGAGTGTGGCGATATGGGCTACATATGGAGGCAGTGTCCTCGTCGTATTGCTAGTTCGTCCCAGCAGAGGGGCCAGTCTTCGGCTTCAACGCCAGTTTCTTCACCACCACCTGCTCAGCCAGCTAGGGATGGGGGTCAGTCATTCAGGGGTCGCCCTAGAGGGGGAGGTCGATCACGGGGCAGTCATGCCCATTTCTATGCACTCCCAGGTAGACATGATGCTATTGCTTCAGATGCTGTCATTACAGGTATTGGTTCAGGGTGCCACAGAGATGCCTCTGTATTATTTGATCTCGGTTCCACCTTTTCTTATGTGTCATAATACTTTGCTCGTTATTTGGGTACGCCCCGTGAGTTTCTTGCTTCACCTGTTCATGTATCTACCCTGGTGGGCAATACTATTGTTGTAGACTATGTGTACCGATCGTGTGTGGTGACTATTGGGGGTCTGGAGACTAGAGTGGATCTATTATTACTGAGTATGGTGGATTTCGATGTCATTTGGGCATGGATTGGTTATCTCTGTCTCGTGCTATTCTAGAATGTTATGCTAAGACAGTCACATTGTCTATACCGGGTGTGCCACGGATCGAGTGGCGAGGTGTGACCAATTATATTCCAAGTAGAGTGATCTCGTTCTTGAAAGCCCAACGTATGGTTGGGAAGGGTTGTCTTTCGTATCTAGCCTTTGTGAGGGATGTTAGTGTTGAGACTCCCAGTATTGATTCTGTCCTAGTTGTGAGGGATTTTCCCGATGTGTTTCCTGTAGACCTGCCGGGCATGCCACCGGATAGGGATATTAATTTTGGTATTGACTTGGTGCCGGGCACTCAACCTATTTCTATTCTGCCGTATCGTATGACACCAGCGGAGTTGAAGGAATTAAAGGAGCAGCTTCAGGAACTCCTTGATAAAGGGTTCATTCAGCCTAATGTGTCACCTTGGGATGTGCCGTTTCTATTTGCGAAGAAGAAGGATGGCACTATGAGGATGTGCATTGATTATAGAAAAATTGAACAGGGTAACCATTAACAACAAGTATCCTTTGCCTCGCATTGATGATTTATTCGACTAGCTTCAGGGAGCGAGAGTGTTCTCCAAGATTGATCTCCGTTTAGGTTATCACCAGTTGAAGATCAGGGGCTCGGATATTCTTAAGACAACTTTCAGGACCCGATATGGTCATTATGAGTTTTCGGTGATGTCTTTTGGGCTGACCAATGCCCCAGCAGCGTTCATGCATTTGATGAATAGTGTGTTTCGGCCTTATCTTGACTCGTTTGCCATAGTCTTCATTGATGACATTCTAGTGTATTCACGTAGTCAGGAGGAGCATGCGGAGCATTTGAGAGTTGTGTTGCAGAGATTGAGAGAGGAGAAGTTTTATGCAAAATTCTCCTAGTGTGAGTTTTGGCTCAGTTCAGTGGATTTCTTAGGGCACGTGGTGTCCAGCGAGGGTATTCAGGTTGATTCGAAGAAGATAGAGGCGGTTCAGAGTTGGCCCAGATCGTCCTCAGCCACAAAGATTTGCAGCTTTCTTGGTTTGGCAAGCTATTATCGCCGGTTTGTTCAGGGATTCTCATCTATCGCATCGTCCTTGACCAAGTTGACTCAGAAGGGTGCTTCATTTGTATGGTCAGACAAGTGTGAGGAGAGCTTACAAAAGCTCAAGATAGCTTTGATCACAACTCCAGTGTTAGTTTTGCCATCAGCTTCAGGTTCATATACTGTGTATTGTGATGCTTCGAGAGTTGGGATTGGTTGTGTGTTGATGCAGGAGGGTAGAGTTATTGCTTATGCTTCTCGTCAATTGAAGCCCCAGGAGAAGAACTGCCCCGTTCATGATTTGGAGTTGGCTGTTATAGTTCACGCATTGAAAATTTGGAGGCATTACTTATATGACATATTTTGTGAGGTGTTCACTGATTATCGTAGTCTTCAACATTTGTTCAAGCAAAAGGATCTTAACTTGAGGCAGCGGAGATGGTTGGAGTTGCTTAAGGATTATGATATCACTATATTGTACCATCTGGGAAAGGCCAATGTGGTGGCCGATGCTTTGAGCCGAAAGGCAGTGAGTATGGGGAGTTTGGCATATATTTCAGTTGGGGAGAGACCTCTTGCAGCTGATGTTCAGGCCTTGGCCAATCGGTTCCTGAGGTTAGATATATCAGAGCCCAATCAGGTATTGGCTTGTGTGGTTTCTCGGTCTTCCTTATATGATCGCATCAGAGAGTGCCAGTATGATGATCCGCACTTGCTTGTCCTTAAGGACAAAGTTCAGCATGACGATGCTAGAGATATGACCATTGGAGATGATGGGGTGTTGAGGATGCAGGGCCAGATTTGTGTGCCCAATGTGGATGGGCTTCGGGAGTTGATTCTGGAGGAGGCCCATAGTTCGCGGTATTCCATTCATCCGGGTGCCGCAAAGATGTATCAGGATTTGAGGCAACACTATTGGTGGAGAAGAATAAAGAAAGATATTGTGGGATTTGTAGCTCGGTGTCTCAATTGTCAGCAGGTGAAATATGAGCATTAGATACCGGGTGGCTTGCTTCAGCAGATGGATATTCCTGAGTGGAAGTGGGAGAGGATCACTATGGAGTTTGTTGTTGGACTTCCACGGACGTTGAGAAAGTTCGATGCTATTTGGGTGATTGTGTATCGGCTGACCAAATCCGCGCACTTCATTCCTATGTGTACTACCTATTCTTCAGAGCGGTTGGCAGAGATATATATCCGGGAGATTATTCATTTGCATGGTATCCCAGTTTCCATCATTTCAGATAGGGGCACTCAATTTACTTTGCAGTTTTGGATGTCTGTGCAGCGAGAGTTGGGTACTCAGGTTGAGTTGAGCACAACTTTTCACCCTCAGACGGATGGGCTGTCCAAGCACTACTCAGATATTAGAGGACATGTTGCGTGCTTGTGTTATTGATTTTAGATGGTCATGGGATCAGTTCCTATCGCTTGCAGAGTTTGCTTATAACAATAGCTACCAGTCGAGTAATTCAGATGGCTCCATATGAGGCTTTGTATGGGAGGCAGTGTAGATCTCCAGTTGGTTGGTTCGAGCGCGGCGAGGCTAGGCTATTGGGGACAGACTTGGTGCATGATGCCTTAGAAAAGGTGAAGGCAATTCAGGAGAGGCTTCGTACAGCGCAGTCGAGGCAAAAGAGTTATGCTGACAGGAAGGTTCGAAATGTGTCCTACATGGTTGGTGAGAAGGTTCTGTTGAAGGTTTCGCACATGAAGGGTGTTATGAGATTTGGAAAGAAAGGTAAATTGAGTCCGCGGTTCATTGGACCTTTTGAGGTGCTTCGGAGGATTGGGAGGTAGCTTATGAGCTTGGTTTGCCACCCAGCTTGTCGAGTGTGCATCCGGTATTTCATGTTTCTATGCTCCAGAAGTATATTGGAGACCCATCTCATATTTTGGATTTTAGCACGGTTCAGTTGGATGATTATTTGACTTATGATGTGGAGCCAGTAGCTATTTTGGGTCGTCAGGTTCGGAAGTTGAGGCCGAAAGATAAGGCTTAAGTGAAAGTGCAGTGGAGAGGTCGACCGTAAAGGAGGCTACCTGGTAGACCGAGTGGGAGATGTGGAGCAGATATCCTCACCTGTTTGAGGCTTCAGGTATGTTTCTTGACTCGTTCGAGGATGAACGTTTGTTTAAGTTAGGGATGATGTGACGATCCGGCCAGTCGTCTCATGAGTTACCGCTCTATTTTCCCATTTTTGCTTCTTTATACTTTGTTTATCCGTGTTATGTGATATCAGGTTGGTCGAATAGAATCTGGAATGAATCTGGTAAGGTTTGAGACACTTAGTCTCTTTTGAGGAAGCTTGAGTTGGAAAAGTCAATCAGATGTTGACTTATGTGTTAGAGGATTCAAATGTGAGTTGCGATGGTTCGGTTAGTTTCGGAGGGTGATTTGGGACTTAGGAGTGTGATCGGAATTGGTTTTGGAGGTTCGGAGTAGATTTAGGCTTGAATTGGCGAAGTTGATATTTTGGCGATTTCCGGTTGATAGGAGAGATTGTTATATAGGGGTCGGAGTGGAACTCCGAGAGTTGCAGTAGTTCCGTTGTGTCATTTGGGATGTGTGTGCAAAATTTCAAGTCATTCGGACGTGGTTTGGTTGGGTTTTTGATCGAAAGCATAATTTGGAAGATTTTAGAAAGTTTGCTTGAATCCGATGTGTTTTGGGTGATTTGATGTTGTTTGAGGTGTTTTGATGATTGGAACAAGTTTGAATAAAGTATTAGGATATGTTTGTGCTTTTGGTTGAGGTCCCGGGGGCCTCGGGGTGATTTCGGGTGGTTAACAGAGAAGTTGAGATGTTATTGCAGCTGCTAAAATTACTGTTTCTGGTGTTTTCGCACCTGCAGTTTGGGGACCGCAGGTGCGGCACCGCACGTGCGGAAAGGGTGCCGTAGAAGTGGATTTGGGAGGAAGTGTCAGGAACCGCAGATGCGATAGTTTGACCACACTTGCGGAGTCGTAGGTGCGGAGAGTTGACCGCAAATGCAGATTTGGCCCATTAAGTCATTTCCGCAGAAGCGGAGGAAAGACCGCATATGCGGTACCGCAGAAGCGGCTATTGTGCCGCAGATGCGGAACAACTGGGTAGAACATATAAGTTATTTCATTTCGCGAAATTGAGTTATTTCACCATTTTTGACTTCGGCTTTGGAGCTTTTTGGGCGATTTGAAAGAGGGATTTCAAGGGAACTTCATTGAGGTAAAGGATTTGGACTTAAGACTCATTTCTATGCTATTATTTCATGGATTAGAGCTAGAAATTAAGGAAATCATGGGTGAAATATGGGGAAACTAGGGCTTGGGAACTTAGGCCGTTAATGGAGGATTTGCAGACCATTTAGGGTCGGATTTGAGAACTTTTGATATGTATGAACTTGTGGGGAGATAAGGAACCTATTGATTTAAAAATTATTGAATTCCGAGACATGGGCCCGGGGGTCGGGTTTTTGTAATTTCGGGATTTTTGTCCTTTATTGATTGCTTTCGCTAAGGCTTCGTTCCCTTAGCATATTTTGACGTTCTCGTTCTGATTTTGGATAGATTCGACCTGCGTGGAGGCCGATTCGAGGGGAAAAGGCATCGCGAGCTAGAGATTTAGCCGGTTCGAGGTGAGTAATGATTGTAAATGATGTTCTGAGGGTTTGAAACCTAGAATGGCACACCGTAGTGCTATATTGAGGTGAGACACACGCTCGATGACGAACGTGGGGTCATGCACTATTGGGGATTGTGACTTGGTCCGTCCCGGTTGATGATTTTTACTCCATATTTGATTGAAACTTCTTTGCTACCATCATGATTTGGGATGAATACCATATTTGGGCTTCGTGCTAACTATTTGAACCTTTCAGGGCCGTTTATTGATATTTCCTCACTGTTTTAACTTTACACTTGAACTCAATCATGTTATTTTTCACTGTTTTCATACTTAGCCACATTTACTCAGTTTTAATACTTAAATGACATTTTAAATGATGTTTGGGCTGAGAAACACTGTTTTACTCTTGCCCGAGGGGCTTGAGAGGATTTTCGACTGAGTAAGGCCGAGGGCCTATATTGTGAGGAAACACTGATACTGATTTGAGGCCGAGGGCCTGAGATTGTACGCCACGAGGTAGCTTGATTGATATGAGGCCGAGGGCCTAGTTTTGATGCCACGAGATGGCTTGTTATTGTGCTTGGGTCGTAAAGGTCCCCTCCAGGAGTCTACACACCCCCCAGTGAGCGCGGGTACCCATTGTGATGTGAGATTGAGCCCGATGGGCTGATATTGTGATGTGAGATTTGAGCCCGAGGGGCTGGTACTGTTTTGAGATGGTGCCCGAGGGGGGGATTTGTTGATGCTGTGCCCGAGGGGCGAGCTTTATATGTTTATTTTTCATAATTGACTGTCAATTACCTGCTTAAGTATGGAAAAAAGGCTTTTCATGAAACTACATCTGAGATAAAGAATTTTACCTATCTTTCACTAATTTACTGGTTTTACTACTTCATTATAGAGTGCTTTGTGCCTTACATGATTTCTTGCTTTCAGTCTTTATTTACATTTGTTACTCACTGAGTTGGAGTAGTCACTTTACTCCCTGCACCCTGTGTGCAGATTCGGGCTTAGCTGGTTTCGCTCCCAAGTGCTGATCCCTCCAGCTTCAGGCGGACATTCAGAGTTCACGAGGTAGCTGTTGGTGTCCACAACCCCGTGTCTCTACTCCTTTATAACTTCTATCTCTTTTCAGACAACTGTACTAGTTTATTGACTTAGCGGATTTGTATTATGACTTATAGATGCTCGTGACTAGTGACACCCCGGTTAGGGCTGTGTATGAGTGTTCTTCCGCGTATTTATGTTATCATGGTTATTTCAGATTTATTTTATCATGTTTAGACCATTTCTTAAATGCATAAATGTTAATAATTGAAAAATGGGAAGTGTCGGCTGGCCTTATCTTCACGAGAGGTGCCACCACGACTGGGTCCGGGTTAGGGTCGTGACAATGAACTTCAGAGTTAATACAGAATCAAACAGACTTAGGATAGCCAACAACTTTACACAGGAAGGTGTATGTTAGAAATCAGAGAAATATAGCCACATTGGGGCATACTAGAAAGGGATTCATGAGTAGTCTAATCCTAAGGGGGTATATTTAGAAGCATACAATAAAGAAGACAGTGAAGTAGACATGTTAGTTGCAGGTTGAACAACAAAACCATAAATAGAAGCATATTAGAAACATGACAAATTGAAGTAGTAGGAGAAGCATATTGTTTTGGGACTTGAATTGAAATTAGAACACACCAGTAAGGAGATAGTAAGCACAAAGTGAAAGAGAACCCAATAGTTAGCCTTGGCTTGCAGCCGGCTAACTTAGAACAGTAGTAAGTAACACAAAAGAGAGCAAAAAGCTTTGAGTGTGTGAGAGATAGTTTCTGAACGAATGTGTTCGTGTGTTGTGTTAGTGAAAGAGCATGGTATTTATAATTTGAAAATAGGCAGAAAATAAGGCAAGAATCAAAGTTCAGCAATAATTATGGAACCACGTACTAATTAGAATCAAATCAATGCAAGTACTCCCTTAATTAAGGGGTAATTAACCAACGGTAATGGGCAGAAAATGTTTAAGGAAAGAAATCAAGTAAGGCATTAGGTACAAAATAGACAATTAGGGGTAAATACACAAGGGTTCAATTAAGGAAACAGTTAGTGAAGAATCAGCAAATAACACGGTTAACCCAAATAAGGTAAGAAAACTAAATAAGGTTGCAGAATATGGAAATAATCGAGAATCAGCATATAGCAAATCAGTGAATCAAGGACTCAATAATACCGATTTAAGGAGAATAACATAGGTTCCCATGAATAAGAAAATAAGCAATTTTAAACAAGAAGAATCAAAGGTCTAAAGGAAAGTTTCAAATCAAGCCAAGAAACAGGAAACTCAGAATCAATCAAAGAGAGAGTCATGAGTCAATGTTTTAGCATATAAATAGAGTAAGATAAGAATAACCAGAGGTCGACACATAACTCTAGCAAACATGAAGGTTAAACAACACTGATAAAGAGCGGCAAGTCTTGAACAATCACGATGAACACAAGCACATAGAGTTGATGTAAGTTAGGCTAAGAAACTCAGTAGAAACATATTCGAGGCAAGATAGTCACAGAAACTCAAACAAGAACCGGTCAGTCATGCTGATACACAGAACCAAACAAAGAAACCTAGAAAATTGGGCTTTCAACATAGACGAGTTAAAGATGTAATAAACTCATAGAATCAGTTAAAATAATGCAAGAAATAGAAGTTTTTACACAAAGAATAAGTTAAACAAGTTTTTTAAAAAGAAGTTCCGAAAACCCTAGTTTTAGTAGGAGGTGAAAAACGCTTAAAATCAACGATTCTTGTAAAGAATCTCAAGGACAGTGTGAAATATTAAAGGAACAAACTCAAATCGCCCTAGATCTATACAGATCTAGGAGGTATAAAAAAGAAATTAGGGTTTCGAGAGAAATCCACATATAGATGAAGAAACCTACTTAGAAACCCAAGGATCGTAGCAAATACAACATGATTTTGCTTGAAATCACACTGGAGTAGCCAATAACAGGCGGGTGAGGAACCCTAGATGCAAGTCGGCATGTCCCTGGGCCCTTGAAGACCTTAGAGAAGGCAAGCATGACATGAGAGAAGCCATTGGATGTTCAAGAGACGATGAGAGGTCACCGGAGATAACCGAAGATGGGAAGTCGGCGGTTGAAGACTAGGGTTAGGTTGAGAGTGTTTTGAGAGAGGAGAGGATCTTAGGGCGGCGGATATGGAAAAATGATTAGGGTTAGGGGTCGTTTAGAATTAAAAAAGGAAAGACTGAACGAGGGCCATGATTTGATAGGTTTTGGGTCGGGTAAGGGTAATTAGGGCATGGGTTAATCCGAAATTGGGCTGGGTATTGGGTTTAATTGAGGCTATAATTGAAATCCAATTTGGCTAAGTTTTAAATAGCCAATTTAACACTATATAATTTATAATAAATGATAGATAATTTCTAAAAAATAATTTCTTGTACTAAAATGATTTAAAATAGATATTTAACATTTTAAAAATATAGAAGATCGATTTTATGCATATAAAGGTAATTATACATTAATAGGGCTAATATTGCAATTATATGCAAATTGGCTTTAAAAATACAAAAATGCATTTATAAAAATGCACTAAAAATATTTTAACAATATTTTGGCAAAAATATAGGATTTAGATGATTAAATATTACAACAATAATTTGAAGAATAATTATTGAGGATTTTATGAGTAAAAAGGGGAGGAAATAAATCAATTTAAAATCTTTAAAATTATAAAAAAATTATAAAAACCTTGTGCATGCTTATATATGCATATATACGCTATTTTGAAAGTATTTATGCATATTAAAAATATATAGGGAAAAATTGGGTATCAACACTCATACTACACTTCTATACTTAATTGTATAGGATGTGAGACAGGTACATCTGGTTACCCATTTCCTGGTTCGAGATTTCATGGTGAGCTGCCCCCTTCCGAGCCGTTCACAGCATGCCAGAGTCTTTCTTTTATTTTGTTGTTGTCTATTCTATTTCAGGCAGTAGGATAAACATCTTTTGTATATTCTACTAGATCTTGGCACACATTAGTAGAGTAGTGATTTTTTTTGGGTTTTGTTTCTATGATCATAAATGTTTCTAACTACTTTCATTTATTAATCTTAAATCGATTTCTTATTAAATTTGTAAATTATGGAAAAACTTCTATACAGGAAAACTTGTTAAAAATAGAAAATCACTAGGTTGTTCACGGTTGGCTTGCCTAGCAACGGTGCTGAGCGCCATCACGGCCTAAATTAGAATTGGGTTGTGACACCATGAATTATTTATCTTTCTTCTTCTTTTTTTTCACCACTTTTTTTCACTGATTTCCCTCCTTTATTCCTCCACCATTTTAGGATAAGAATAGTGACAGTCGCCGGAGAAGGAGAAGTGATAGTCGCTAGAGAAAGAGGGTTCGGTCATCTGAGAGTTTTCCGGCAGCTCATTGCCAAGTTTCTTCTTCACCCCACTAAATCTCTTAATATTAAATCTTAGTAAAGGGAAAATTCAATTCTGACAAGAAAGGTTCGCCAAAAAACACTTTCGGGCGATTTTGTTAATTCCTTCACTGATGGTAACAGTAGAGGAGAGAAGAAAGGGAAAGGAAGAAGGAAAAACATAAAAACAACACTAAAAAATTTAATAGTTTATGTAAGAATTGCTAATAAATATAACTTTTAATAAGGTTTTTACCTCTCACTCTCTCGAAGTGAGTGATTTACACTCTCTACGCCACATCATATCAAAAGGTTGTACTTATTACACTTCTAACAAGGCCAGGGGGATCATGAGACATCCATATTTTTAAGGGGTGCAACCGAAACTTAGGCACAACCCCAATGAGGTAATTATGTATTATCCCTTTGAAGTTCATGATGTACTCCTCGAGTTATATAAAGCCCAATGACTATATGTTGAATTAACCTTCGAAAGACATTATGTATGTTTATTTTGTTTTTTCCAAAACTATACAAATTCTTATAACAAAAAAAAATTCTTCCGAAATCTCGCTAAAGCAGATTGAAATACTCGCACTAGACAAAATATAATAAAACCAAAAAAATAAAACCATAACCTTTTTTAGTCGATGACAAGGGGAGGGAAAAACCGTTGCAATTATTTTTGACTGGACAACTGAGTAGATAATCTTTTAAGTTTTGAGTGAGAAATAGAGACAAAACTAATGAACAAAAAAGGACTGTAAAATAGTGACATCCTATAAACTCCAAAAAAATTGTAACGACTCGATCGGTCGTTTTGAGCTTTTGCACATCGCTCGCCAGTTCTCGGGTGTGGCTAGCCCCGTGTGATATGTTATGACTTGTGTAAATCGCATTTTTGTTTTTCAAGATAATCAGAAAGAATTTGTAAGAACATTTCTCAGTTTGATGCTTAAAATTTGAAAGGTTTGACCAAGTTTTTGACTTGTTAGTATATGATCTCGGATTGGAATTTTTATGATTTGGTTAGCTCCGTTAGGTAATTTGGGACTTAAGAGCGTGATCAGAATTTATTTTGGAGGTCCGTGTAAGGTTTAGGCTTGAATTGGCGAAATTGGAATTTTGGCTTTTTCCGGTTGATAGGTGAAATTTTGATATAGGGTTCGAAATGGAATTTCGGAAAATGGAGTAGGTCCGTTGTGTCATTTGTGATGTGTGTGCAATATTTCGGGTCATTCGGACGAGGTTTGATAGAATTTTTGATCGAAAGCGGAATTTGAAAGTTTTTGGAATTCTTAGGCTTGAATCCGGTGTAAATTTGGTGTTTTGATGTTGTTTTAAGCATTCCGAGGGTTGGAACAAGTTTGAATGATGTTATTGGATATTTTGGCATATTTGGTTGAGGTCCCGAGGGCCTCGGGTGAGTTTCGGGTGGTTAAACGGACCAATTGCATGTTTGAGAAATTGCAGATTTGGCTTCAGTTTTGTTGCAAACTTTTGTTCTCTGTGATTGCGTAGTAAAGTTCGCGATCGCGTAGGTCTGTTATGGGCAACTGGAAAATTTGTCTTATGCGATCGCCAAATGGAGTCTGCGATCACGAGGGTCTGTCGAGTTGTCTATCGCAAATGCGTGACTGAGGTCGCGTTCGCAAAGAAGGATTAGTGGCAGTCGTGAGGTGAAGGAAATTTCTCTACGCGATCGCGTAGTGTGGGTCGCATTTGCGTTTTCTAGTGAGCTTGTTATCCGCGATCGCGTGTGTGTTTCTACGATCGTGTAAGGTTTATTGGGGTCAGTCATCATTTGTGCTTTGAGATCGCGAGGCAATTTCCGCGATCGCGATGAAGGAAATAACTGGGCAGAATGTTTAAGTTCAAAATCGAGAGTTTAAGTCCAATATCACAAAAACCATTAGAGAGCTCAAGAGAAGGTGAAATTTGAAGAGATTTTCAATGGAGCAATTAGAGTAAGTATTCTTCACTCATATTTGGTTTAATTCCATGATTTAGTCTTGAATTTCATCATTTAATTTGAGAAATTAGAGTGGAAATTGGGGAAAAATGGAAGAAAAGTTTGAGAATTCTCTTGGGTATTTGAATGAGCGTTTGATGTCAGATTTTGATGTTCTTGGTATGTATGAACTCGTGAGAGTGTAAGAATTCTATTGATGTGATTTTTATCAGATTTTGAGACGTGGGACCGGGGGTCGGGTTTGGCCAATTTTGGAATTTTTGGTGTAAATTGAATATTTTCGAGTGAGCTTTGTTCCCTTAGCATATTTTGATGGTATAAATCAATTTGGAGCATTTGGAGACCGAGTTGAGAGATAAAGGCATCGGGGCTAGAATTTGGACCGGATTGAGGTAAGTAATGATTGTAAATATTTGTCTTGATGGTATGAAACCACGGATCTCACATCGCTGTGCTACTTTGAGGTGACACACACGCTAGATGACGAGCGTGGGGTCATGCACCGTTAGGGATTGTGATTTAGTCTGTCCTGTATGACTGTTAAGTCGCGTATTTGATTGAAAACTATTTGATGTCATTGTGTTTTGGAAACTATTACCATGTTTGGGCTGAATGCCATATTTGGGCTTCGTGCCAACTGTTTTGGACCCTTAGGGGATTTTTACTACTATTCCTCACTGTTTTGACTTCATATTTGTTCTCAGTCAAGTTGTATTCTACAATTTTCATAACTCAGCCATATTTACTCCGTTTTGATATTTTAAATTATATTTTGGGCTGAGTATCATGTTTTACTGTTGCCCCACTGGCATGAGAGATTTCTGACTGAGTGAGGCCGAGGGCCTATGTTGTGAGGATATTATGGGATCAAGCTGCGTGCCTTAGCAGTGTGGTACTAATTTATGATTATGATGCCGAGGCCTGATTTGTTACGCCACAAGGTGGCTTGATATGAGGCCGAGACCCTGTTTAATTATGCCACAAGATGGCTTGTTATTGCGCTTGGGCCATAAGGGGCCCCTTCCGGAGTATGTACACCCCCAGTGAGCGCGGGTACCCAGTGTGAGTGATATGTTGTAGCCCGATGAGTTGTTGTTGCTTCATATTGATGCCTGAGGGGCTGTTCTTGATCCATGTTTGCTCGAGGGGCGGTTCTTGATTCATGTTATGCCTGAGGGGCTGGTTCTGTTGATATTATGCCCGGGGGCGGTTTGTGGTACATATTTTGCCCGAGGGGCTATTTACGTTTCTATCATTTTTACTCATTGTCTTTATCACTCGTTTGAAACTATTGAAAGTTTCTTTAAAGGGTTTTACTAAAACTGAGCTTGATTTACGAAGAAAATGTTTTTTGTACTGTTTTGAAAATGTACTGTAATTGTTGTAGCGTTATGACGTGGTTTACGTGTTTTCTTACTGCTCAGCTTTCATTTACTTTTATTACTTACTGAGTTGGCGTACTCACATTACTCCCTACACCTTGTGTGCAGATTTAGGCGTTTCTAAACCCGGTAGCGGGTGGTGATTACTCAGTGGTAGAGTTATCGGAGTTAGCAAGGTAGCTGCCCGAAGTTCGCAGCACTGCTTTTCTCCATCTTGTCTTCCTTAGATTGCATTTAGTTCATTTTTAGACTCTTCATTGTATTCAGACCTTAGTAGATGCTCGTGACTTGTGATACCTCGATGTTAGGTTTGTGTATTTATTCTGCACTGTTCATTTAGACTTATATTATGAGATATCTCATTAATTAAAGGCTTAAAAATGATTGTGATTGATTAAATGGTTAATTCAGGAGTTGTGCCAGCTAGCCTAGTTTCACGATAGGCGCCATCACGACCGGGTCGGTTTTAGGGTCGTGACAAGTTGGTAGCAGAGCCATCCGTCCTTGATTCAACTTGAAATGTAACTCTTTAAATTCCTTCCACGCGTTTGTATGCGCGCATGAGCGCTCGGTATCAGATATGCATCGATGGCTTGTGATCCTTGATCGATGAGCAAGGTGTGATTTCTATGCATTGATGTTGGGCTAGTCCGGAGGACTTGAGGCCGGGTTTTGCATGTAGCTTAAGCACCGAAGTGCTGATTGTGTGAGCGTGTGTTTTTGAATTTATATATTCGGCAGTGTCCCTATTAGTGGGAGTGATGACCATATGGCTATGTGATGAGTATGATGTGATTGCAAGAGGTGTCCATATGATTTGAATGTGACGAGAAGGGGTCGTTTGAAGGTAGAAAGAACTATCTTGTGCTTGATTTCCATCGTGATTTGATGCATAGCCCGAATTGTGTGTGTGTTGAAGGATCTTTTCATGTTGTCTAGTTGGGAAGTGAAGTAGATTTCATGTTGTGATATGAGTTTAGACTTAGGAAGATTAAGTGACTGCGTGATGTTTATGATTGTGGAAGGGTATAAAGAGATGTTAGCTTGAGACAAAGCAGGTGGGTTATCTCTTGCGGGGTGTTTTGCAGTTCGTGTGGTCCTTAAGTTGCTTGTTGGGAGACCCCTTTTATCAGTGAAATATGCGCGTTGCAGTTTGAATTTGGATTGCTTAAGTGAGTGTGCTTGACTGTTGCGAGGGTGAATGCGAGATATGCAGAAGATTTGAAGTACTAGATGGTCTGTACTACATGTGCTTATGAAGGATTTAGTTTAATATCACCACAGTATTATGGCATTAATAGAGTATGGTCATTTTGGGTTTTGTGTGCTTTGACCTATGGCTTTGAGCCAAGTGGGGGAGTCCACTATTGATTAGTTGATGGCATGGTTATGTGTTGTATTGGTTTCATTTTGAGGTATGTTAGTGAATCAGTCGTGGCTTGCAAGGGTTGAGACCGAGAATGGTTCGAGTAGAGGAAAGTTTAATAAAGGTTGTGTTATACTGCATGGGTGTATGAGGATCACAAAATGATTTGAGTTGTTATCGGTAAAGGATGTACGGTGTGTAGAGCAGGAATTCATTTGGTTGCATTCAGGTAGGGTTACTTACTTAGGTGTTGTTGTACTAATGAGGCACATGTTGTTCGGTTCATTTGATCAGACCAATTGAGGTTGAGCAGAGTGGAAAACTCTCGAGAATAGTTCTAACGGGTTCAAGATTTTACATGTAATAATTGGTGATTTTCAACTTGTATATTTGGCTAGAAACTGAGGTTTGCATTGGAGGGTGTCAAGACTCGCGGTATTTCTATGTCATTATGGGATTCTATATATCAGTATGAGGAAGGTGAAGGCAATGGCTTTAGGTTCGTAGAGAGTCTTTTTAGGGTAAGTATTTTGAAAGTGGTGCTTGTGGGGATATTTGAGAGAGTATTCAGCGGCTTATGAGCCTTAAGACGGTGTGGTTTTATGCTTGGGTCTCGTGTGGTGAGTCTGGGTTGAGGAATTGTGGTGTTATAGCGAGAAGAAGTATCAAGTTAAAGGTAAAACAGAAGGAACTTGGATAGATGGGATAGCTTGGTAGTAGGCCGGATTGGCATGGTAAGGATATGATTAGTTTTTTGGATGTTTACGAGGTAATGAGTTTCTACAGGTGTTTCGCGGAAATTCTCTTGGGTTTTAGTGGCCTGCGTAGCTTTGTTGAGTTAGAAGGATTCAGTCCTGATGGTTTAGTTTTGTGCAAATGGAATTCGGAGAATTCTTGATGGTTCCTACCACAGTTAGAGATGTATATTCTCTACGAGCGTGAGGAGCATGGGATGTGTAGTGATTTTCTTCTAGATGAGACCAATAGAAAGTTCTTGGCTAGTTGATCACGTAGCTGCTTGTGGCTCGGAAGGGATATGAAGTTCCCATGTTTATCCTAGGATGTATGGTAGATGTAGTATGTGGTGTAGGATTAAGATTTGCATGTGTAAGGTCACGGTTCAGTTTTGAAAGGAAGGTCATAAAATTCTTAGGCAGCATGGACAACTTCAGATGATTAGGGAAATGATATTACTAATTGGTGTGGCTTGATGGGGGTATACGTTTCAGAAAAGGGCAATGTGATTGAGTTGATGATACTTCATTAGTATTGCGACACTCCATTGTTGGGTCGAATGCTTATATTCGAGTTTGCTTGGTGGCACAGAAGAATTATAGGAGTACCTCTCGTGGGATGATTGGGTATTAGAGGTGTGTTGTATATTCGGATGGCGGAATTGGGATTGGATATGGTGATTCGTGTGCTTTATGGATTTGGAGACCGGGAGTTCTCATAGCTAGGTTATGTTGTGGTTGTGGGTCGTGCGTATCAGTAATGTGTGGTAACCATTGGAGGGTTGGAGACCCGAGTGGATCCTTGTTGCTTGGTGTGTTAGATTTTGGAGAGGGTTGTCCTTCTTATTTGGCCTTCATGACATATGTCAGTGCAGAGACTCCTACCATTGATTTAGTTCCGGTGGTGAGGGATTTTCTAGATGTGTTTCCTGCTACCGGGCATGTCGCTGGATAGGGTTGTTGATTTAGGTATTGATTTGGGGCCGGGCACCGTATCGTATGGCATCGACATAGTTAAAGGAATTGAAGGAGTAGCTTCAGGAACTCCTTGATGAGGGGTTCATTGGTAGGCCAATATAGATGTGTGATTCTACATCGAGTTGGCTTGGTTGAGTCCGAGTTGCACTGTTGAGGGATGTGTTGATTCGATTGTTATTGAGCTTATTAGTGATCAAGGGAGATCGATGAGTTACTTTTCCATGTTGCGAGGCATTGGGATTTGTTGGTTATAGGCACATGTGGTACAGTTTTATTAGGGTCTCTCAGTGGAATTCGAGCAGGAAGAGTATTGGGTATTGCTCGGCGGATGGCGTATCGGTTATGTCCTTTCGGGTTTGTGTAATGTTATGTCAATTGCTTCGCCGTGGTTATGATGATTTGCTTTGGTCCTAGACATCAAATTGTTAGTGGTTGTCGATTTTGAGAATAGTGACTTGAGGCGTTTCATGTGGACCAGTGTTTGGATGAAGTCGTGCATTGGAGCGAAGTTATGTGGAGGAATGATCCTTCGGGTTAGATTCGTGTGTTCTAGTTCTACGACGTGTAATGGGTTCTCAACATTGTGTTGTGGTGGTACTGGTGAGCTTGCGATACAACTCTCTTATTTGAGTCATTTTTTATGATTTGAGTACGTTCGAATTGTCGCTTATCGCTGTATGGATTGCACAAGTTGTGGCTTTAGATGGTATTGATGTGTCATGTCACCAGAGTAGTTGTGTTGGACTAGATGGGATCGTTGGGATCTAGAATGAATACAAACAGATTCGATTTCAGCATGCTAGAAGGATTAAGTCGATGTTCGGCATAAAAATTTGCTATGGTCCTTGCCAAAGGAGAAAGGGCTTCACGAATGGTTGATCTGAGGAATGGTTATGACTTTCTATGTGTTTCAGTTATCATTGGCAGTATACGAAAATGTTGGAATGAGGCTTTATTTGATAAGAGGTTTATTGTCGATATTCGGTTGTTCTGAGCAACTGTTGTGATCAGAAGTTATCGTTACAAGAGTTTGAGCTATGTGGTATATCATGTAATTGCATTTGAGGTTGTCGGTATGGTTTGTTACAGCTTGTTCTGGTTTATTAAGGGTATAGATGTGAGATTCTAATCTTGTGGATGATTTTAGAAGTGGAAATGTGGTTCTAAGGTTTGTGGGCTAGGTTGAATTGTGAAATTTCAGTTACATCATGTTATCGGACCTATATGAGTTAGGGTGACGTGGGATCACCCCCGGTATGTGCATGGTAAGGTTACACAATGATTTGATGGGTTTCAGAACAACTCTGGGCACGTTCGAGGACGAACGTATGTTTAAGTTGGGAGGATGTAATGACTCGACTGGTCATTTTGAGCTTTTGCACTTCGCTCTCCAGTTCTCTGGCATGGCTAGCCTCGTGTGATGTGTTATGACTTGTGTAAATCGTCGGTTTTGGTTTTCAAGATAATCGGAATGAATTTAGAAGAACAGTTCTCAGTTTGAAGCTTAAAATTTGAAAGGTTTGACCAAGTTTTTGACTTGTTAGTATATGATCTCGGATTGGAATTTTTATGATTTGGTTAGCTTCGTTAGGTTATTTGGGACTTAGCAGCGTGATCGGAATGTATTTTGGAGGTCTGTGGAAGGTTTACGCTTGGATTGGTGAAATTGGAATTTTAGCATTTTCCGATTGATAGGTGAGATTTTGATATAGGGGTCTTAATGGAATTTCAAAAGTTAGAGTAGGTCCGTTTTGTCATTTGTGACGTGTGTACAAAATTTCGGGTCATTCAGACAAGGTTTGATAGACTTTTTGATCGAAAGCGGAATTTGAAAGTTTTTGGAATTCTTAGGCATGAATCCGATTTAGATTTGGTGTTTTGATGTTGTTTTGAGCGTTCCGAGGGTTGAAACAACTTTTAATGATGTTATTGGATATGTTGGCATGTTTGGTTGAGGTCCCGAGGGCCTCGGGTGAGTTTCGGGTGGTTAAATGGACCAATTGCATGTTTGAGAAATTGCAGATTTGGCTTCAATTCTGTTGCAGAATTTTGTTCTCTGCGATCGCGTAGTAAGGTTCGCGATCGCATAGGTCTATTGTGGGCAGCTGGGAAATTTGTCTTATACGATCGCCAAAAGGAGTCTGCGATCGTGAGGGTCTGTCGAGTTGGTTATCACGAACGCATGACTGAGGTCGCGTTCGCGAAGAAGGATTAGGGGCAGTCGTAAGGTGAAGGAAATTTCTCTACGCGATCGCGTAGTGTGGGTCGCATTCGCGTTGTTTAGTGAGCTTGTTATCCGCGATTACGCGTGTGTTTCTACGATCGTCTTAGGTTTATTGGGGTCAATCATCATTTGTGCTTCGCGATCACGAGGCAATTTCCGCGATCGCGATGAAGGAAACAATTGGGCAGAATGTTTAAGTTCAAAATTGAGGGTTTAAGTTCAATATCACAAAAACCATTAGAGAGCTCGGGAGAAGGTGAAGTTTGAAGAGATTTTCAGTGGAGCATTTGGGGTAAGTATTCTTCACTCATATTTGGTTTAATACCATGATTTAGTCTTGAATTTCATCATTTAGTTTGAGAAATTAGAGTGGAAATTGGGGAAAAATGGAAGAAAGGTTTGAGAATTCTTTGGGGGATTTGAATGAGCATTTGATGTCGAATTTTGATGTTCTTGGTATGTATGAACTTATGAGAATGTAAGAATTCTATTGATGTAATTTTTATCGGATTTTGAGATGTGGGCCCAGGTGTTGGGTTTGGCCAATTTCGGAATTTTTGGTGTAAATTGGATATTTTCGAATGGGCTTTATTCCCTTAGCATATTTTGATGGTATAAATCTGTATTTGGTTAGATTTGGAGCATTTGGAGACCGAGGTGAGAGGCAAAGGCATCACGGGCTAGAGTTTGGACTGGATTGAGGTAAGTAATGATTGTAAGTATTTTGTCCTGAGGGTATGAAACCCCGCATCTCACATTGTTATGCTACTTTAAGGTGACGCACAAGCTAAATGCCGAGCGTGGGGTCGTGCATCGTTGGGAATTGTGAATTTGTCCGTCTTGTATGACTGTTAAGTCGCGTATTTGATTGAAAACTATTTCATGTCATTGTGTTTTGGAAATTATTACTATGTTTTGGGATGAATGCCATACTTGGGCTTCGTGCCAACTGTTTTGGAACCTTAGGGGATTTTAACTACTATTCCGCACTGTTTTGACTTCATATTTGTACTCAGTCATGTTGTATTCTACTTTTTCATAACTCAACCATATTTAATCCGTTTTGATATTTTAAATGATATTTTGGGCTGAGCATCATGTTTTACTGTTGCCCGAGTGGCATGAGAGATTTCTGACTGAGTGAGGCTGAGGGCCTGTGTTGTAAGGATATTATGGGATCGGGCTGCGCGCCGCAGCACTGTGGTACTAATTTATGATTATGAGGCCAAGGGCCTAATTTGTTATGCTACGAGGTGGCTTGATATGAGGCCAAGAGCCTGTTTGATTATGCCACGAAATGACTTGTTATTGCGCTTGGGTCGTAAGGGGCCCCTCCAGAAGCCTATACACCCCCTGTGAGCGCGGGTACCCAGTGTGAGTGATATGTTGTAGCCCGAGGAGGGGTTGTTGTTATTTCATATTGATGCCCGAGGGGTTGTTCTTGATCCATGTTTGCTTGAAGGGCAGTTCTTGATTCATATTATGCCCGAGGGGCTGATTACGAGTGATTGTGAGGTAGCCCGAGGGGCTGGTCTGTTGATATTATGCCCGAGGGGCGGTTTATGGTACATATTTTGCCTAAGGGGTTGTTTACGTTTCTATCATTTGTACTCACTGTCTTTATCACTCGCTTGAAACTATTGAAAGTTGCTTTAAAAGGGTTTTACTGAAATTGAGCTTGATTTACGAAGAAAATAATTTCTGTACTGTTTTGGAAGTGTACTGCATTTGTTGTAGCGTTATGCTGTGTTTTACGTGTTTCTTACTGCTCAACTATCATTTACTTTTATTACTTATTGAGTTGGCGTACTCACATTACTCCCTACACCTTGTGTGCAGATTTAGGTATTTCTGGACCCGGTAGCGGGTGTTGATTGCTCAGTGGCAGAGTCATCGGAGTTAGCAAGGTAGCTGCCCGACGTTCGCAGCACAGCTTTTCTCCCTCTTGTCTTCCTTAGAATACATTTAGTACATTTTTAGACTCTTCGTTGTATTCAGACCTTAGTATATGCTCGTGACTTGTCACACCCCGATATTAGGTTTGTGTATTTATTCTGCACTATTCATTTAGACTTACATTATAGGATATCTGATTAATTAAAGGCTTAAAAATAATTGTTATTGATTAAATGGTTAATTCGAAAGTTGTGTTGGCTGGCCTAGTTTCACGATAGATGCCATCACGACCGAGTCAGTTTTAGGGTCGTGACAAAAATATAGATAGATGAAAAATTAATAAAAGTTTAGGTTTGTATTGCTTCATTTACAATGTGCTAATCCATGATTACTCAAGTTTTTTCTTAATTTGGCTCGTAACAAAGATACTAAATTTCACAATTAGACCATCAAACTCAATTATATTCTGAGCTAGGAAGGCCTATCGATCACAACTTATGATGTGACTCATAGTTTTTTCGATGTGCAATGCTATGCATGTCATCAACATAGGTCATGGCTTCTTAATTCCATTTATCCTATATAATTATGCTTGTTCTTTAGTTATATAGTAGTTATCTATCTTTGTAATAAGTTCTTGTAATGTTTGGTTCAAGGTTTTATGAAGGTTGGGAGTTTGAAACATAACTGTAATCGTTGCGTACACATAAAGTTACAACACTTCAAGAGAGAGAAAGATCACCCTCTCTTTATTTTCTTTCTAACCAAACAGCCTCCCAAGATGACCACGTCCCTTTTCCCAGCTAGCGACCCAACCCTCCGAATTCCATCGGAACCCTCAGGTATTCCCACCGAAGCCCCTCAACCTGATATGGATGAAAAACCCCCCTCCCCTAGAAAAATTCCTTTAATGAAATCTTACTTGAAAAAAATATGAGTTCCTCTACTTCCTATGGCTTAACCTACCCCCGGTCACCCAAGTCCCTCTTTGAATTGAATGGTGGTAACATACCAATTCCCTTGACTAGTAAGATAAAATCTATTTGTATCACCCATGGAAACACTCACGAATAGTAAAATTATTTGTGGAAAAAGATCCTCCATCAGCTTCTGCAAACAAAGCTTGCACACCTATGGAAGCCAATTGAACCACTAGATCGATTTGGTAGGCTTCTTCATCGTAAAATTCAGCCTAGAGGAAAGCATGAACAAAATCCTAACTGAGGGCCCATGGTTCGTAACTAGTCACTTTCTATTTGTACGTCAATGGGAACCAAATTTCGATCTAGCAGAATCCAAATTATCTAGAATTGCAATTTGGATCAGACTACCATAGTTACCAACATGATTTTATGATAGCTCAATCCTAGAACAAGTTGGCAACATGATTAGTAAACTCCTAAAAATTGACACATGTACCTCATCCACTCTACGTGGGTGGTATGCTAGGATTTGCATTCAAGTTCCACTTGAAATTTCAGTCATCACAGTCATAACCATTGGCACCCTCGACCAACTAATCCTATATAAGGGGGAATGGATCCTATGCAAGGGGTGTGGGCGAATTGGCCACAATTTGAAAGGCTGTATTTTCCTACCCAAAAGCAAGGAGCCTAACAGCCAGTTAGAACCCAACAACAGCTTCACTGGTGATCCCACTGTATAGGATGAAGAATCCCAATGGTGAACAGTTCCTTCTATGAAGAACAAGCGCGGCCAACACAAAGGCGAATGACCTTAGTGTCACTACCAGGGAATATCAACGGAAGCAAATCAAAACTAGGTTAAAAGGTTTAGTGTCGCATCAGGTAAGCTCTTTTATTTGAAACCTAACACCACCATGGCGATCATCATCAAAGCCCAAAAAAGAAAAGACCCGAGAAGCCAAATGGGCTCTCAAGGGAGGTCAATGGGGAATCAACAGGAAACAAGGACTCACTTGGGCCATCAAGATAGAAGCTCAATTCTTAACATGGACCTTAGCAAACCAATTAGCCCTACAAATGCCAACATCACAGGCATGAAAATGCATCTACCTCACTCAGACCCAATACCAAAAGATACTTTTTCGGGAAAAATATACTAACCCCTAAAACCCAAATATATATACCAAAAGGAGAAGAAAGATTCCACTGGAAAAAAAGAAGTTGCCTCCCCAAACCGAGTTCTCTTACAAAAATTGAGAGCATCTCCCTTTTAGAATTGGATGGTCTGACAGCCCAAGTCTCTTCTAAGATGAGCCACCCTCTCCCAAAGGAACACTAAAATGATCATGCACCCTCAACACACACAACCCACTCTAATTTCTCCTCCGGTTGTGTCTCTCGCAATAGAGGTAATCGAGTACCTAAGCCAAATCAATTTCCCATTATTATAAGTGAAGTGAAGTGACACTGCTTGTCAATCCCTCAAGATCGACTACAGAAGCAAAATTTACCTACACGAAAACCAACGGAGTTGAGATGGATATAGCCAAACTTCAATGAGTTCTGTGAATCCTCAAAACAAATTCGGTGGATTCTATGAAGAACCCAATAATGGAAAATCAAAACAACCACCCCAAACCACTAGACACCTCTCCACTCATAATCTCTTCCACTCCACTACCATCGGAGCATACACCAAAATCATGGTTCGAAATGGCGCTATAAGGACACGCACAAAATCTGCAAATGATGATAAGAACTGTCCCTATGGAGATCACCATACAAAAACCTGCAATACTTAGCTCTCCTAGCGAACCATCTTATACACCAGGGTCTAGCAAACTTTGGACACCAACTGTGGATATCCACACTGCTACAGGCATAATACAGGGGCAACCAACAACCCATGTCAATGGAGGAAATAAATAACCTGATGGGGAACCTTTACCAGACCATGCCTTTCTTTCCCCTTGCAAAGATAGGAGTTCCAAAGACAAAAGCTTTCCTCTTACATGAGCCTTTGGAGATAAGAGTTCAAGGATCAGTTCGGAGAAATGTTTATTGCTCTATATCCCAAAAAACTCATAATGTAAGGCCCCAAAAAATTTTGCGAAGCAATATAGGATTTCGGGGTGCCAGGTAGACTAATTATAATATTTTATGTGCTATAGATATGATGTAAGCGAATTGGATTTGGTAAACAAGTGTATGAGTCATATAATAAGTAAGATGGGGTCCAAGGAGAGGCCTAAGTGTAAGCCAAATGGGAAAATTTCATATTAGGCTAAGATTCCAAAGGTACTTGCACTAATCCACACTTTGAACGAGAATATCTAAATATATATAAGATATTATGTGATTATAACCTATAAAATGAAAGGTCTTTGAGTCTAGTTTCCAACGCTTCAAACCGTTCATTATTTGGACATTCCTACACAAAGTTATGATCAAATTACCTAAGACTGGAAAAATGCGATCCTGTGTCGAATCTGCGATCGCAAATATGTCTCATTTTTGACTCTGCGATCGCAGATCTGTCGCAAATTGGGCCAGTGTTGCCCAGTTTTGGGCACCTATTTCACGATGCATTCTGCGACCCACATTCTTGTTTTACGGTCCATTCTGTGATCGCAGACCCTGTTTCGGAGGTTTATTTTTTCCTATTTTTATAACCCGGCCCCATTTTCATAAATAGGTTTAGGGGCTTCACTTGGGGTCATTTTCTACTGATTTTAGGGAGAGATGAGAGCATATACAGAGAGAAAGGAGGGGTCCTAGCTTCATAATCATACAAATCTTGCTCAAGTCTTCAAGAATCAAGGAAGATAACCATAGATTGTCCTCCACTCGGATTGTTTTTTCTAAATGTACTGGTGTATTGTAGAAACCTAAGGGAAAGCTCTTTGAGGTATGTATGGCTAAAACCCCCTTTTATTAGAAATCGAGCTCTGTTGGGGTATGTGCAAATGTGGTAAGACTGAAATTGGATTGATGAATTGATTGTTATTTCACATGAATTGGTTTTGCAACTGTGTATACGTGATAGGGGTGCCTCAAAATGTTTAATATACTATTCGTGCTAATTTAAAGATGTGTAAAGAATATAAACTATGTGTTGGAGACCTTAATGTCAGAATTTAAACTGAGATTGTCATGCCAACTATGTGAAATCTTATCTGTGTTTACACTTGAATTGCTCTTGTTTGTACCTGTTATCCTAAATTGCAATGTTTGTATTGAAAGTGGACATAATGTGGAAATTGTGGCCCTAAGTGCCAATGAATTGATATGATATTTGTGAAATAAAAATTCAAATGAGATGATTAATGAGAAAGGAAAAACGCCTAGGTAAGGCGGCCTAGCCGATCGGGCCGTGATCGGACACCATGCTGTACATATGGTGGTAATCTGCTGATATTGAATCCCGGAAAAGGAAAATGAGATGGTGATTGAGGTATATGTCTCAAATGAGGCAACCTAGCCGATCGGGTCGTGATCAGACTCCGCTCAAGACAGCGGTGGTATTGTGAACAATGATGAACATATGAAATGCCCCAAACTAAGGTTATGGAAATCATGTGAAAGTTGTATGATTCTTTATTTGATGTTGTGGTGTTCAGTTAAGGCTTCGATTGTGTCTTGTGATTTCTTTGTTCTTGTATGATAGTTCTTTCTAATAAATGGTGTTTAGTTATACATACTAGTACTATTCCATGGTACTAACGTCCCTTTTGTCGGAGGTGCTACATTTTTAAATGAATGTAGGTGGCTCCATAGCGGATAGTGACGATCGCGCCTAGCGGATTATCCTCCTCTCAAAGTCTTGGTGAGCCCCTTTCTCCTTCAAGGGGTTCTGTTGTACATCTTTCGTTATAGATATCCACTTTTGAGGTATAGCCGGGGCCTTGTTGCCGGCGTTGTCATCATTGTCTTTTGTATCCTTAGAGGCTCCATAGACGTTTGTGTGGGTTATGTACGGGTGTTGGATGAGTCTATGGACTATGCTGTAATTCTAAACTCTTGTTTTCTCTAAATTATAATTGTATGGAATCTTGGAACTTAACTCCGATTTATGGTTGTGATATGAAATGACAAACAATGTTGAATGTACAACTTTTCATATTGTCTAAATAAATGATAGCATGGTTTCCTTAATCGTATTGAGTTGGGTAGAAAGTGTTTGATAAGGCTTTCTCAGTCGGGTTTACTCGGTTGAGCACCGGTCGTGCTCCTCGGTTTTTGGGGCGTGACAAACTTGGTATCAGAGCCTAAGGTTTTAAAGTGTCCTAGGATGTCTCGGAGCCATGTCTAGTAGAGTCCTTCTTATCGGTGTGTTGTCGACCACATCTATATGTTGGAGGCTATTTGGACATTTAGGAATTTCACCCTTCTTTGATACTCCAGATCGTGCAGTAGAACCCATGATAGGGAGCTAATTTCCTCGCTATGTCTTACTCTCAAGATGAGTAATCTTGAAACCATAATCCACGAGTTTAAAGTAGTAAGGAGGTAATGATCCCACCATTGAATCTGAGGGAGATTGCCCAAGAGTTTGTTAGAAAAATGTATCGAGTCATGGAGGGATTGATAGAACCTGTTGCTAAGGGGAGTACCCTTGTTCCTATTAATGTCACTGCAACATTAGATCATGTAGTATATCAGTATGTTACCAATGTATGTTACAGGTGTGGAGTCAGGGTGCATCAGTTAAGGCACTGCCCCACCAATATAAAGTTACCAAGTAAGTCACTCCTTGCTATATCATTATGAACACCGCACAATTTCCTTTTTGTATATGTGCACCCATATTGAAGAGTTCTCATGAGCATGGTCGTAATAAGATGTTGAGTCACAAAACATTGCATGTATTGACTCTTTGAATGAGACACATTATTTGTGAATCCACTCTATCAAAAATTCTCTTATTTACATACTCTTGTGGAATTAAGTTCTATAATTATGTCCTTGAATTGAGTTATAACTCTAGGATTAACACTTTCCACTTACTTTCCTAAATTCTCAACAAGGGACTATACTTGATAAATTTCTTACAGGATCTTTTTATTTAAATGGACAATATCTGTTCATTTGTGCCTATGCATGCTCCGTCGTAAAGTTTACCTATGTGGTGTCAATTTCCATGTAAAGCATTCTAGTGTTGTGATCCTTCTCGAGTCACTCTTTTACTCACAGGTGTATATGGCTTCTATGGTCTGAATTGTCACTCTACTCTTTTTCGAGTATCATCATGAGAGCTTCTCACTATCTAGTAACATAAGAGCATACCTTAACACCTATCACATGAGTGCATGTCAATCGAAATGGTCACCGTGTGCATAAAGTCTCTCTGAAAATGGACATCCTCACATCACTATCATAGGAAGATCTTGTGTCGTCATCTTAGTATAATTTTCATGTCAACTTGGGACATCCCGTATTAAGTAGCTCACTTTGTTCCTAGTATTGTGGTTTCCCATGGCGTGGTCGTGTATTGTAGTTGGGAGTTAATATAGCAGAAACATGTCCAGCTCATAACAAATGTTTATTTTCTCTTTACACCTCCACAACATATGTTAACTGTGTTCCTTAGTTGGTGAATTCATTGTGATATTTCCCCAACACTCGTTCGATAACCACGAGAGAACATATCCTTCTATGTGTCATTGTAACACTTCCTTTCTCATAAGGACCCTTACTAGGCTCTCCGTCAAGACCAAGCGCACCTTTGGGGGTTATCATAACCCAACGCCTGTTTCTCATGTTTTTCTGTCTTTTATTAGCATATGGGTATTTCTCAAGTCAAAATCCATGGAGAACTCATTATGAACACCTTCAGACCTTCCATGATTATTTTATACTATCTCATTGGGTTCCCACCTCACTTCAAGTTCATCAAGGGTTGATAGCATGCCGCAATTGTTGAGATTGAATGATCTCCTTTCGATAATGGATTATCTACACATATGATAGTCCAACGATCTGCTTATCAGTCTAACTCTCACCTTTTGGTTTTGAGTTGACCAAGGAGCAATACACCTAGTAACACATTCAAATGTCAAAGCCTTTCTCTTAGCCCAATCTTGTAGCATCTCCCAATGTGGCTGGTAATAGCTGGTGTGTAGAAGTGTGTTGTGGTGCTTCATTATGAAGTAGAGTGCTAAACATTATTGGATTTTTGAATTCTAGATCTATACATCACATGACTACATACGAAGATATTCTTTCAAAAATTTAGCTTCTCGTAATCCCTTATATTACCACCCTTCCTAGTGGTTACAATGTAAAGGATACTTCCATAGGCTCTCTCACTTTCTTTTCATTTACCTTGCATCATGTGTCGTTTCTCCATATTTTTCAATACGATCTTATCTCATTATCTCGACTAGCTTTCCAACAATATGATTCGATTCAATTCACCTCACTTTTATGTACTCTACAAGCCCCCTTTTAAAAAAATGACACTGGAAGTGGGTAAATTCCCCTTTACTATAGACTTCTAATGTCTTCAACTAAGTTTAAGCTTGTTGGTTCCAAATGGTGCTCATTAATTTTGCTACATTTGGCATTCCACAGCCTTAGGAAGGGTTAGATTGTTCGAATTATGATAATCTCATAATTAGATGACTTCTTTTCCATCCTCATGCGCTTGTGGCATAGAGTCCTTGTGTCGCTTATTGTTAGGAGTGAAATCAAATTCCACGTATTTCATTTGCAGCCTCAATCATACCCATGTTGCAAGAGTCTTACCATTTGAGCTCAATTACTTACCTTACACTCAGGGACACAACTAGTGTATCCTACTTGATCACTTCTTTAAAAATCTCAAGTTCACATACATGGTATCCACCTTATCTAAGAATATTAGTTACCACTATGCTTCATTTATCTGATAATTGATGTAGTCACCTGGATTAAACCATGTCAGCATCATTAATAGAAATCCTCGTGTCTTTTAGCATGTAACCTCATGAAATACTCTGCTCAGCGCATAAATGGATTCCTGAATAATTCCATCCCAATCTTGAACTCCGTTGATCCTTATTGTATTAGATCTATTTGGTATTGAAGGTTCAAACGTGTCAAAGTTACCCTGTGATCACATATATTCAGTAGGTAATTTTATGGTCAATTTATTATAGCACATCTTAGAGTAATCGTGAAGGTCACCACAAGTTTAGTTTGGGTATTCACGTAGATATTTAGAATTCAGGAGGGTGAACCGGTTATTCTTAAAATTTTCCCCTGTAGATGTTATATGAATTGATAATGAAGGGTACGTAAGCGCATTTCCCATTAGGTCGCACTAGGAGTATGATGTTTCCCCATAGTTGTTCCTCATGAATTTGTGTTTTCATATGTCTATGTCTAAGAAGGTAGGTGGAGATCATTTGTGTATCATCCTAGTGTAAATTATTGAAGGTGAATGTTAATGGATAGTTAGCATATGCGAGGTATCTAGCTATCATCCTTGTTAGATAAGTTTAGGGGTTGGGATTGCTTCCGTGAGTGTGTTATGGCAAAGCTTGTGAGTCAAGGAGGCCACCTTGAAGGCGGGAAGTTTCGTGGAAGGAAAATATTTTCGCTTGATTGTATATCAATAAGCTTTGACTTGAAAGGTACCTTATAGGTGTTATGATCTAAAAATGTGCAGTCCATGTTCAGGTTTCATTATGATAATATAGTTCTTATGATGCTGAGAATTAGTGTTATGGGTATATACATTGTGGTGCTTTGTCGAGTTATGGATGAGTTTTTGGATGGTTTTGGATGATTCTCTGACAGGTGGATAGACCTAGTTACAAAGGAGATGGTGCCGAAATTTCTGAAACAATTTGGCGAGGTAGGATAGAAAAGATATATGTTATGTTAGGTAGCTGCGTCAAGCTCTACCTCTCATTCGAGGATGAATGATCCTAAGCGGGGGAAAATGTAAGGCTCCGGAAAATTTTGCGAAGCAATATAGGATTTCGGGGTGACAGGTAGACTAATTATAATATTTTATGTGCTATAGATATGATGCAAGTGAATTGAATTTGGTAAACAAGTGTATGAGTCATATAATAAGTAAGGTGGGGTCCAAGGAGAGGCCTAAGTGTAAGCCAAATGAGAAAACTTCATAATAGGCTAAGATTCCGAAGGTACTTGCACTAGTCCACACTTTGAACGAGCATATATAAATATATATAAGGTATTATGTAATTAATAATCTATCAAATGAAAGGTCTTTGAGTCTAGTTTTCAACTCTTCAAACCATTTGTCATTTGGACATTCCTACACAGAGTTATGATCAAATTACCAAAGACTGGAAAAATGCGATCCTGTGTCGAATCTGCGATCGCAAATATGTTGCATTTTTGACTCTGCGATCACAGATCTGTCGCAGATCGGGCAAGTGTTGCCCAGTTTTGGGCACCTATTTCGTGATGCATTCTGCGGCCAACATTCTTGTTTTGCAGTCCATTCTGCGATCGCAGGCCATGTTTCAGAGGTTTGTTTTTTCTATTTTTATAACTCGGCCTTATTTTCATAAATAGGTTTAGAGGCTTCATTTGGGGTCATTTTCTACTGATTTTAGAGAGAGATGAGAGCATATACAGAGAGAAAGGAGGGTCCTAGCTTCATAATCATCCAAATCTTGCTCAAGTCTTCAAGAATCAAGGAAGATAACCATAGATTGTCCTCCATCCGGATTGTTATTGCTAGAGGTGTTGGTGTATTGTAGAAACTTAAGGGAAAGCTCTTTGAGGTATGTATGGCTAAAACCCTTTTATTAGAAATCGAGCTCCGTTGGGGTATGTGCAAATGTGGTAAGACTGAAATTGGAATGATGAATTGTTTGTTATTTCACATGAATTGGTTTTGCAACTGTGTATACGTGATAGGGGTGCCTCAAAATGTTTAATATAGTATTCTTTCTAATTTAAAGATGTGTGAAGAATATAAACCATGTCTTGGAATGCCAAGACCTCAATGTCAGGATTTAAACTGAGATTGTCATGCCAACTATGCGAAATCTTATCTATGTTTACACTTGAATTGCTCTTGTTTGTACCTGTTATCCTAAATTGCAATGTTTGTATTGAAAGTGGACATGATGTGGAAATTGTGGCCCTAAGTGCCAATGAATTGATATGATATATGTGAAATAAAGATTCAAATGAGATGATTAATGAGAAAGGAACAACGCCTAGGTAAGGCGGCCTAGTCGATCGAGTCGTGATCGGATTCCAAGCCGCACACATGGTGGTAATGTGCTGATATTGAATACCGGAAAAGGAAAATGAGATGTTGATCGAGGTATATGTCTCAAATGAGGCAACCTAGCCGATCGGGTCGTGATCGGACTTCGCTCAAGACAACGGTGGTATTGTGAACAATGATGAACATATGAAATGCCCCAACCTAAGGTTATGGAAATTATGTGAAAGTTGTATGATTCTTTATTTGATGATGTGGTGTTCGGTTAAAGCTTAGATTGTCTCTTATGATTTCTTTGTTCTTGTATGATAGTTCTTTCTAATAAAATGGTGTTTTGTTATACATACTAGTACTACTCCATGGTATTAACGTCCCTTTTGCCGGGGGCACTACATTTTTAAATGAATGTAGGTAGCTCCATAGCGGATAGTGCCGATCGCACCTAGCGGAGTATCCTCCTCTCAAAGTCTTGGTGAGACCCTTTCTCCTTCAAGGGGTTCTGTTGTACATCTTTTGTTATAGATATCCACTTTTGAGGTATAGCCGGGGCCTTGTTGCCGGCGTTGTCATCATTGTCTTTTGTATCCTTAGAGGCTCCTTAGACGTTTGTGTGGGTTATGTACGAGTGTTGGATGGGTCTGTGGACTTTGCTGTAATTCTAAACTATTGTTTTCTCTAAATTACAATTGTATGGACTTGGAACTTAACTACAGTTTATGGTTGTGATATGAAATGAACTAACAATGTTGAAGGTACAACTTTTCATATTGTCTAAATAAACAAAAGCATGGTTTCCTTAATCGTATTGAGTTGGGTAGAAAGTGTTCAATAAGGCTTGCTCAGTCGGGTTTACTCGGTTGAGCGCCGATCACGCTCCTCGGTTTTTGGGGCGTGACATATAAGCTGCAAACATAATCTCTGAATGCCCTCATCTCCAAACACATAGAACTCAACAGTGTCCTTAAACCCCTTGTGGGCATTGTCATGCCCCGAACTTGGGCCTGGACGTAACACGACACTCTGTGCCTGACTACATGTGATCGAGCGAACCAACTGGTTGGATGAATCAACACACGATATCATAACATACTAAATGCGGAAGATAAACTAACACATGCTGATATACTGAAAGTCTGAATGATAAAAATCAAAGTGTGAAAACATTAATACAAGTTTGGAACATATTTGTAGCCAACATTGCTTAACACAAAAAGTTTGCGACTCTATCTAACTGTTACTCTAGTCTATGAAGCCTCTATTGGAGTACTGAAAACACTGACTATCTGTAAATGCTGAAAGACTGTAAAGTAATGATAATGCCCCGAAAGAACCGGGTATCACCAAATAGCTGGTACGAGAATCCTAGCACTCTAAACCATCAACCTGTAAATCAGTACCTGCATCATGAGATGCAGGCCTCGGGCAAAAAGGAACATCAGTACATTTAAATTGCACTGGTATGTAAACCAACTGAAAGAAAGAATTATAAATGCTAAAACTAATACTGAGTTGATAACTGAGAATTGATAATTGATAACTTAAATTATAACTGTTGAAACTGAAACTGAAATGATAACTGATAGATGATGACTGAGATAATAACTAATAACTAATAACTGATAATTGAACTGAACAAAGGAAGTAAAGATATGAATACTCCCTCTTCTGAATGATGAACAACCTGTTTATTTGAATATTGAACTGCAGCCTCAAGCCTAATATATATGTGCACAAACTGCTGCCTCGGGCCCAAGTATACGTATACATAACTGCGGCCTCAGGCCCGAAGATGCATAAAGCATAAACTGTGGCCTCAGGCCCAAAGATTCCTAAAACATTAACTGCAGCCTCAGGCCCAAATACAGGGGTTCAACATTCAGAGATTTAAAATCAGGAATTGAGAATCATACTGCAATACATGATACTGAAATACTGAATCATAATGAGTTACACCATACTCTAATGCTAAATAGAACTAGACTAAGATATGTATTCATGAACTGATTATGAAAACTGAAACTTCAACTGTTTATGACATGCTGAATAATCCAGACTGAGACTCATGGGCATCAAACCCAAGTCTATATTGATTATGCACTGATTTCACAACATTTAGAATGAAGTCATGATTGAGTTACGAAGCTAGATAATAGAAGTTCTACGACTATTCATCAAACTAAGGCATAATTACTTTATGAGGAAACTAGTAATAGTCATAATGAATGGGACGTAGGGAGAATCATAGACATTCTCAAACGTAAAGAGAGTTAACCTCACATACCTCATTTTCGCCCCTTAGTGCTACTACAATGATCCACAATACTAAGAACCTTCAATATACAATAGAAATATCCAATGGAACCAATATTAGTAACAAATTTCATAACTTAAGCCATTTAAGCATATTATCAAATACCTTGTAGGCATAAATCTCTACATCTCATCACCATATAATTAGTTCATCCAACTACCACTATTTATCAACAATTTATCCAACCATCATGATTAACCAATTTATAAATTCCAACATCACATATATGACCATCCATCCACACCCAACCAATAAAATTCCATCAAATAATCATCTTTTAATCTCTACAATAGTTATGTAATTAAATTGGGAACTTATGGCTTTCAATAACCATACCAAGAGTTTCAATACTTATTCATACTCATATTACCTTAATAAATTCATACATGTAAGTCTAAGGATGTAGGATTACCTTTTTGGAAGAAATCTTGCAAAATCCCCCTTTGAGTTCTTGAAGAAATCTCTTGAAGATATAAGTATTTTATGTGTAGATTTCATCAATACTAGTGTAGAAATGATGGAATTCACACCAAGATAATGGGTATTACTTACCTTCAATATTGGAGGGGGTGGAGGTCTTGAGATAGTGGAGGAAAAACCTAAAATTCGTCCAAAAGAAATGGGGGAAGATGGACCCCGAAATTGTGTTTATAGGCCCAGCCTTCGGATGCGGCCTCGGATGCTTCGCATCCCTAGTTCACTCCTCTCAGGAGCTCGTATGCTGACCCGAATGCTATGGCAGCACTTCACTGCCAGCCCCTCTTTTCGGACGCGGCCTCGGATGCTTCGCATCCGCACAACCTTTGGTAATTTGGTCATAACGTCTTGTAGGAATGTCCAAATGACGAACGGTTTAAAGAGTTATAAACTAGACTCAAATAACTTTCATTTGATATGTTATGCATCACATAACACCTTATATATAATTGTATATGCTCGTCCAAAGTGTAGTCTTGTGCTTACCCATTTGGAATTTTCGTCTTTCATGCAATTTTCCAACTTGGCTTGGACTTAGGTCTCTCCTTGAACCCCAAATCACTTATGATATGCCTCGTGTACTTATTATCATATCCAATTGATAACCATCATGTTAATAGTCCTTGTCCGCTCACAACTGATTCAGATTTACGGAGTGTTACAATACTCATACTCATCCCGATAGGGTTTCACATGTCTAAAAGATCATATTAATTCTCATTTAACACATCCATAACTAATCCAGATTTACGGGGTGTGACGGGCATGGTGAAACCAAGCCTTATGGGCAAGGGGAAGGGAACTAAGAGGAAGCCCCCCTCATAACCCTTTGTTAATAAATTTCATCATATAGAATGCTAGGGGGGCCAACAGTGCTGAGTTCTGTAGACAATGTGCTTCTATGGTGAAGCTTCACACCCTTGCAGTGCTAGTCTTGATTGAGACGAGAATGGCTGACCATAAGCATCTCACTTCTGAGCTCCAATTTGATGCCCAATTCCAAATCCATTCCAATGGCCAATCTGGAGGCATTGTGATCATGTGGAAGGATGATCTTGTCAAGATAGAAGAGGTATCCAAACACTACAAGGTGTTCATGTGATGGTGAAGGTAACTCCCCCCTTCTAAGTGGCTCTTCTCTGCTATATTCTAGCAATTGTGCAAATGATAAGAATAGGCTTTGGGGCTATTTAGAGGATTTAGCATATATTTATAAGGGAAGTTGGCTGGTTGGGGAGATTTTAATGAAATTTTGAAAGCTGAGGATAAATTGGGAGGCAATTGTTTGAACGACAGTCGAAGTAACAAATGTTGGAAATGTTTGAACCAATGTAGGCTTGTTCACCTAAGATTTAAGGTACACTAGGAGACAAGACCTAATCCTGGAAAGGCTTAATAAGTGTTTTGCAACTAACGACTGGATTGAAATGTTTCCTGAATCTAGAGCCATCAAAATGGGCTTGACCCATGAGGCCAGCCTGTCACGACCCTAAAACGGGCCCAGTCGTGAAACTAGGCCAGTCGACCCAAACCCCCCAACCAACTAAATAGTTATAATAAATCATTTAAAGTCATTAATAAGTTATAAATCCCAAAATATAGAGTAGAATAGAACAATGCGGAAACAAACATAGCCCGACATCGGGGTGTCACCAACCATGAGCATCTATAATATGTCTAAGAGTATGAAAAAACAACATAGTCTGATACAAAGCTAGTACAAAGTGAAATAAAGATAGGAAGGAGAAGCACTAGACTGTGAACGCCGAGCAGCTACCTAGTCAACTCCGAACAAGCTTGCTAGAAGGCAAATCGGCACTCGCTAGCGTGACCCGAGACTCCTGGATCTGTACACAGGGTGTAGGGAGTAATGTGAGTACACCAACTCAGTAAGTAATAAAAGTAAAGGCAGCTGAGCAATAAGAAAACATGTAAAATACAAAATAATGCTACGACAAAATAGTATAAATCCAGAACAAAGTAGTAGTACAGTAAAAGCTCATAAAAATACCTTAGTTCAGTAAAAACCTCTTTAAAACATCTTTCAGTAGTTCAAACAAGTGATGAATACAGGGAGAGAAAGGATAGAAACATAAATCAGCCCCTCGGGCAAAATACCAATAGAACCAGCCCCTTGGGCTATCTCACAATCACTCGTATCAGCCCCTCGGGCAATAACATGAAACAACAACAGCCCCTCGGGCAGTATCACAACTCACACTGGGTACCCGCACTCACTAGGGGTGTACAGACTCCTAGAGGGGCTCCAATAGCCCAAGCGCTATAACAAGCCATCTCGTGGAATAACCAAACTGGCCCTCGGCCTCATAACAAGCCACCTCGTGGCATAACAAACCAGGCCCTCAGCCTCATAATCATGAATCAATACAACACTGTTGCGACGCGCAACCCGATCCTATAATATCTTCATAACACAAGCCCTCGGCCTCACTCAGTCAGAAATCTCTTAGGCCACTCGGGTAACAGTAAAACATGATGCTCAACCCAAAATATCTTTTAAAATGTCAAATGGAGTAAACATGGCTGAGTTATGAAAATAGTATAATACAACATGACTGAGTACAAATATTAAGTCAAAACAGTGAGGAATAGTAGTAAAAATCCCCTAAGGGTCCAAAACATTTGGCACGAGGCCCAAATATGGCATTCAGCCCAAAACATGATGGTCGCAAACAGTTTTATAGCAAACAATTTTCAATCAAATACGCGGTTTAACAGCCATACGGGATGGACTAAGTCACAATCCCTAATGGTGCACGACCCCACGCTATTCATCTAGTATGTGTGTCACCTCAAAGTAGCACAATAATTTGAAATCTGAGGTTTTATACCCTCAGGACAACATTTACAATCATTACTTACCTCTATCCGGTCCAAACTCTAGCCCACAATGCCTTTGGCTCTCGACTCGGCCTTCGGATGCTCCAAATATAACCAAAAACAGATTTATACCTTCAAAATATTCTAAGGGAACAAAGCCCACTCGAAAATAACCAATTTACATCAAAAATCCCGAAATTGGCCAAACCTGTGACGATCCAGCCAGTCGTCTCATGAGTTATCGCTCCGTTTTCCCCATTTCTACTTCTTTATTCTTTGATTATCCGTGTTATGTAATATCGGGTTGGTCGGATCGAATCCAGAAGGAATTTGGTAAGGTTTGAGACACTTAGTCTCTTTTGAGGGATCTTAAGTTGGAAAAGTCAACCGGATGTTGACTTATGTGTTAGAGGGCTCGGAAGTGAATTTCAATGGTTCGGATAGCTTCGGGAGTATTTGTGACTTAGGAGTGTGATAATAATGAGTTTTGGAGGTTAGGAGTAGATTTAGGCTTGAATTGGTGAAGTTAATATTTTGGCGATTTTCGGTCGATAGTTGAGATTTTGATATAGGGGTCGGAATGGAATTCTAAGAGTTACAGTAGTTCCATTGTGTCATTTGGGATGTGTGTGCAAAATTTCAGGTCATTCAGACATGGTTTGGTTGGGTTTTTGATCAAAAGCGTAATTTGGAAGATTTTAGAATCTTTAGCTTGAATCCGATGTGTTTTGGGTGATTTGATGTTGTTCGAGGTGTTTTGGTGATTGGAACAAGGTTTTAAGATATGTTGGTGCCTTTGGTTGAGGTGTCGGGGGCCTCGGGTGAGTTTCGGGTGGTCAACCGGATCATTTTGAAGTTTGAAAAATTGTAGATTTTGAGTTCCAGCAGTTGCAGACATTTTGATCTACGCGTTCGCGAGAGGACCCTCGCGTTCGCGAAGAGTCTACTAAGGGAGGTGGAAGTTTAGCCTTCGCATTCGTGAGGCAAGTGACACGTTTGCGAAGGGCTGCGAGGTTGTGCATCGCATTCGCGGGCGTGTAGTCGCGTTCGCATAGAAGGAAATGAAAGGTCAAGCTTCTGTGGAAATTAACCCATCGCGTTCGCGAAGGTTCATTTGGGAAAAGCAACGCGTTCGCATAAGAGGATTATGGTCAATGTTATTTTTGTGCTTTGCGAACGCGAGGCTTTCACCGCGTTCGCGAAGAAGGAAATTAAGGTATGGGCAGAATGTTTTTAACTCGTCTTGTCCGCGATTTTGGGGCTCATTTCCTCCATAGCTGGTCGTTTTTAGAGATTTTTGAAGGAGATTGAAGAGGGGTTCGAGGGGAATCACTTGGAGCTAAGATTCTTAGACTAAAAACTCGATTATTATGTGAATTTCACCTAGAAAATCATGGAATCTAAGCATAAAATTGAAGAACTAGGGCTTGAAATTAGAGCCAAACATTTGGAATTTGAAGGGTCATTTGTGGATAGATTTTGATATTCTTGGTATGTATGAACTCGTGGGAAGATAAGGAATCTATTGGTGTAAAATTGTTGAATTTCGAGACGTGGGCCCGGATGTTGGGTTTTGGTAATTTCGGGATTTGTGCCCTTTATTGATTGTTTTCGCTTGGGCTTCGTTCCCTTAGCATATTTTGACATTCTCGTTCTGATTTTGAATAGATTCGATGTACATAGAGTCCGATTCGAGGGGAAAAGGCCTCGCGAGTTAGAGATTTGACCGGTTCGAGGTGAGTAATAATTGTAAGTGATGTTCTGAGGGTTTGAAACCCCGGATTGCACATCGTAGTGCTATATTAAGGTGAGGCACACACTTGATGACGAGCGTGGGGTCGTGCACTATTGGGGATTGTTACTTGGTCCGTCCCGATTGATGATTTTACTGCGTATTTAATTGAAAACTATTTTCTATCATCATTATTTGGGCTGAATGCCATATTTGGGCCTAGTGCCAACTATTTGAACCCTTTGGGGATTTTTATTAATATTTCCTCATTATTTTGACTTTATATTTGAACTCAGTCATATTATTTTCCACTGTTTTACTACTCAACCATGTTTACTCAGTTTTAATTCTTAAATGACATTTTAAATGATGTTTGGGCTGAGAAACACTGCTTTACTATTGCCCGAGGGGATTGTGAGGATTTTTGACTGAGTAAGGCCGAAGGCCTATGCTGAGAGGAAACACTGATACTGATTTGAGGCCGAGGGCCTGAGATATGTATGCTATGAGATGGCTTGATTGATATGAGGCCGAGGGCCTAGTTTGATGCGACGAGATGGCTTGTTATTGCGCTTGGGCTGTAAGGGGCCCCTCCAGGAGTCTGCACACCCCCAGTGAGCGCGGGTACCCATTGTGATGTGAGATTGAGCCTGAGGGGCTGGTATTGTTCTGAGATGTTGCCCGAGGGGCGGATTTGTTGATACTGTGCCCGAGGGGCGAACTTCTATTTGTTTACTTTACCTTGATTACCTGTCAATTAGTTGTTTACTTGTTGAAAGAAGTTTTACTTGATTTTTCACTGGTTTACTACTTTTAAATGATTTTTACTGCTTTATTATAGAATGCCATGTGCCTTACGTGTTTTCTTACTTTCAGTCGTCATTTACATTTGTTACTCACTGAGTTGGGGTACTCACTTTACTCCCTACACCCTATGTGCAGATTTAGGCATAGCTGGTCCCGCCCCGAGTGCTGATTCATTCCAGTTTCAGGCGGATCTCGAGGAGTCTTTAGGTAGCTGTTGGCATTTCGCAGCCCGAAGCTCCTCCCTATCTCTTTCCTTTATGTTCTTAGTTTAGTATTTAAACTCTGTAGTTACATTTGAGGACTTAGTGTTGTTAGATGCTCGTGACTTGTGACACCACGGTTAGGGCTGTGTCGGGTTGTATTTCCGCTACTTATTATCATTAAATCATGTTTCAGACTGCTTTTATGTTGCTTAACTGCTTTAACAAGTGAACTGGGTTTAGTTGGCTGGCCTTTTCTTCACGACAGGCGTCATCACGACCAGGTTCAGGGATTGGGTCGTGACAAATTGGTATCAGAGCCTAGGTTACATAGGTCTCACGAGTCATAAGCAGGTTTAGTAGAGTCTCGTAGATTGGTACGGAGACATATGTATTTATTCTCGAGAGGCTGTAGAACCTTTAGGAAAAACTTCACTTCTGTTATTTATTCTTGAAATTCTTGTCGTGCGAACTTGTTGATCCGAGTACTAAACTTCTGTTATTTTATTCTCTCACAGATGGTGAGGACACACTCTACTGGTCGGGTGGATGACCCCCAGTACCACCAGCTATGGCCACCAGAGGTCGTAGACGCATTCGTGGTCATGGTAGAGGCAGAGCAGCAAGGGCAGCACCTGTAGATCCACTAGATGCCCCAGCTTAGGATCAGGCTCCAGCAATGGATGCTCCAGCAGCACCAGTTCAGGCACCAGCTGTGGCCATCGTGATTCCGGGTCTTCAGAAGGCCTTGGCTCAGATCTTATCAGTTTGCACTGCCCTAGCTCAGGCAGTTTCAGCCACTACAATCGCAGCTACTTCGCAGGTCAAGGGAGGCAATCAGACTCCCGCCGCTCGCACACCCAAGTAGGTCGTGCATGGACTTCAGATGCCGAGGGCGCATCCAGCCCAACCGGTTGCAACTATTCAGTACTATGTAGTTCCTGCCATGCCAGAGGACGAGCAACGTAGGTTGGAGAGATTTGGTAGACTTCAGCCTCCATCATTCAGTGGTGCAGAGGGCGAGGATTCCTAGGGTTTCTTAGATAAGTGCCAGAAGATGCTTTGTACAACGGGTATTCTGGAGACCAGCATGGTCGCTTTTACCACCTATCAGTTTTCAGGAGTTTCTTTCACTTGATGGGAGGATTTTGATAGGCGTAGGCCTGTTGGTGCAGCACCCCTTTCCTAGAAGCAGTTCTCTATTCTCTTCCTGGAGAAGTACATGTCGCAGTCCTGCAGAGAGGAGCTGCATAGGCAGCTTGAGTGGTTCTAACAGGGGGAGATGACTTTGTCGCAGTATGAGTTGAGGTTTTCTGAGTTGGCTCGTCATGCTATCTGGTTGGTTTTGACAGATTGAGAGTAGATCAGGAGGTTTGTTGATGGTCTCAATTATCAGCTCCGTATTCTTATGACCAGGCAGAAGGTATCTGGTGCTACGTTCGAGGAGGTCATTGATATCGCCCGTAAGATTGAGTCGGTTCGCCGTCAGGAGAGAGAGGAGAGGGAGGCCTCGAGGATCTGGCACCAATAGTGGTGCTCCTTCGAGGGGTCAGTTTCAGCATGGTAGAGGCCGTTCATTCAGGTCTACTCAGCCAGCTCGCCCAGGTTATCGCGGGACGTCTTCAAGTCATGGTTATCACGGTTCTCAGTAGGGCCAGTCATCACTTAGTGCCCTTCCAGCTCAGAGTTCGACCCGTGCTCCATCAGTTTAGGGCTCTTCTATGCCGAGTGCATCTGCTAGTCACTCCGGTGTGAGGGGATCCCTTCAGTCCCCTTCTCTAGCACCTGGGAGTTGTTATGAGTGTGGTGAGATGGGCACATGTGGAGGCAGTGTCCTCATCATGTTACTAGTTCATCCTAGCATAGGGGTCAGTCATCGGCTTTAGCGCCAGTTTCTTCGCCACCACCCGCTCAGCTAGCTAGAGGTGGAGGTTAGTCATCCAGGGGTCGCCCAGAGGGGGAGGTCGATCAGGGCGGTTAGGCCCGTTTCTATGCACTCCCAGGCAGACCCGATGCTATTGCTTTAGATACTGTCATTACAAGTATTGTTTCAGTCTGCCATAGAGATGCCTCTGTATTATTTGATCCCGGTTCCACCTTTTCTGATGCGTCATCATACTTTGCTCGTTATTTGGGTACGACCTGTGAGTTTCTTGCTTTACTTATTCATGTATCTACCTCGATGGGCGATATTGTTGTTGTAGACCGTGTGTACCGGTCATGTGTGGTGACTATTAGGGGTCTGGAGACTCGAGTGGATCTATTACTATTGAGCATGGTGGATTTTTATGTCATTTTGGGCATGGATTGGTTATCTCCGTGTCATGCTATTTTGGACTGTCATGCTAAGACAATCACATTGGCTATGTCGGGTGTGCCACTGATCGAGTGGCGAGGTGTGACTGATTATGTTTCTAGTAGAGTTATCTCTTTCTTGAAGGCCCAGCATATGGTTGGAAAGGGTTGTCTTTCATATCTAGCATTTGTGAGGAATGTCGGAACTGAGACTCCTAGTATTGATTATGTTCTAGTTGTGAGGGATTTTCTCGATGTGTTTCTTGCAGACCTGCCGGGCATGCCACCGGACAGGGATATTGATTTTGGTATTGACTTGGTGCCGGGCACGCAACCCATTTCTATTTTGCCATATCATATGGCACCAGCGGAGTTGAAGTAGTTAAAGGAACATCTTCAGGAACTCCTAGATAAGGGGTTCATTCGGCCTAGTGTGTAACCTGGGGGTGCGCCAGTTCTGTTTGTGAAGAAGAAGGATGTCACAATGAGAATGTGCATTGATTATAGGTAATTGAACAAGGTAACAATTAAGAACAAGTATCCTTTATCTCGCATTGATGATCTATTCGACCAGCTTTAGGGAGCGAGGGTATTCTCCAAGATTGATCTCCGTTAGGGTTATCACCAGTTGAAGATCAGGGATTCGGATATTCTTAAGATGGCTTTCAGGACCTGATATGGTCATTATGAGTTCTTGGTGATGTCGTTTGGGCTGACCAATGCACCAGCAGCGTTCATGCATTTGATGAACATCGTGTTCTGGCCTTATCATGATTCGTTTGTCATAGTCTTCATTGATGATATTCTGGTATATTCGCGTAGTCAGGAGGAGCACGTGGAGCATTTGAGAGTTGTGTTGCAGAGATTGAGGGAGGAGAAGATTTATGCAAAATTCTCCAAGTGTGAGTTTTGGCTCAGTTCAGTTGCTTTCTTGGGGAACGTGGTGTCCAACGAGGGTATTCAGGTTGATCCAAAGAAGACAAAGGCGGTTAAGAGTTGGCCCAGACCATCCTCAGCCACAGATATTGGCAGCTTTCTTGGTTTGGCAGGCTATTATTTCCGGTTTGTTCAGGGATTCTCATCTATCGCATCGTCCTTGACCAATTTGACTCAGAAGGGTGCTTCATTTGTATGGTCGGACGAGTGTGAGGAGAGCTTTCAAAAGCTCAAGACAGCTTTGACCACAGCTCCAGTGTTAGTTTTGCCATCAGCTTTAGGTTCATATACTGTGTATTGTGATGCTTCGAGAGTTGGGATTGGTTGTGTGTTGATTTAGGAGGGTAGAGTTATTGCTTATGCTTCTTGTCAGTTGAAGCCCCATGAGAATAACTACCCATTTCATGATTTGGAGTTGGCTGTCATAGTTCACGCGTTGAAAATTTGGAGGCATCACTTGTATGGCATGTCTTGTGAGGTCTTCACTGATCATTGTAGTCTTCAACATTTTTTCAAGCAAAAGGATCTTAATTTGAGGTAGCGGAGATGGTTGGAGTTGCTTAAGGATTATGATATCACTATATTGTACCATTTGAGAAAGGCCAATGTGGTAGCCGATGCTTTGAGCCGAAAGGCAGTGAGTATGAGGAGTTTGGAAATATCCCAATTGGGGAGAGACCTCTTGTAGTTGATGTTCAGGCCTTGGCCAATCAGTTCATGAGGTTAGATATATCGGAGCCCAGTCAGGTATTGGCTTGTGTGGTTTCTCGATCTTCCTTATATGATCGCATCAGAGAGCGCCAGTATGATGATCCGCATTTGCTAGTCCTTAGGGACAGAGTTCAGCATGATGATGCTAAAGATGTGACCATTGGCGATGATGGGGTGTTGAGGATGCAAGGCCGGATTTGTGTGCCCAATGTGGATGGGCTTCGGGAGTTGACTCTGGAGAAGGCCCATAGCTCGCGGTATTCCATTCATCCGGGTGCTGTGAAGATGTATCAGGATTTGAGGCAGCACTATTGGTGGAGAAGAATGAAGAAAGACATTGTGGGATTTGTAGCACGGTATCTCAATTGTCAGCAGGTGAAATATGAGCATCAGAGACCGGGTAGCTTACTTCAGCAGATGGATATTCTCGAGTGGAAGTGGGAGAGGATCACTATGGACTTTGTTGTTGGACTTCCACGGACTTTGAGAAAGTTCGATGCTATTTGGGTGATTGTGGATCAGCTAACCAAGTCCGCGCACTTCATTCCTGTGTGTACTACCTATTCTTCAGAGCGGTTGGAAGAGATCTATATCCGGGAGATTGTTTGTTTGCATGGTATCCCAGTTTTCATCATTTCAGATAGGGGCACTCAGTTTACAACTCAGTTTTGGAGGTCTGTGCAGCGAGAGTTGGGTACTCAGGTTGAGTTGAGCACAACTTTTTACCCTCAAACGGACGGGCAATCCGAGCGTACTATTAAGATATTGGAGAACATGTTGCGTGATTGTGTCATTGATTTCAGAGGGTCATGGGATCAGTTTTTACCACTTGCAGAGTTTGCTTATAACAACAGCTACCAGTCGAGTATTCTGATGGCTCCATATGAGGCTTTGTATGGGAGGCCGTGTAGATCTCCAGTTGGTTTGTTCGAGCCTAGTGAGGCTAGGCTATTGGGGACAAATATGGTGCAGGATGCTTTGGGGATGGTGAAGGTGATTCAGGAGAGGCTTCATACATCACAATCGAGGCAAAAGAGTTATGCTGACAGGAAGGTTCGAGATGTGTCCTACATGGTTGGCGAGAAGGTTCTATTGAAGGTTTCACCCATAAAGGGTGTTATGAGATTTGGGAAGAAAGTGAAATTGAGTTCGCGGTTCATCGGGCCTTTTGAGGTGCTTCGGAGGATTGGGGAGGTGGCTTATGAGCTTGCGTTTCCACCAAGCTTGTCGAGCGTACATTCGATAGTTCATGTTTCTATGCTCTGAAAGTATATTGGGGATCCGTCCCATGTTCTGGATTTTAGCACGGTTTTGTTGGATCATGATTTGACCTATGATGTGGAGCCAGTAGCTATTTTGGGTCGTCAGGTTCGAAAGTTGAGGTCAAAGGATATAGCTTCAGTGAAAGTGCAATGGAGAGGTCGGCCCGTGGAGGGGGCTACCTGGGAGACCGATCAGGAGATGCGGAGCAGATATCCTCACCTATTTGAGGCTTCAGGTATGTTTCTTGATTCGTTCGCGGACGAACGTTTGTTTAAGTTGGGGAGGATGTGACGACCCGACCAGTTTTCTCATGAGTTACCGCTCCGTTTTCCCATTTCTGCTTTTGTATACTTTGCTTATCCATGTTGTGTGATATCGGGTTGATCGGATCGAATCCAGAAGGAATTTGGTAAGGTTTGAGACACTTAGTCTCTTTTGAGGGATCTTTAGTTGGAAAAGTCAACCGGATGTTGACTTATGTGTTAGAGGGCTCGGAAGTGAATTTTGATGGTTCGGTTAGCTTCGGGAGGTGATTTGTGACTTAGGAGTGTGATCGGAATGAGTTTTAGAGGTTCGGAGTAGATTTAGGCTTGAATTGGTGAAGTTGATATTTTGGCGATTTTCGGTCGATAGGCGAGATTTTTATATAGGGGTCGAAATGGAATTCCGAGAGTTGCAGTAGTTCCGTTTGTGTTATTTGGGATGTGTGTGCAAAATTGTAGGTCATTCAGACGTGGTTTGGTTGAGTTTTTTATCAAAAGCGTAATTTGGAAGATTTTAGAATCTTAGGCTTGAATTCGATGTGTTTTGGATGATTTGATGTTGTTCGAGGTGTTTTAATAATTAGAACAAGTTTGAATAAGGTTTTAGGATATGTTGGTGCCTTTGGTTCAGGTCCCGAGGGCCTCGAGTGAGTTTTGGGTGGTCAACCGAATCATCTTGAAGTTTGAAAAATTGCAGATTTTGATTTCCAGCAGTTGCAGACATTTTGGTCTTCGCGTTCGCGAGAGGACCCTCGCATTCGCGAAGAGTCTGCTGAGGGAGATGGAAGTTTATCCTTCGCATTCACGTGGCAGGTAACGCATTCGCGAAGGGCTGTGAGGTTGTGCATCGCGTTTGCGGGCGTGTTATCGCGTTTGCGGGCGTGTTGTCGCGTTCGTATAGAAGGAATTGAAAGGTCAAGCTTCAGTGGAATTTAACCATCGCGTTCGTGATGGAAGGATCGCGTTCGCGAATGTTCATCTGGGAAAAGCATTGCATTCGCGTGGGTTGTATCGTGTTCGCGTAAGAGGATTATGGTCAACATTATTTTTGTGCTTCGTGAACACGAGGCTTTGACCGCGTTCGCGAAGAAGGAAATTAATGCCTGGGCAGAATGTTTTTAACTCGTCTTGTCCGTGATTTTGGGGCTCATTTCCTCTATAGCTGGTCATTTTTGGAGATTTTTAAGGATATTGAAGAGGGGTTCGAGCGAAATCACTTTGAGGTAAGATTCTTGGACAAAAACTCAATTATTATGTGAATTTCACCTAGAAATCATGGAATCTAAGCCTAAAATTGAAGAACTAGGGCTTGTAATTGGAAACCAAACATTTGGGATTTGAAGGGTCATTTGTGGATGGATTTTGATGTTCTTGGTATGTATGAACTCGTGGGAAGATAAGGAATCTATTGGTGTAAAAATTTCTCAATTTTGCAACATGGTCCCGGGGGTCGGGTTTTGGTAATTTCGGGATTTGTGCCCTTTATTGATTGTTTTCGCTTGGGCTTCATTCCCTTAGCATATTTTGATGTTCTCGTTCTGATTTTGGATAGATTCGACGCGCGTGGAGGCCGATTCGAGGGGCAAAGGCAACGCGAGTTAGAGATTTGACCGGTTCGAGGTGAGTAATGATTGTAAATGATGTTCTGAGTGTTTGAAACCCCGGATTGCACATCGTAGTGCTATATTGAGGTGAGGCACACGCTTGATGACGAGCATGGGGTCGTGCACTATTGGGGATTATGACTTGGTCCGTCCCGATTGATGATTTTACTGCGTATTTGATTGAAAACTATTTTCTATCATCATTATTGGCTGAATGCCATATTTGGGCCTAGTGCCAACTATTTGAACCCTTCAGGGATTTTTATTGATATTTCCTCACTGTTTTGACTTTATACTTGAACTCATTCATGTTGTTTTCCACTGTTTTACTACTCAGCTAGGTTTACTCAATTTTAATACTTAAATGACATTTTAAATGATGTTTGGGCTGAGAAACACTGCTTTACTATTGCCCGAGGGGCTTGTGAGGATTTTTGACTGAGTAAGGCCGAAGGCCTATGTTGTGAGGAAACACTGATACTGATTTAAGGCCGAGGGCCTGAGATATGTACGCCACAAGGTGGCTTGATTGATATGAGGCTGAGGGCCTAGTTTGATGCCACGAGATGGCTTGTTATTGCACTTGGGTCTTAAGGGGCCCCTCCAGGAGTCTGCACACCCCCAGTGAGTGCGGGTACTCATTGTGATGTGAGATGGAGCCTGAGGGGCTGGTATTGTTCTGAGATGTTGCCCGAGGGGTGGATTTGCTGATATTGTGCCCGAGGGGCGCACTTCTATTTGTTTACTTTACCTTGATTACTTGTCAATTACTTGTTTACTTGTTGAAAGAAGTTTTACTTGATTTTTCACTGGTTTACTGCTTTTAAATGATTTTTACTGCTTCATTATAGAATGTCGTGTGCCTTACATGTTTTCTTACTTTCGGTCGTTATTTACATTTGTTACTCACTGAGTTGGAGTACCCACTTTACTCCCTGCACCCTGTGTGCAGATTCAGGCGTAGCTGGTCCCGCCCCCGAGTGCTGATTTATTCCAGCGCATCTTGAGGAGTCTTTAGGTAGCTGTTGGCGTTTCACAGTCTGGAGCTCCTCCCTATCTCTTTTATTTATGTCCTTAGTTCAGTATTTAAACTATGTAGTTATATTTGAGGAATTAGTGTTGTTAGATGCTCGTGACTTGTGACGACCCGGTTAGGGCTGTGTCGGGTTGTATTTCCGCTACTTATTATCATTAAATTACGTTTCAGACTGCTTTTATGTTGCTTAACTGCTTTAACAAGTGAATTGGGTTTAGTTGGCTGGCCTTGTCTTCACGGGAGGCACCATCACCACCGGGTTCGGGGTTAGGGTCATGACAAAACCCGACCCCCGGGACCACATCTCAGATTCCGATAAAAATTATATTAGTGGAATCCTTATCCTCCCACGAGTTTATACATACCAAGAATATAAAAATCCAACCACAAATGACCCCTCAAATCCCTAGATCAAGGTCTCCAATTTCCAAACCCTAACTCTCAAATTTTAGGCTTTAGATTGAACAAATTTCATGTTTAATTAGGTAGAAATCACAATAGGATCGAGTATTAAGTCCATAAATCTTACCTCCAAGTGTTTCCCTTTGAGTCTCTCTTCAATCCTTCTGAAAAAGCTCCAAAATCACTCAAAAATGGTGAAAATTCGACCCAAAGTCGTGGAAGTGGTCTTTTAAACATTCTTCCCAGCAATTGAAATACCTTCTTCGCGAATGCGGTCAATGCCTCGCGTTCGCGAAGCACCAAATTCCGTTGACCACTTAATCCTTCATCGCGAACGCGACACCCTGTACGCGAACGCAAAGCTTCAGCTCCTCAACTCATCACGAACGCGACATCTAGCTCGCGAACGCGAAGCATAATTGGACCTGGACCCAGCTACTCACCTTTACTTTACGCGAACGCGGAAAAACGATCGCAAACGCGATGAACACTGACCCCAACCCTTTGCGAATGCGGGACCCCCATCGCGAACGTGAAGGCCAAACTTTCTGCCTCACACCTTAACTCTTCACAAACGCGAGAGCCCACTTGCGAACGCGAAGACCAAATGTCTGCAACACCAACAACAGATTTTCTACAACTTTTCCAACTTGAACTTGATCTGTTCAACCACCCGAAACTCACCCGAGGCCCTCGAGGACCTCAATTAAACATGCCAATATATCCCATAACCTCATTCAAACTTGTTTCAACCTTTGGAACGCTCAAAACAACATCAAAACACCAAATTAACATCGGATTCAAGCCTAAGAACTCTAAAAACTTCCAAATTCCGCTTTCGATCAAAAAGTCTAGCAAACCTTATCTGAATGACCTGAAATTTTGCACACACGTCAAAAATGACACAACAGACCTACTCCAACTTCCATAATTCCATTCCGACCCCTATATCAAAATCTCACCTATCAACCAGAAAACATCAAAATTCTAATTTCGCCAATTCAAGCCTAAATCTACTCCGTTACTCCAAAACAAATTCCGATCACGCTCCTAAGTCCCAAATAACCTCCGAAGCTATCTAAATCATCAGAATTCACATCCTAGCCCTTTTTCACATAAGTTAACATCCGGTTGACTTTTCCAACCGAAGCTTATTCAAAAGAGACTAAGTGTCTCATTCCTTTCCAAAACCTCTCCGAACCCAAACCAACCAACCCGATAACACATAATATAGCTTAACAAGACAATAAGAAATAGAAATGGGGGAAATAGAGCGGTAACTCATGAAATGACCGATCGAGTCGTTACACAGCTCAACCCAGCCCTCTACTTGGGTAGGGCTGGGTTGGGATTGTTTTAGCCTATTTAAAACTGAGGCTTATAAGCCCGGCCCAAGTCAGATGGCTGGCCCTTGAGGCTTGACCGAGGCTGGGCCTGGGCTAAAAATTAGGCTAAAAATTAATTAAATTCATGTTTAAATATTTAAAAAAGTAAAAACTAAAAAGATATTAACTATAATCTACATTTTCCAACCTTAGAATTCTCATTTATTCTTCCATATCAACTAGAATTTATATTTTTGATATGCATATAGTATGACAAGATTAGTTTTTCTTTTGCTTAATTAACAACGAACTAGGAAAGTTTTAAGTGGCCAATAATAATTTTTTTCAAAAGAAAATATTACTTTAAGTGGCCAATAATCAGTTTGGTTACTTTAATATATTATTAGTTATTAAATTACTTTTCAATATAGAAAAAGGTCAAGTTTTAATACCCAAAGAAAAATGAAAAGCACTAGCAAATTACATGAATTTTAAAAATTTCATGGACTATAATGATGAAATCAACAAATAATGTTAAACCTAAATTGAAAAACCTTAACATATAAACTTATTGAAGCAATTCCTGAATCTAAGGAAAGTGAACGAAAAGTACTAAAAAAATACTCATGTAACGTTAAAAAAAGAATAGCTAGAGATATAGAGAATTTGCATTTCAATTATGAGATTCCTTATCAAATATCAAAATTCTTGTATACTCTAAATAAACAGAAGTCGTTCATATGATTAAGAGATTATGTGTCACGCCCCAAACCTTGGGAGGCGTGGCTGGCACCTGGTGCCGTGCTGGCCTGAGCGAACCACTCTGTAACTCATGATCGTTCGACCAAAACTAGCACATACATAGGTCGAGTTAGTTGGGCTTACTCCTTTTGTAACTATCATGGGATCACATGGCCACAACTCATAATGAATAAATATAAGTGGGCAACACTGTATCACTGAACCATTTTTCTTAAAATATGAATACATACGGACCATCAAGGCTCTAACATACTGTATAAAATAAACCTCTATCTACAAATCCTCTAAGATTATTTGACATCAAATGGAACAGGGCACCAGCCTATCCATAAGTTTGTAGCAAGACTCTGATACGATGACTCATAGACTCGACTGCACTCCGTATGAGGTGGAGTCTTACCGATCCTTCGCTGAATGCCAATCTCATCTACTATGAGGGCTTGTCAAACTGATTATCTATACCTACAGACATGAATGCAGCGTCCCCAACAAAAGAATGTTAGTACGAATAATGTACTGAGTATGTAAGACATGTAAATAAATATATAAAGAGCATGGAAGAAACATGGAGTAGAGATCATATACACTAACTAGACACTGCTTCCTAAACCATTTTTCATGGTAGTTAAACCCTTTAGCTTTAAAAAGAATAGTAACTTAACCTTCTATAATATTAATTCACATCTCTTACTTGACATTTAAGGTATTCCCTCACTTGTTTCAGATGATTTTTCTTTCATTTTCTTATTCTCTTTCAAATAGGTCTCTTTCTATAGATGTGACGACCCGGCCAGTCGTCTCATGAGTTACCGCTCCATTTCCCCCATTTTAGCTTCTTTACACTTCGTTTTCCGTATTTTATGTGATAGAGTTGATTAGTTCAAGTTCGGAGAGGATTTGGTAAGAAATGAGACACTTAGTCTCTTTTAAGAAGGCTTAAGTTGGAAAAGTCAACCGGGTATTGACTTATGTGTTAGAAGGCTCGGAAGTGAGTTCCGATGGTTCGGTTAGCTTCGGAAGGTGATTTGTGACTTAGGAACGCGATCGGAATGGGTTTTGGAGTTGTAGAGAAGATTTAGGCTTGAATTGACGAAATTGATATTTTGGCAAAATTCCGGTTGATAGGCGAGATTTTGATATAGGGGTCGGAATGGATTCCGAGAGTTGCAGTAGCTTCATTGTGTCATTTGGGATGTGTGTGCAAAATTTCAGGTCATTCGGACAAGATTTGATAGACCTTTTGATCGAAAGCCTAATTTAAGAGTTCTTGGAGTTCTTAGGCTTGAATCCTATGTTAAATTGGTGATTTGATATTGTTGTGAGCGTTCCGAAGTTTTGAGCAAGTTTGAAAGATGTCATGAGATGTGTTGGTACAATTGGTTTGAAGTTCCGGGAGTTCCGGGTAGAGTTCCGGGATATTTTAGTGCAAAAATCATAGTTGTAGCAGGTCTACAGGGGTTGCAGGCCCCGGAACTCACTCACGCGGTCCGCACAAAAATAAGTGTGCCCGCGTTGAGTGCTATGCGGACCGCACAAAAATGGCCGCGGCCGCGGTAGGCATCGCGCAGACCGCACAAAAGTGGGCGCGGCCGCGGTGGAAAACCCTCCCGCTGGTCCAACTTCGGAAGTTCATATCTTTTGATCTACAAGGAATTGTGAGGTGATTCAAAAACAAATATTGTAGTCCTTCGTGTCTAGTATCCAGAAAAGTAAAGATATTGCAATTTGGACATCTGGAGCAAATGTTATGACCAAAATACTAAAGCCTATCACTGCAGAGGAAGGCCTGTGCGGCCGCGGTTGCGTTTGCGCGGACCGCACTGGCTTGCGCGGACCGCGGTCATTTTGTTGCGGCCCGCGGTAGCTGAAATCTGAGGGGTACCTATAAATACGAGGTTTTGAGTTTTATTTAATATTTTGACCTAGAGAGCTCGGATTTTGGCGATTTTTCGATGGTTTTTCAAGAAATTCATCGGGGTAAGTGATTTTAACTCAGATTTGGCTAGAATATATGAATCTATCTCTGAATTCATCATTTAATTCATGATTTGGGGTGAAATTTGGGAAGAAAATTGTGAAACCTTTCAAAAATGTAAAATTATGATTTGAAGAACCAAATGATATCAGAATTGGATAATTTTGGTATGGTTAGACTCGTAAGGATATGAGGATTCGGAAAATTTAAATTTTACCCAATTCCGAGAAGTGGTCCCGGGGCTCGGGTTTTGCTAATTTCGGAATTTTTGATATTTTTCGAATGTTTTTGCTTGGGCTTTGTTCCCTTAGCATATTGTGACGTATTCGTTCTGATTTTGGATAGATTCGACATGTGTGGAGGCCAATTCGAGGGGCAAAGGTGTCGCGAGCTAGAGAATTAGCCAGTTCGAGGTGAGTAATGGTTGTAAATAATGTCCTGAGGGTTTGAAACCCCGGATTGCACATCGTAGTGCTATATTGAGACAAGATACGCGCTGGATGATTAGTGTGGGGTCTTTCACTACTGGGGATTGTGACTTGGTCCATCCCGATTGATGATTCTACCGAATATTTGACTGAAATTCAATAGTTATCATCATGATTTGGGCTGATTGCCATATTTGGGCTTCGTGCCAACTATTTGAACCCTTCGGGGATTTTTATCACTGTTTCCTCACTGCTTGACTTATTATTTGAACTCAGTCCTGTTGATATCAACTGTTTTACAAACTCAGCCACTTTTACTCAGATTTGAAACTTAAATGATATTTCTACATCATGTTTTGGGCTGAGAACTACTGTTTTACTAATGCCCAAGGGGCTTATGATGATTTCCGGACTGAGTGAGGCCGAGGGCCATATATGAGGATATGTTGAGTGATATGAGGCCGAGGGCCTGAGTTACTATTTATGCCACGCGGTGGCTTGAGTGATGTGAGGCCGAGTGATATGAGGCCGAGGGTCTGAGATACTTTATATGCCACGCGGTGGCTTGAGTGATGTGAGGATATACTGAGTGATGATGCTACGAGGTGGCTTGATATAGCGCTTGGGCCATAAGGGGCCTCTCTAGAGTCTGCACACCCACAGTGAGCGCGGGTACCCATTGTTCTGAGTGATTGATGCTATGCCCAAGGGGCTGATATGAGTGATTGTGAGGTAGCCCGAGGGGCTGATACTATTCTGAGAGTGAGCCCGAGGGGCTGATACTGTTCTAAGTGATTGATACTGAGCCCGAGGGGCTGATACTGTACCGAGAGTAAGCTCGAGGGGCTGATACTATGCTGAGCGATTGATACTGTGCCCGAGGGGCAGATTTTTACTTGTTATTTACCTGTTAAATTACCGGTTTTACTTGTTTTAAAAGGAATATCATTTGATTTCTCAACTGATTTACTACTTTAAGTGATTTTTACTGCTTGATACGGAATTGCTTTGTGCCTTTACGCGTTTTCATACTTTCAGCCATTATTTATAGTTATTACTCACTGAGTCGGAGTACTCACATTACTCCCTGCACCGTGTGTGCAGATTCAGGCATAGCAGAGTCCGCACCTGAGCGCTGATTCTGTCCAAGCTAGGCGGTGATTTGGGGTTCCGAGGTAGCTGTTGACGTCCGCAGCCCCTTGTCTCCCTTATCCTCTATTATTTATGTTTTCTTCAGATTGTTGTATCGGATTTCGTACTTTGTAGACCTATAGCAGATTTTATAGTAGCTCATGACTTGTGACACCCCGGTTTGGGCTGTGTCGGGATGGTTCCTACTGTTGTTAACGTTAAAATTCTGCAATTTATGAGTATTATATTATATGTTATTACTGTTTATGATGATTAACTGTTTAAAAGAGGTGTTCCATTTTGGTCTGGCTGGCCTTGTCTTCACGAGAGGCGCCATCACGACCGAGTTTGGGGATTGGGTCGTGACAATAGGTCACCAGTATGAACTAATATTTCAATCCTTAAAATATAGTGATTGCACCTACAAGATTGTTTTGAAGCCATCAAGAAGTTCATGGTCAAGGAAACTGATGAAGAAGTGACTTGTTCCTTTGTGATCTAACCAAAAAATGATTCTTACATAGATGTAGCAAACATACAAAATGTACAAGGAAGCACGTGCATGTAAATGTCGTGTCATGCATAGATATAGGTGTACATAACATCATCAACCCTCTGAGCGCATCCCATCATATCATTTTGGCCACTGTGGAAAAAATCGTCAACATATACCAACTGATCAGGAAATGGTGCGTATATAGCCCCGTAACCTTTTCCTATATCCCATACACATATATACGCGTATATAACGCCGTCTAGTCATGGGTCAATGTACATATATAAATAAATGCAATGCATAAGGAGTACGTCAATAAAATCTCTTGGAATATCATATTGACTTTGATATTTAATAGAACTTTGCCTCTATGATTAGATTAATTTCTACTTGGATTAGTTTAGTTCTCTTAATTCATGACCTGAGAGCAGACATGGAGAATAGCTTTAGATAATACTAGAGAATTTGAAATCAATGTTGAAAAAAATGCCATTTTTATATATTTCTTAATAGCCAATTGGCTGATTGATGAATCATCAATCAATAAATAATGAAATAAACATAAAGAAATAAGTATTAAACAAGGAAAATGTCAAACTACAAGTTACATCATAGTTCTTAAACTATTTCTCAAATGATTCACGTTTTTTAACCTCTTCTATGGAAAACGAAAGGAAATGAGATTGAATACCCAAAGACCATTATGCCTTTGAATAATATCATGAAGTAAACTTTATCAACTTACGTATTTTTTGAGACCCATGAATAGAAGATGTAATAATGAGACACATGGGAATTCAAGAACATAGGTACCTCTAACACTTCTATGAATAGAGTCATTTAAAGAAGTTGTGCATTTGCTCGTTTCGTTTGTATCGTATTGATCATGCCAAAAGAAAGAAGAGATATTCTTAACATACCTGAGCTGGTTCTCTTAACAATCCCTCTAATACACGTTAATTGCGACAATTAGAAGAAGATCAAATTTTGACCTACTATCAACACATTTATCAGACCAACTGATCAGGTGATGGCGCGTATATAGCCCCGTAACCTTTTCCTATATCCCATACATATATATACGCGTATATAACACCGTCTAGTCATGGGTCAATGTACATGTATAAATAAATGCAATGCATAAGAAGTACGTCAATAAAATCTCCCGGAATATCATATTGACTTTGATATTTAATAGAACTGTGCCTCTATGATTAGATTAATTTCTACTTGGATTAGTTTAGTTCTCTTTCTTCATGACCTGAGAGCAGACATGGAGAATAGCTTTAGATAATACTATAGAATTTGAAATCAATGTTGAAAAAAATGCCATTTTTATATATTTCTTAATAGTCAATGGGCTGATTGATGAATCATCAATCAATAAATAATGAAGTAAACATAAAGAAATAAGTATTAAACAAGGAAAATGTCAAACTACAAGTTATATCATAGTTCTTAAACTATTTCTCAAATGATTCACGTTTATTTTAACCTCTTCTATGGAAAACGAAAGGAAATGAGATTGAATACCCAAAGACCATTATGCCTTTGAATAAAATCATGAAGTAAACTTTATCAACTTACGTATTTTTTGAGACCCATGAATAGAAGATGTAATAATGAGACACATGAGAATTCAAGAACATAGGTACCTCTAACACTTCTATGAATAGAGTCATTTAAAGAAGTTGTGCATTTGCTCGTTTCGTTTGTATCGTATTGATCATGCCAAAAGAAAGAAGAGATATTCTTAACATACCTGAGCCGGTTCTCTTAACAATCCCTCTAATACACGTTAATTGCGACAATTAGAAGAAGATCAAATTTTGACCTACTATCAACACATTTATCAAACCAACTGATCAGGTGATGGCGCGTATATATCCCCGTAACCTTTTCCTATATCCCATACACATATATACGCGTATATAACGCCGTCTAGTCATGGGTCAATGTACATGTATAAATAAATGCAATGCATAAGAAGTACGTCAATAAAATCTCTCAAAATATCATATTGACTTTGATATTTAATAGAACTGTGCCTCTATGATTAGATTAATTTCTACTTGGATTAGTTTAGTTCTCTTTCTTCATGACCTGAGAGCAGACATGGAGAATAGCTTTAGATAATACTATAGAATTTGAAATCAATGTTGAAAAAATGCCATTTTTATATATTTCTTAATAGTCAATGGGCTGATTGATGAATCATCAATCAATAAATAATGAAGTAAACATAAAGAAATAAGTATTAAGCAAGGAAAATGCCAAACTACAAGTTATATCATAGTTCTTAAACTATTTCTCAAATGATTCACGTTTTTTAACCTCTTCTATGGAAAACGAAAGGAAATGAGATTGAATACCAAAGAACATTATGCCTTTGAATAATATTATGAAGTGAACTTTATCAACTTACGTATTTTCTGAGACCCATGAATAGAAGATGTAATAATGAGACACATGGGAATTCAAGAACATAGGTACCTCTAACACTTCTATGAATAGAGTCATTTAAAGAAGTGCATTTTCTCGTTTCGTTTGTATCGTATTGATCATGCCAAAAGAAAGAAGAAATATTTTTAACATACCTGAGCCGGTTCTCTTAACAATCCCTCTAATACACGTTAATTGCGACAATTAGAAGAAGATCAAATTTTGACCTACTATCAACACATTTATCAGACCCTTCAACCTTCTTCGTCAAGTAATATGATATAAGCTCTTCATCTGTTGGACAAAACCTAAACCCTGGAAACATAGTAAGTTGTAGCTACTAAATTCTCCACATTTTTGTCAGTACCATTAATATTTTCACTTCTTTGCACTATTTTTGTGGCTTTATTCTCATCTGTAGAACCTGACACATCCCCATCTTCCATTACACAAATAACCAAACCACCTTCTTCTCCAACTTCTTAATTTACCCTTTTCTCTCGTCTGGCTAAAAAAAGGTTTACAAGTATGAATAGTAAAAAGGGTGTGAGCATCCAGTTTGTGATTATCAAGCAGTGAAATAAAGCCACCTTATCAAAGTGATTCAATAGTCACTTAGTGGATCACATGTTACTGACACATTGAATTCTTATCCAAATATATTAATTAATTAGTTAATCTCCCACTAAAATCAATAATTACCTAATTATCCACATAAAAAAATTATCTCAAATTACTTATCATACTACTTACTTTTAACACACTTTATACATTTTGCTATTACGGTCATGTGGTATATTACTAGTCCATAAGTACGGGATATTACAGCTCGAACCGTATTCTATCTCCAAATGTCAAACTTCGACCAACCTCATTTTCTTCAACTCGTTTACTTTCTCACCTTCACGACTTTACTTATCACTTGTTATAAATATCATAAGCACTTATAACCTTAAAGATTGTCTTGTCCTCATCCTAAAGTACTACAATTATAATATTAAAATAATAAGTCGTGGTACCATATAAAATCAATGCATACATTATTATTTTATTAAAATATCCATGTAAAAATACATATAATTTCTCAACTTCTAATTTTCCTAATCTCATATAAAGACTACAATTTTTCATACGCTTAATTCTTAAAATGGTAAAAAGATAACCTTCTTTTCTTGTGAGAAAATAATTTCTATGTTTACAATAAAGAAAATCTCCTTTATAAACTTTCCCATATTATGTGTATAATTTAAAATATATTCAAAACAGTAATATTAATAATTATATGAAATCATATTTTTCAAACTCATTTTCTTTACAAAAATTGTTCTACTCAAAATACCATATCAAATGTGTATAACGGCATCAATATTATTAATCTTACAGGGTCTTACAATAAAAATGTCTTAAACCCTCTATAACCTCCTAATAGACATAATCCCTTTCGTACTCATGTGGATTTATTACGACACATCTTAATGCTAAGGTATGGGATGTAACATCCTTCCCCTTTTAGAAACATTCGTCCTCGAATGTTAACTCTTAGGGATTTACAAAATTTTCACTAGGGTCTTCTCTGTAAATTTAACTTAAAAAACCCAAACTATATCTGAAGTCTCGACTATTCACAACATTTTGTACTTGAGTATCTTGTATCTTCTTCACCTTTAACTTACTTACCTTTCAATCTCACATCGTATCTTCTATTTCTTTCATAACTTTCCTTCAACATAGATGGACATTATGCCTTAAGGCTCTACTGTAATACTTGCACCTCCCTTGCATACAAAATATGGCGAAAGCCTCATACTGACTTCTTACGACTCAGCTCTATGGCACGATCTGGAAACAAAAGAAGGGTAACATTTTCTAACTACCCTATAGCCTCTCAATTATAAGTGTGGCGCACAACACACCTATAAGTGAGTGTGATGACCCAAAAGGTTATCTCTTATTTTGGAATTTGGTCAACGTTTAGGGTAAACGGAATCGGACCAGCATTCCGACGGTCCCGGATGGTCCGTAGTAAAATATGGGACCTGGGTGTATGCCCGAAATCGAATTCCGAGGTCCCTATCCCGAAAAATGAATTTTTGAAGAAAATTATTTGTCACGACCCTAAACCGAACCCGGTCGTGATGACGCCTATCATGAACTAGGCCAGCCGACACAAACCCCCAATCCAACTAAACAGTTAAATTTAATCAGTTAAAGTCATTAATAAGTTATAAATCCCAAAAATATAGAGTAGAATAGAAAGTGCGGAAACAAACACAGCCCGACATCGAGATGTCACCAGTCATGAGCATCTAAAATCTGCCTAACCATATGAAAGACAACATAGTCTGATACAAAGCTAGAACAAAGTGAAATAAAGATAGGAAGGAGAAGCACTGAGTTGCAAACGTCGTGCAGCTACCTAGTCAACTCCGAACAAGCCTGCTGGAGGGAAAATCTGCACTCGCTAGCATGACCCGAGACTCCTGGATATGCACACAGGATGCAGAGAGTAATGTGAGTATGCCAACATAGTAAGTAATAAAAGTAAAGGCAACAGAGCGATAAGAAAAAACATAAAACACAGCATAATGCTACAACAAAACAGTACAAAACCAGAACAATGCAATAAAATAGTAAAAGCTCATAAAAACACCTTAGTTCAATAAAAACCTCTTTAAAACATCTTTTAGTAGTTCAACGAGTGATGAAAACAGGGAGAAAATGATAGAAGCATAAATCAGCCCCTCAAGCAAAATACCAACAGAACCAGCCCCTCGGGCTATCTCACAATTACTCGTATCAGCCACTCGGGCAATAACATGACAACAACAGCCCCTCGGGCAATATCACATCTCACACTGGGTACCTGCGCTCACTGGGGGTGTGCAAACTCCGGAGGGGCTCGTACAGGCCAAAGCGCTATATCAAGCCATCTCGTGGCATAATCAAACTGGCCCTCGGCTTCATAACAAGCCACCTCGTGGCGTAATAAATTAGGCCCTCGGCCTCATACTCATGAATAAGTACAATATCGCTGCGGCGCGCAGCCCGATCCCATAATATCCTCACAAAACAGGCCCTCATCCTCACTCAGTCCGAAAATCTCTCAAGCCACTAGGTCATAGTAAAATATGATGCTCAGCCCAAAATATCATTTAAAATGTCCAAACGGAATAAATATGGCTGAGTTATAAAAATAGTAGAATGCAGCATGACCGAGTCCAAATATTAAGTCAAAGCGGTGAGGAATTGTAATAAAAATCCCCTAAGGGTCCAAAACAGTTGGCACGAGGCCCAAATATGGCATTTAGCCCAAAAGATGATAATACTTTCCAAAACACAATGATAGCAAATAATTTTCAATCAAATACGCAGTTTAATAATTATATGGGACGGACTAAGTTAGCATCCCCAACGGTGCACGACCCCATGCTTGTCATCTAGCGTGTGCGTCACCTCAAAGTAGCACAACGATGTGAAATCTGGGGTTTTATACCCTCATGACAGCATTTAGAATTAAGGCTGCTCGGTGGACCGGGCCTGAATCGGACCGGACCGGGCCCGCGGTCCTAACGGGCCTGGTGGGCCGGTCCTGGTGGTCCTCCGAAGCCCGTCACGGGCCGGTCTTCTAAAATGAGCCCACGAGCCCGGGACCGTTTAGCCCGGGACCGTCAGGCGGGCCTGGGCCGGTCCTGGCGGGCCTAACGGGCCCAACGGCTATTTTAAAAAAAAAAATTTAAAATTCTCCAACGGCCATATTTAAAATCTAGCCGTTTGGGCTGAAAATATGACACTTTTTAAGTTTAAAAAATGGCCATTTGGCCCCCAAACTTTATATAATTACACTTTTCCCCATTTCTCAACTATAAATACCCCCTCATTGTTTCATTTTTATTCACCACTTCATCAATATCTCTCAATATCTCTCAATCTCTCTCAATCTCTCTACTACAATTACTTAATTTATTGTTGAAATTTCGTGAAAAATTGTGAAGTTGTTGAATTGAAGTTTTCAAGTGTTCAACGATTTTCAATTTTCAAGAAGTTGTTCGGCAATCCGGTAAACTCGTTTCAACTCTTACGTTTTTAGAATATATTTTTGTGTGGTTTAGTTTGCATAATTATAATTAATATGACATTTACTTTGAAAAAAATGTTTGGTAAAGGAAAAGATAAAACCGGTGAAAGTAGTGGCCAACCAACTACCCTTCCCCCGGCTCCCCGACCTAGAAAAGATAAGCAAGTTGAAAGTAGTCGCCAACCTAAACGTCCTCCTCCTTCCGTAATTCTTGATAGTGATCACCCTTGTTTTCAATTTACCGATAGTGAATTTTATCATAATGTTGCACCAGGTGAAAGATTAGATGATGAAATTATGAATGCTCTTTATCCTAATGAAACCATCTTAGAAAATAATGAGGAAAATGAGGATGATGATGAAACCCAAGCACCGGATTTAGATGATACACCTACTAGTCCTCTTAATAACCCAACTGATGCACCGGTCGACCCACCTGTAGAAACTCCTACTTTTAATAGAGAACCTGCTAAACGCCTAGAAACATCATTAGTTTGGAATTTTTTTACTCAAGTAAGAGAACAAAATAAGGCTAAGTGTAAGACTTCTGGGAAATTAATGGTGCATAAATATACTGGAGACCGTAGCGGCACGGGTAGTTTGACTAGGCACATAAAAACACACCCTAGAGATAAGGCTAGATTTTTTCAAATGAAAGCGCAACTAGAGGGGACAAGTGTAGATTCTGCGGTTAACCCTAGTACAGGTTCAAATCTAGTTCAACAAGGAATTAACACTGTCACCGGAGGTATTTTATATTACGATCCAAATAGAGATCGTGAAAAATTAACAAAGATGATTACTGTTATGTGCTTACCTTATACTTTTGCATCTAATCCTAATTGGGTTCATTATATTAGAAGAGTTTTTAATCCTACTTATAAAGGTTGCCCTCGCGCAACAGTTAAGAGTGATATTTATAAATTCAAACATGAATATGAACAATATTTGCGGTATTTATTTACTCATATACCTAATCGGATTTCTATTACTACTGATATTGGTAGAAGTGGTAATGATTGTGATTATCTAACTGTTACAAGTCATTGGATAGATGAGGAATGGATAATGCAAAAACGCATAATTGCATATAGAATAATTAATTCGCGTCACACAGGTAAGTTTATAGCTAACACTGTTGCAGATATTTGTAGATATTTTTGCTTTAGCGATAAAATAATGGCAATTTCAATGGATAATGCTTCTAGTAACACCAGTGCTATAGGCATGCTTACAACAACACTAAATCCTGCATTTACTAATATTTTCCATGTTAGATGTATTTGTCATATTTATAATTTAATTGTCGGTGATGGTATGCGAATATTAAACATAGAAATTGAAAAGGTTAGAATGACTCTTAATTGACTTTTTTATTCAAACCGTAGAAGTAGACTTAGAGAGTATTTTAAAAAATGTGATGAATATGGCCTTAGAGAAAGAAAGGTTCCTAAACCTTGCCCGACTAGATGGAATTATATGTACGAAAGTTTAGTAGTAGCATATGAATATAGAAACCCAATTAATGCAACATTTAATTCTCGGATAGGTGGTGAGGATGATGATGAAATGCTTACCACTCAAGATTGGACGAATGTTAAAATTAACATTTTCAAATTGCTACAAATGCATTTTCTGGGCAATATTATCCTAGTATTTCAAACTGTTTAGTTTATATTGCAGCACTATCTGATTTGTTTGTTAATTTAGTGAGGGTGGGGATATTTATGAACTTGCTATAAATGAAATGAAACAAAAGTTTAAAAAATATTTTTTTCCTATCCCTCCTATTTATGGTCTTGCTGCAATGCTAAATCCTACAATGAAATTGGGAGGTCCTCATTTTTGGTATTCAAATATTTATAAGGCTTTAGATCTTTCAAATGAGGAAATTGCGACACTTGCAGATGCAAAAGATTCAATTAAGATTAACGCTCCAAACAGTTTATAATGCTTATCAACTTGCCTTAGAGCATGCTAGGCCAACTATTCCAACCCCTACTTCGTCTAGCTCACAATCGTCTAAAAGAGTTGCGGGCTTAAAAGCTCTTAAATCTTGGACGGAGTTCAGGGGGTCTCAAGGTGAAAATTATGATGAAACTTCACATCTAAATGAGCTTCAAGTTTATTTGTCTCAGGGACTTGAAAAGGAGAATCCAGACGGCTCTTTTGATCTTTTGGAATGGTGGAAGGCAAGGGAAAAACATTTTCCTGTTCTTGCAAGGATGACTCGGGATATTTTATCAATTCAAGTTCAACTGTTGCATCAGAGAGCGCTTTCAGTCAAGCAAGACTGCAAATAGGTGATCATAGAGCGTCTATGAGGGATAGCTTGGAAAAATCAGTATTGTTTAGAGATTGGATCCACTCGGAAAGAAGAAACTTTGGAATTGCAGAAGCACAACCGGCGATAGATGAAGCTTATGAAGAAATGATAGCGGAACTTGCGGAGGATTCGGCTTCGCCCGGAAGTGGTGATGAACAAGCTTCTTTTCCACCACCACCAACGCAACCTCCTCCGAACCTTGAAGGATTTATGAGATTTGTTAGAGATAATACATAGACTAATATGTAACTTGTATTTTGGCACATCTTCCTTAGTTTTTTTTCCTTCTAATGGTGGTATTAGTACCTTGTTGTGCTCATTCCATTGGGGGAAGGATGACTAAGAAAGATATGCCATTTTTGGTAATAAAATTTATTGCTTCTACCCATGAGCTTCTTTTCGCAATATTTCTTTGTCTATACTTAGAATTATTTATAAGCTACAATATATACATAATATACAATATATATACTACAAGAAAATATATAAGCGAATATATATACATAAGATACAATATATATACTACAAGAAAATATATTATGCGAATATATATACATAAGATACAATATATATACTACAAGACAATATATTATGCGAATATATATACATAAGATACAATATATATACTACAAGAAAATATATTATGCGAATATATATACATAAGATACAATATATATATACTACAAGACAATATATTATGCGAAAATATATACATAATATACAATATATATACTACAAGAAAATATATTATGCGAATATATATACATAATATACAATATATATACTACAAGAAAATATATTATGCGAACATATATACATAAGATACAATATATATACTACAAGAAAATATATTATGCGAATATATATACATAAGATACAATATATATACTACAAGAAAATATATAAGAGAATATATATACATAAGATACAATATAATATACTACAAGAAAATATATTATGCATGACAATTTAGTGTTTTACTATTGTTTTGTTATTTTCTTTTTCGTCAAGCACTTTAATAATTAGATCTACATATATACTACATATATATTTTTAATATAGCCATGATACTACAAGAAATTGCCTTAAAAAAAAAAAAAGTCCGCTAGGCCCGCGAAGCCCACGAGCCCGGCCCGTTAAGCACAGGACCATGTGGGCTTAGGCCCGTCACGGGCCGGTTCCACCCATTTAGCCCACGAAGACCGGGACCGCCAGAGCCCAGGACCACGAAGCCCGGGACCGCGAGGCCCGGCCCGTTAGGCCCACTAAGGCCCGGGCCCGGGCCAGAATACAACATTATTTAGAATCAATACTTACCTCTATCCGGTCCAAACTCTATCCCGCTATGCCTTTGCCTCTCGACTCGGCCTCCGAATGATCCAAATCTAACCAAAAACATATTTATACCATCAAAATATGCTAAGGGAACAAAGCCCACTCGAAATTAACCAATTTACATCAAAAATCTCGAAATTGGCCAAACTTGACCCTGGGCCCACATCTCGGATTTTGACAAAAATCACAAAACCAGAATCCTTACACTCTCACAAGTTCATACATATCAAGAATACAAAAAATTCGACCACAAATGACCCCTCAAATCCCTAGATTTATGTCTCCAATTTCCAAGCCCTAACTTCCAATTTTAGGCTTTAGATTCCACAAATTCCATGTTTAACTAGGTAGAAATCACATTAGGATCGAGTATTAAGTCCATAAATCTAACCTCCAAGTGTTTCCCCTTGATTCCCTCTCCAATCCTCCTCAAAAAGCTCCAAAATCGCTCAACAATGGTGAAACATAGACCCAAAATCACGGAAATGGTCTTTTTAAACATTCTGCCCAGCTATTCACTTTCCTTCTTTGCGAATGCGGTCAATGCCTCGTGTTCACAAAGAACAAAATCCCATTGACCACTTATTCCTTCATCGTAAACGTGACACCCTGTATGCGAACGCGAAGCCATAGCTTCTCAACCCATTGCGAATGCGACTACCAGCTTGCGAACTCGAAGTACACTGACCCCAACCCTTCGCAAATGCGAGACCCCCATCGCGAACGCGAAGGCCAAACCTCCTGACTCTCATCCTAACCCTTCGCGACCATGAGATCCCACTCGCGAACACGAAGGCCAAACGCTTGCAACACCAACAACAGATTTTTCTGCAACTTTTTTCCAACATGAAACGATCTGTTCAACCACTCGAAACTCACCCGAGGCCCTTGGGACCTCAACCAAACGTGACAACATATCCCATATGTCACGACCCTAGTTCACCAACCGTGAACATGTCATGTGGCACCTAGTCTCCATGACCAGGTAAGCCTAACACTTGCGGAAACATAATAATTGCGGAAAAATAGAATACCATATTTAATTATCTAAAAGGAAATTGTACTGAATGCCGCTCGGCATATACAAATCAATATCTCAAGACTAAAACAATCCCAAAACTCGGAAACTCACGGGAAAACACAGGCTACAGAAATGTATAGTGAGGCTCCAAACTCCAGAATATCTAACAAACGGAAGGAAAGAGAACTAAGTACTAAAGATAGAATAAAGAGGGAGACTCGTCGGTCTGCAGACGCAACAAATCTACCTCGAAGTCTCCGTAGTCCTCCTGCCTCACTAATAGTGCGCCTGAGTAGAGGTACCTGGATCTGCACATGAAAAAAAACATGCGCAGAAGAGGCGTGAGTACACCACAGCGGTACTCAGTAAGTGCCAAGCCTAACCTCGGTTGGGTAGTGACGAGGAAGGTCAGGGCCCTACTGAGGTTATATAAAATATAAAGATGGCAGGATAAGATAAGCAGTGCAATTGAGAACCTACAGTAAGAATCTATGCAGGATAATAAGAGTACAATAACGGAAACAATGATGAAAGCAAACCATAAGGAAAGTAACCGGGGATCTCTAAGTATCCCGAGGATCTCTTAGTATCCTCGACATGTACTAGGGATCTCTTGGTATCCCGAGGATCTCTCGGTATCCTCAATATAAGCCAGGGATCTCTTGGTATCCCGAGGATCTCTTGGTATCCTCAATATGTACTAGGGATCTCTTGGTATCCCGAGGATCTCTCGGTATCCTTAATATATGTACGGGGGATCTCCCGGGAATCTAAACTATAGTCCCAAAGTAAATGTGCAAGGGGAATCTCCTGGGAATCTAACCCATAGTCCCAAAGTAAATGTGTAGGGGGAATCTCCCAGGAATCTAACCCATAGTCCCAAAGTAAATGTGCAGGGGAAATCTCCCGGGAATCTAACCTGTAGTCCCAAAGTAAATGTGCAGGGGGAATCTCCCAGGAATCTAACCCGTAGTCCCAATTTAAAACACAGAGCAACAACACAATAATATTAAATTAAACGCTAATTTCGTACCAAGTAAACATTTACTTCTAGCCTAACATGCTTCACGTAATGCAATTTAGGCAATTTAAGCAAATAGGCAATTAAGTCAACTAAAAATGCCTTTCTAGACTAGCAACATGCTAATTCACAAGTAGAATAAAACAAGAAAAGAACTCAATTGAAATACTTAAGGAAAAACCGGATTTTCAACAATTAGCTCAAGTACGCGCTCGTCACCTCACGTACAGGGCATTTCAATTATCAAATATAGCACATCCTAAGGGGAAGGGTCCCCCACACAAGGTTAGACAAGCCACTTACCTCGAACCGGCTCAAAATCAACTAGAAACCACGCTTTTGCCACGAGTATCCGACTCCAAATGACCCAAATCTAATCAATTCAATTGCATATCGTAAATATCATCTCAAACAAATGATCCTATGTTTTAATTCAAAGCTAATACGCGAAATTATGGAAAATGACCAAAATGCCCCTCGGGACCACATCTCGGAATTGGTAAAAATTTATATTCCCAGAAACCTCGCACTCTCACGAGTCTAACCATATGAAAATTATACAATTCCGACACTATTTGGTCCTTTAAATCATCATTTTATATTTTTGAAAGGTTTCACAATTTTCTTCCCAAATTCCCTCTCAAATCACGAATTAAATGATGAATTCAGTGTTAAATTCATGTATTCTATCCAAATCTGAGTTAAAATCACTTACCCCGATGAATTTCTTGAAAAACCTTCGAAAAATCGGCAAAATTCGAGCTCTCTAGGTCAAAATATTAAATAAAACCCAAAACCTCTTATTTATAGGTACCCCTCAGGTTTCCAGCTACTGCGGGCCGCACCAAAACTCATACGGTGTGCGGTCCGCGCAAAGGCAACGTGCGGCCGCACAGGCCTCCCTCTACAGTGACATGCTTTAGTATGTTGGCCATAACCTTTGCTACAGATGTTCAAATTGCGATATCTTTACCTTTCTGGAAACTAGACACGAAGTTCTACAACGTTAGTTTTTGAATCACCTCAAAATTCCTTATAGATCAAAATATATGAGCTTCCGAAGTAGGACCAGCGGGAGGGCCCTTCACCGCGCGACGTCCCCCACTTTGTGCGGTCCGCGCGACGTCTACCGCGGCCGCGCCCGCTTTTGTGCGGTCCGCACAACACTCAACACGGTCACACTAATTTTTGTGCGGACCGCGTGAGTGGATTCTGGGGCCTCCAACCCCTGTAGACCTGCTACAACTATGATTTTTGCACTAAAACATCCCGGAACCTACCCGGAACTCCTGGAACTTCAAACCAATTATACCAACACATCCCATGACATCGTTCAAACTTGATTAACACTTCAGAACGCTTATAACAACATCAAATCACCAATTTCACATAGGATTCAAGCCTAAGAACTCCAAGAACTCTTAAATTATGTTTTCAATCAAAAGCTGCATCAAATCTCGTCCGAATGACCTGGAATTTTGTACACACATCCCAAATGACATGACTGAGCTACTGAAACTTCCGGAATTCCATTGCGACCCTCGGATCAAAATCTCACTATCGGACCGGAAACTTTAAAAATTCAAACTTCGGCATTTCAAGCGTAAATTAGCTACGGACCTCCAAAACACATCCCGAACACGCTCCCAGCCCCAAATTCACCTAACGGAGCTAACAGAACCGTCTGATTTCCATTCTGAGGCTGTCTCCCCACTATTCCAACTTCGGTCAACTTTCTAACACTTAAGAGCTCTCATTTAGGGACTAAGTGTCCCAAAACTCCTCAAAACTCAAAACCGAGCATCCCGACAAATCACATTAGCAGAAATAAGCTTGGGGAAAGCAATTAATAGGGGATCGGGGCATTAATTCTTAAGACGACCGGACGGGTCGTCACATCCTCCTACACTTAAACATTCGTTTGTCCTCGAACGAGCATAGAGACATATCTGAAGTAGTGAAAAGATGAGGGTAATAGCTGCGCATATCCTGCTCTGTCTCCCAGGTCGCCTCCTCGACCGGCTGGCCCCGCCACTGAACCTTTACCGAAGAAATGTTCTTTGACCTCAACTTTCTAACTTGCCTGTCCAATATTGCCACTGGCTCCTCAACATAGGATAGATCCTTGTCCAGCCGGACTGAACTGAAATCCAGCACGTGCGACGGTTCACCGTGATACCTCCGGAGCATCGAAACATGAAATACTGGATGCACTCCTGCCAAGCTGGGAGGTAAGACAAGCTCATAAGCAACGTCCCCAACTCGCCTCAATATCTCAAAAGGGCCAATAAACCTTAGACTCAACTTCCCTTTCTTCCCAAATCTCATGACGCCCTTCATAGGCGAAACCCAAAGCAGAACCCGCTCACCAACCATATAGGAAACATCACGAACTTTCCGGTCCGCGTAACTCTTCTGTCTGGACTGGGCTGTACGGAGTCTGTCTTGAATCACCTTAACCTTTTCCAAGGCACCCTGAACTAAGTCCGTACCCAATAATCTAGCCTCGCCCGGCTCAAACCAACCCACTAGAGATCTACACTGTCTCCCATATAAAGCCTCATACGGTGCCATCTGAATAATGAACTGATAACTGTTGTTGTAAGCAAACTCCGCCAATGGCAAGAACTGATCCCAAAACCCTCCAAACTCAATCACATATGCACGGAGCATATCCTCAAGAATCTGAATAGTGTGCTCGGACTGTCCGTCCATCTGAGGGTGAAATATTGTACTTAACTCTACCCGAGTACCTAACTCATGCTGAATGGCTCTCCAGAACCGTGATGTGAACTGAGTACCTCTATCTGAAATGATGGAAACCAGGATACCATGCAGACGAACAATCTCCCGGATATAGATCTTCGCCAACCGCTCTGAGGAGTAAGTAGTACACACATGAATAAAGTGCGGACTTGGTCAGTCGATCCACAATCACCCAAATAGCATCGAACTTTCTCATAGTCCGTGGGAGCCCAACTACAAAGTCCATGGTGATCCGCTCCCACTTCCACTCTGGAATCTCTATCTATTGAAGTAACCCACCTGGTCTCTGGTGCTCACACTTCACCTGCTGACAATTGAGGCACCGAGCTACAAATCCAACTATATCCTTCTTCATCCGCCTCCACCAATAGTGCTGCCTCAAATCCTGATACATCTTCGCGGCACCTGGATGAATAGAATACCGCGAACTATGAGCCTCCTCCAATATCAACTCCCGAATACCATCAACATTGGGTACACAGACCCGACCCTGCATCCTCTATACCCCATCATCACCAATAGTCACATCTCTGGCATCACCGTTCTGAACCTTGTCCTTGGGGACAAGCAAATGAGGGTCATCATACTGCCGCTCCCTGATACGGTCAAACAAGGAAGACCAAGAAACCACACAAGATAGGACTCGACTGGGCTTCGAAAGGTCCAATCTCACAAACTGGCTGCTAAGGCCTGAACATCCATTGCCATAGGCCTCTCTGATGCTGGTAGATATGCCAAACTCCTTAAGCTCTCCGCCCGACGACTCAAAGCATCGGCCACCACATTGGCCTTGCCCGGGTGATACAAGATAGTGATGTCATAGTCCTTCAGCAACTCTAACCACCTCCTCTGGCGCAAATTTAGATCCTTTTGCTTGAAAAAGTACTGCAAGCTCCGATGGTCAGTATAAATCTCACAAGCCACACCATATAAGTAATGGCGCCAAATGTTTAGGGCGTGAACAATGGCAGCTAACTAAAGGTCATGAACAAGGTAGTTCTTCTTATGTATCTTCAACTATCTGGACACGTAGGCAATCACCCTACCATCCTGCATCAACACCGCTCCGAGGCCAACACTCGAGGCATCACAATAGACTGTATAAGACCCCGAACCTGTAGGCAGTATCAAAATTGGGGTTGTGGTCAAGGCTATCTTGAGCTTCTGAAAGCTCGCCTCACACTCCTCCGTCCACTGAAATGGAGCACCCTTCTAGGTCAACCTGGCCATAGGGGCTGCAATCGATGAAAATCCCTCCACAAAACGACGGTAGTAGCCAGCCAAACCAAGGAAACTACGGATCTCGGTAGCTGAGCATGGTCTGGGCCAACTCTACACGACCTATATCTTCTTCGGATCCACCTGAATACCTTCACTCGATATCACGTGGCCTAAGAATGCCACTGAATCCAACCAAAACTCACATTTCGAGAACTTAGCATATAACTTCTTCTCTCTCAGAGTCTGAAGCACAGTTCCCAGGTGCTGCTCATAATCTTCCCGACTCCGGGAATACACCAGAATATCATCAATAAATACAATGACGAACGAGTCAAGATATGGCCGGAACACACTGTGCATCAAATGCATAAAGGCTGCTGGGGCGTTGGTCAGCCTAAATGACATAACAAGGAACTCGTAATGGCCATACCGAGTCCTGAAAGTAGTCTTCGGGATATCTGGTTCCTGAATCTTCAACTGATGGTAACCTGAGTGCAAATCAATCTTAGAAAACACCCATGCGCCCTGAAGCTGGTCAAATAAATCATCAATATGAGGCAAAGGATAACAGTTCTTAACTGTAACTTTGTTCAATTAGCGATAATCAATACACGTACGCATAGAACCATCCTTTTTCTTCACAAACAAGACAGGAGCACCCCAAGGCGATACACTGGGCCAAATAAAACCCTTGTCAAACAATTCTTGTTACTGATCCTTCAACTCCTTCAACTCAGGAGGAGCCATACAATATGGGGGAATAGAAATGGGCTGAGTTCCTAGCAACAGATCAATGCCAAAATCAATATCTCTATCAGGCGGCATGCCTGGAAGATCAGTTGGAAACACATCGGGAAAATCCCTTACTACTAGAACTGAATCAATTGAAGGAGTATCAATACTGACGTCTCTCACATAAGCTAAATACGCGGCACACCCCTTTCCAACACACCCCTTTCCAACCATACGCTGAGCTTTAAGAAAAGAGATAACTCTACTGGGAGTGTGATCTAAAGTACCACTCCACTCAACATGCGGAATACCTGGTATAGCCAACGTCACGGTCTTGGCGTGACAATCAAGAATAGCATAATGGGGAGACAACCAGTCCATGCCCAGAATAATATCAAAATCAACCATGTTGAGTAACAATAGATCTGCTCTGGTCTCAAAACCACGAATAGTAACCAAACACGACTGATAAACGTGGTCCACAACAAGAGAATTTCCTACAGGAGTAGAAACATAAACAGGAGAACTCAACGAATCTCGGACTACACCCAAATATGGAGCAAAATAAGAAGACACATAAGAATAAGTGGAGCCTGGATCGAATAGAACCGATGCATCTCTGTGACAAACCAATATAATACCTATGATGACAGAATCGGAGGCAACAACCTCGGTACGAGCAGGAATGGCATAATATCTGGCCTGGCCTCCCCCTCTAAGGCGACCTCTACCTCCCCGACCTCTACCTCTAGCTGGCTAAGTAGGTGGGGTAGCAACTAGAGCTGTAACCATAGCCTAAGAACTCTGCGGGGCACGTTGTGGCTGACAAGTCTGTGGAGGTGCACCTCTCCCAAGTCTAGGTCACTCCCTCACCAAGTGTCATGTGTCACCACACTCGAAACAAGCTCTGGGAGGACATGGTGGCTGTGACTGGCTAGGGCCAGGTCTGCTAGACTGACCTCTGAAAGCACCCCACGCAGGAGGCGCGCTAGAAACCGGAGGTGCATAATATGGCTCCTGAGATCTGGGAGGAGTTGGAGCATTGCTGGCTGCTGGAAGAGCTGAATGAACGGGGCGACTCATATAGCCCCTACCATGACGACCTACAACTGGGGTACGGGCACCAGAATAATGGCCCGACTCACGAGACCTCTTGGCCTCCCTCTCCTCTCTCTCCCTAGCATGCATACCCTCAATCCTCCTAGCAATGCTCACCACCTGCTAATAAAAAATGTCCATCTCCAACTCACGAGCCATGCTAGATCTGATGGGAGGAATAAGCCCCTCAATAAACCGGCAAACCCTCTTGCGGACAGTAGCAACCAAGGCTGGTGCATGCCTAGCCAATCAGGTGTAACGAATAGCATACTCTGAAACAGTCATAGCTCCCTGGCGCAAATGCTCAAACTCTGCGCGCCATGTGTCCCTGAGGCTCTGAGGAACGAACTCTCTCAAGAACATATCTAAGAACTGGGTCCAAGTCAGTGAAGCAGCCTCGTCTGGACTGTCTAACTCATAGGTGCGCCACCACTCATAGGCGGCTCCCCGAAGTTGGAAAGCAGTGAAGGAAACCCCGCTCGATCCGATAATACCCATAGTGCGAAGAATACGGTGGCAATCCTCCAGAAATCCCAAGGCATCATCTGTCGCTAGTCCACTGAAAACCGGAGGATCATACTTCTTGAACCTCTCGAGTCTCCGCTGCTCATCCTCAGAAGCAGCTGCCCCATCCTCGGGCTGAACTGGTACTGTAGTCTGTACAAAAATGATCTCTGGGACCTGCTCAACCTGCACTCGCTACTCAGGAGTGCGGGCGGCGGGAGTCTGTGCCCCTCCCTCGACCTAGGATGTGGCTGCAGCAAGAGGAAGCAACCCTTCCTGAGCCAGTGTGGTATACATACTCATAAACTGTGACAATGTCTCCTGAAGGGCTGGAGTAGTAGTGGTTGTAGGTGTGTCGGGTGCCTGAACTCCGGCTGGATCTGCTGGCGGTACCTCAGCGGCAGCTCGCGCAGGTGCTCTGGCTGCACCCCGTGCGCGTCCACGGCCTCTGCCCCAACCCCTGCCTCTGACGGCTGCAGGAGGGGGTGCGGGTGCCTGATCGTCCCGAGTAGCACGTGTCCTCACCATCTGTGAGAGAATAGAAGACAAATGTTTAGAATTGATGTCAAAACTATCGCACGACAAGGAGATCAATGAAGTGAAGAATTTTCCTAAACAGTTACATAGCCTCTCGTAGATAAGTACAGACATCTCCGTACCGATCAGCGAGACTCTAATAAACCGGTCTGTGTTCCGTGACTTCTATGAACCAAGAGTTCTGATACCAACTTGTCACGACCCTAGTTCACCAACCGTGAACATGTCATGACAGCACCTAGTCTCCGTGACCAGGTAAGCCTAACACTTGCGGAAACATAATAATTGCGAAAAAATAGAATACCATATTTAATTATCTAAAAAGGAAATTGTACTGAATGCCGCTCGGCATATACGACTCAATATCTCAAGACTAAAACAATCCCAAATCCCAGAAACTCACGGGAAAACACAGGCTACAGAAATGTATAGTGAGGCTCCAAACTCCAGAATATCTAACAAACGGAAGGAAAGAGAACTAAGTACTAAAGATAGAATAAAGAGGGAGACTCATTGGTCTGCGGACGCAGCAGATCTACCTCAAAGTCTCCGTAGTCCTCCTGCCTCACTGATAGTGCGCCTGAGTAGAGGTACCTGGATCTGAACATGAAAAAAACATGCGCAGAAGAGGCATGAGTACACTACAGCGGTACTCAGTAAGTGCCAAGCCTATCCTCGGTTGGGTAGTGACGAGGAAGGTTAGCGACCTATGAGGTTATATAAAATATAAAGATGGCAGGATCGATAAGCAGTGCAATTGAGAACCTACAGTAAGAATCTATGCAGGATAATAAGAGTACAATAATAGAAACAATGATGAAAGCAAACCATAAGGAAAGTAACCGAGGATCTCTAGGTATCCCGAGGATCTCTTAGTATCCTCAACATGTACTAGGGATCTCTTGGTATCCCGAGGATCTCTCGGTATCCTCAATATATGTACGGGGGATCTCCCGGGAATCTAACCCGTAGTTCCAAAGTAAATGTGCAGGGGGAATCTCCCGGGAATCTAACCCGTAGTCCCAAAGTAAATGTGCAGGGGAATCTCCCAAGAATCTAACCCGTAGTCCCAATTTAAAACACAGAGTAGCAACACAAGAATATTAAATTAAACACTAATTTCGTACCAAGTAAACATTTACTTCTAGCCTAACATACTTCACGTAATGCAATTTAGGCAATTTAAGCAAATAGGCAATTAAGTCAACTAAACATGCCTTTCTAGACTAGCAACATGCTAAATTTACAAGTGGAATAAAACAAGAAAAGAACTCAATTGAAATACTTATGGAAAAACCGGATATTCAACAATTAGCTCAAGTACGCGCTCGTCACCTCACGTACAGGGCATTTCAATTATCAAATATAGCACATCCTAAGGGGAAGGGTCCCCCACACAATGTTAGACAAGCCACTTACCTCGAACCGGCTCAAAATCAACTAGAAACCACGCTTTTGCCACGAGTATCCGACTCCAAATGGCCCAAATCTAATCAATTCAATTGCATATCGTAAATATCATCTCAAACAAATGATCCTACGTTTTAATTCAAAGCTAATACGCGAAATTATGGAAAATGACCAAAATGCCCCTCGGGCCCACATCTCGGAATCGGTAAAAGTTTATATTCCCAGAAACCTCGCACTCTCACGAGTCTAACCAAATGAAAATTATACAATTCCGACAATATTTGGTCCTTTAAATCATCATTTTATATTTTTGAAAGGTTTCACAATTTTCTTCCCAAATTCCCTCTCAAATCACGAATTAAATGATGAATTCAGTGTTAAATTCATGTATTCTAGCCAAATCTGAGTTAAAATCACTTACCCCGATGAATTTCTTGAAAAACCTTCGAAAAATCGCCAAAATCCGAGCTCTCTAGGTCAAAATATTAAATAAAACCCAAACCCTCATATTTATAGGTACCCCTCAGGTTTCCAGCTACTGCAGGCCGCACCAAAACTCATGCGGTGTGCGGTCCGTGCAAAGGCAACGTGCGGCCGCACAGGCCTCCCTCTGCAGTGACAGGCTTTAGTATGTCGGACATAACTTTTTCTACAGATGTTCAAATTGCAATATATTTAGCTTTTTAGAAACTAGACACGAAGGGCTACAACTTTTGTTTTTAAATCACCTCAAAATTCCTTGTAGATCAAAAGATATGAGCTTCCGAATTAGGACCAGCGGAAGGGCCCTTCACCGCGGCCGCGCCCCACTTTGTGCGGTCCGCGCGACGCCTACTGCGGCCACGCCCGCTTTTGTGCGGTCCGCACAGCACTCAACGTGGGCGCACTAGTTTTTGTGCGGACCGCGTGAGTGGGTTCTAGGGCCTGTAACCCCTGTAGACCTGCTACAACTATGATTTTTGCACTAAAACATCCCGGAACCAACTCGAAACTCCCGAAACTTCAAAGCAATTATACCAACACATCCCATGACATCGTTCAAACTTGATCAACACTTCGGAACGCTTATAACAACATCAAATCACCAATTTCACATAGGATTCAAGCCTAAGAACTCCAAGAACTCTTAAATTATGTTTTCGATCAAAAACTGTATCAAATCTAGTCCGAATGACCTGAAATTTTTCACACACATCCCAAATGACATGACGGAGCTACTGAAACTTCCGGAATTCCATTCCGACCCTCGGATCAAAATCTCACTATCGGACCGGAAACTTCAAAAATTCAAATTTCGGCATTTCAAGCGTAAATTAGCTACGGACCTCCAAAACACATTCCGAACACGCTCCCAGCCCCAAATTCACCTAACGGAGCTAACAGAACCGTCGGATTTCCATTCCGAGGCTGTCTCCCCATTGTTCTGACTTCGGTCAACTTTCTAACACTTAAGCTCTCATTTAGGGACTAAGTGTCCCAAAACTCCTCAAAACTCAAAACCGAGCATCCCAGCAAATCACATTAGCAGAAATAAACTTGGGGAAAACAGTTAATAGGGGATCGGGGCATTAATTCTTAAGACGACCGGCCGGGTCGTCACACCATAACATCATTCAAACTTGTTCTAACCTTCAGAATGCTCAAAACAACATCAAACACCATATTGACATCAGATTCAAGCCTAAGGATTCCAAAAACTTCAAAATTCCGCTTTCGATCAAAACGTCTATCAAACCTCGTCCGAATGACCTAAAATTTTGTACACACATCACAAATAACACTACAGACCTACTTCAACTTCCGAAATTCCATTCCAACCCCTATATCAAAATCTCCCCTACCAACCGGAAAATGCCAAAACTCCAATTTCACTAATTCAAGCCTAAATCTACTCTGGACCTCCAAAACACATTCCGATCACGCTCCTAACTCCCAAATCACCTCCCGAAGTTATCTGAACCATTAGAATTCACATCAGAGCCCTTTTTCACATAAGTCAACATCCGGTTGACTTTTCCAACTTAAGCTTACTCAAAAGAGACAAAGTGTCTCAAACCTTACCAAAACCTCTCCGAACCCGAGCCAACCAACCTGATAACACATAATACAGCTGAACAAGACAATAAGAAGCAGAAATGGGGGAAACGGAGCAGTAACTCATGAAACGACCGGCCGGGTCGTTACATCCTCCCCCTCTTAAACAAATGTTCATCCTCAAACGAGTCAAGAAACATACCTGAAGCCTCAAATAGGTGACAATATCTGCTCCGCATCTCCCGCTCGGTCTCCTAGGTAGCCTCCTCTATGAGCCGACATCTCCACTGCACTTTCACTGAAGTTATATCGTTTGACCTCAACTTTTGAACTTGACGCTCCAAAATAGCTACTGGCTCCACATCATAAGTCAAATCACCATCTAACTGAACCATGATGAAATCCAAAACATTAGACGGATCGCCAATATACTTTCAGATCATAGAAACATGAAATACCGGATGAACACTCGATAAGCTGGGGTGGCAACGCAAACTCATAAGCCACCTCCCCAATCATCCAAAGCACCTCAAAAGGCCCAATGAACCGAGGACTCAATTTACCCTTCTTCCCAAATCTCATAACACCCTTCATGGGTGAAATCTTCAATAGAACCTTCTCACTGACCATGTAGGGCACATCCCGAACCTTCCTTTTAGCATAACTCTTTTGTCTCAACCATGCCGTACGAAGCCTCTCCTGAATCACCTTCACCTTGTCTAAAGCATCCTGCACCAAGTTTGTACCCAAAAGTCTAGCCTCCATAGGCTCAAACCAACCAACTGGAGATCTACACCGCCTCCTATACAAAGCCTCATATGGAGCCATCTGAATACTCAACTGGTAACTGTTGTTATAAGCAAACTCTGCGAGCGGTAGAAACTGATCCCATGACCCTCCAAATCAGTGACACAAGCACACAACATGTCCTCCAATATCTGAATAGTGCGCTCGGACTGCCCATCCATCTGAGGGTGAAAAACGCTGCTCAACTCCACCTGAGTACCCAACTCTCGTTGTACTAACCTCCAAAATTGTGAAGTAAACTAAGTACCTCTATCTGAAATGATGGAAACTGGGACACCATGCAAAAGAACAATCTCCTAGATATATATCTCTGCCAACCACTCTGAAGAATAGGTAGTACACACAGGAATGAAGTGCGCAGACTTGGTCAGCCGATCCATAATTACCCAAATAGCATCGAATTTCTTCAAAGTCCGTGGGAGCCCAACTACAAAGTCCATGGTGATTTGCTCCCACTTCCATTCTGCAATATCCATCTACTGAAGCAAGCCACCCGGTCTCTAATGCTCATACTTCACCTACTGATAATTGAGACACCGAGCTACAAATCTCACAATGTCCTTCTTCATTCTCCTCCACCAATAATGTTGTTTCAGATCCTGATACATCTTCCCAGCACCCGGATGAACAGAATACCATGAGCTATGGGCCTCCTCTAGAATCAACTCCCAAAGCCTATCTACTTTGGGCACGCATATCCGGCTATGTATCCTCAATACCCCATCATCACCAATAGTCACATCTCCGGCATCGTCATGCTGAACTCTGTCCTTAAGGACATGCAAATGAGGATCATCATACTTACGCTCTCTGATGCAATCAAATAAGGAAGACCAAGAAATCACACAAGCCAATACCCGACAGGGCTCCAAAATATCCAACCTCACGAACCGATTGGCCAAGCCCTGAACATCAACTGCAAGAGGTCTCTCCCCAAATAGAATATACGCCAAACTCCCCATACTCACAACCTTCCTACTCAAAGCATTGGCCACCACATTGGCCTTCTCCGGATGGTACAAATTGTGATATCATAGTCCTTTAGTAGCTCCAACCATTTACGCTACCTCAAATTGAGATCCTTCTGCTTGAACAAGTGCTGGAGGCTACGATGATCAGTAAACAACCCCCAAAACACACCATACCAATAATGCCTCAGAATCTTCAATGTGTGAACAATGGCAACCAACTCCAAATAATGAACATGGTAGTTCTTCTCATGCGGCTTTAACTGACGAGAAGCATAAGCAATAACTCTACCCTCCTACATCAACACACACCTAATACCAACTCTCGAAGCATCACAATACATGGTATATGAACCTGAAGCTGATGGCAAAACTAACACTAGAGTTGTGGTAAAGGCAGTCTTGAGCTTCTGAAATCTCTCCTCACACTCATCCGATCACCTGAATGGAGCACCCTTTTGAGTCAACTTGGTCAATGGTGATGCGATAGATTAAGAATCCCTAAACAAAATGACGATAATAACCTGCCAATCCAAGAAAGCTGCGAATCACTATGGCTGAGGATGGTATGGGCCAACTCTGAACCGCCTCTATCTTCTTCGGATCAACCTGAATACCCTTGTTGGACACCACGTGCCCCAAGAAAGCTACTAAACTGAGCCAAAACTCACACTTGGAGAACTTTGCATAAAGCTTCTCCTCCCTTAATCTCTACAACACATCTCAAATGCTCCGCGTGCTCCTCCTGACTACGCGAGTATACCAGAATATCATCAATGAAAACTATGACAAGCGAGTCGAGATAAGGTCGAAACATGATGTTCATCAAATGCATGAATGTTGTCGGGGCATTGGTCAGCCCAAAAGACATCACAAGGAACTCATAATGACCATATCGGGTCCTAAAAGATGTCTTAAGAATATCCGAGTCCCTGATCTTCAACTGGTGATACCTTGAACGAAGATCAATCTTGGAGAACACTCTCGCCCCCTAAAGCTGGTCAAACAAATCATCAATACGAGGCAAAGGATACTTGTTCTTGATTGTTACTTTGTTCAACTGCCTGTAATCAATGCACATCCTCATCGTGCCATCCTTCTTATTCACAAATAGAATAAGGGAACCCCAATGCGACACACTAGACTGAATGGCCCCTTATCAAGAAGTTCCTGAAGCTACTCCTTCAACTCTGTTGGTGCCATACGATACAGTGGAATAGAAATGAGCTGAGTACCTGGCACCAGATCAATACCAAAATCAATATCCCTGTCCGGTGGCATGCCCGACAGGTCTACAGGAAACACATCAGAAAAATCCCTCACAACAGGAAGAGAATAAATACTGGGAGTCTTCGCACCGACATCCCTCACAAAGGCTTAGTATGAAAGACAACTTTTCCCAACCATCCGCTGGGCCTTCAAGAACGAAATCACCCTACTAGGGACAAAATCATTCGAACCTCGCCACTCAATCCGTGGCACACCCGGTATAGCCAACGTCATTGTCTTAGCATGACAGTCCAAAATAGCACGACACGGAGATAGCCAATCCATGCCCAATATCACATCGAAGTCCACCATACAAAGTAATAACAGGTCCACTCGGGTCTCCAAAACCCCAATAGTCACCACACACGACCGGTACACATGGCCTACAATAATAGTATCGCCCACCGGAGTAGATACACGAACAGATGAAACGAGATACTCATGGGGTGTATCCAAATAACAAGCAAAATATGATGACACATATGAAAAAGTGGAACTGGGATCAAATAACACAAATCATCTCTGTGGAAGACCGAGACAATACCTGTAATCACAACATCTAAAGTAATAACATCGGGTCTAGCAGGGAGTTCATAGTAACAGGCCTGACCACCACCTGATCGACCTCCCCCTCTAGGGCGACCCCTAGCTGACTGACCTCTACCGCTAGCTGGGTGGGTGGGTGGTGGTGAAGTAACTGTCTCTGAAGCCGATGGCTGACTCCTCTGCTAAGACGAAACCTCAAGACGACGAGGACACTGCCTCCACATGTGACCCAACTCTCCACACGCATGGCAACTCCGGGGTGCTGGAGACAGGGACTGAAGGGAACCCCTTTCCCCGGGATGACTAGCAGATGCACCTGGCATAGAAGAACCCTTAACTAATGAAGCATGGGACGAACTCTGGGCTAGAAGGGCATTGAGTGATGAATGGCCCTGATGAGAACTATGAGAACCATGACCCGATGATGCCCCACAATAACCTGGGCGAGCTGATTGAGCATGTCTGAATGGACGGCCCCTGCCATGCTGAATCTGACCTCTCGAAGGAGAACCACCATAACTACCAGATCCCCGAGGCCTCTTGGCCTCCCTCTCTTCTCATTCCTGGTGATAAACTGACTCAATCTCGCGAGCAATGTCAACAACCTCGTTAAAAAAAGTAGCACCAGACACCCTCTCCCTGGTCATGAGAATCCGAAGCTGATATGTGAGGCCACCAATGAACTTCCTGATCCTCTCTCTGTTTGTAGGAACCAACCAAACAACATGACGAGCTAACTCTGAGAACCTTATCTCATACTGCATAACAGTCATATCTCCCTGATGCAACTGCTCGAACTGCCTGCATAGCTCCTCTCTACGAGACCGTGGCACATACTTCTTCAAAAAGAGAACGGAGAACTGCTGCCAGGTAAGAGGTGCTACATCAACAGGCCTACGCCTCTCATAAGCCTGCCACCAAGTGAAGGCATCTCCAGAAAACTAAAAAGTAGTAAATGCGACCCCGCTAGTCTCCAAAATACACGCTGTACGAATAATCCTATGACACTTGTCCAAGAAACCCTAGGCATCTTCGCCCTCTGTACCACTGAAAGTCGGAGGCTGAAGTCTACCAAACCTCTCCAATCTGCGTTGCTCGTCCTCTAGCATAATAGAAGATACATAGTCCTGAACAGCTATAACCGGCTGGGCTGGAGGTGCCCCTAATGTCTGAAGTCCCTGCACGACTTGCTCAAGTGTGCGAGCGGCGGGAGTCTGAGTACCTCCCCCGGCTTGAGAAGTAACTGCGACTATAGTAACTGAGACCATATGAGCTAGGCCAGTGCATACTGATAGAATATGGGCCAGGGCCTCCTGAAGACCTAGAATCACAATGGGCACAGCTGGTGCCTGAGCTGGTGCTGCTGGAGCGTCCACAACTAGGACCTGATCATGAACTGGGGCAGCTGGTAGATCTACAGGTGCTGCCCTAGCTGTTGTGCAGGCTACACCCCTGCCCCTACCACGGCCTCGACCATGTCCTCGGCCTCTAGTGGCCCTAGCTGATGGTACTGGTGGTCGTCCATCCTGACTGGTAGCACGTGTCCTCACAATCTGTGAGAGAATAGAATAACAAAAGTTTTAGTACTCGGATCAACAGATTCACACAACAAGAATTTCGAGAATATGAAGTTTTCCTAAAGATTTTGCAACCTCCCGAGGATAAATACAGATGTCTCCGTACCAATATGCAAGACTCTACTAAACCTGCTCATGACTCGTGAGACCTATGTAACCTAGGCTCTGATACCAACTTGTCACGACCCTAAATCGGACCCGGTCATGATGGCACCTCTCATAAAACAAGGCCAGCCGACATAACCCCCAAACCAATTAAGACAATTATAATAATTTATTTTTAAGTCATAAATAAGCTATAAATCCCATAACAAAGAGTAGAACAGAACAATGCGGAAACAAACACAATCCGACATTGGGGTGTCACCAGTCACGAGCATCTAAAATCCGTCTAAGAGTATGTAAAGACAACATAGTCTGATACAAAGCTATTACAAAGTGAAATAAAGATAGGAAGGAGAAGCACTGGGCTGCGAACGCAGTGCAGCTACCTAGTCAACTCCGAATAAGCCTACTGGAAGGCAAATCAACACTCGCTAGCATGACTAGAGACTCCTGGATCTACACACAAGATGCAGAGAGTAATGTGAGTACTCCAACTCAGTAAGTAATAAAAGTAAAGGGAGTTGAGCAATAAGAAAACACGTAAAACATAACATAATGCTACAACAAAACAGTACAAAACCAGAAGAATGCAATAAAATAGTAAAAGCTCATAAAAACATCTTTTAGTAGTTCAAACGAGTGATGAAAATAGGGAGAAAAGGATAGAAGCATAAATCAGCCCCTCGGGCAAAATACCAACAGAACCAGCCCCTCGAGCTATCACACAATCACTCGTATCAGCCCCTCGGGCAATAACATAAAACAACAGCAGCCCCTCGGGCAATATCACATCTTACACTGGGTACCCGCGCTCACTGGGGGTGTATAGACTCCGGAGGGGCTCCTACAGCCGAAGCGCTATATCAAGCCATCTCATGGCATAATCAAACTGACCTTCGGAATCATAACAATCCACCTCGTAGTGTAATAAATCAGGCCCTCGGCCTCACAATCATGAATCAGTACAATATCGGTGCGGTGTGCAGCCCGATCCCATAATATCCTCACAATATAGGCCATCGGCCTCACTCAGTCAGAAAATCTCTCAAGCCACTCAGGCATAGTAAAACATGATGCTCAGCCCAAAATATCCTTTAAAATGTCAAAATAGAGTAAATATGGCTGAATTATGAAAATAGTAGAATGCAACATGACTGAGTACAAATACGAAGTCAAAACGGTATAGTAGTAAAAATCCCCTAAGGGTCCAAAATAGTTGGCACGAGGCCCAAATATGGCATTCAGCCCAAAACATGATACTCCCTCCGTTTCATATTAGATGAGGTAATTTGAATCGGCACGGAGCTTAAGAAAAAAGAAAAAGACTTTTGAAACTTGTAGTCTTAAAAGCTTAAGGGGTAAAACGTTTGTGGGGCCATGACATTTGTGTGGCTGTAAAAACTTCTCAATAAGGGTAAATGGGTAAAATGAAAGAGTTTAAAGTTGAAATATTTCCAAATTTAGAAATGTGTCATTTATTTTGGAACAGACTAAAAAGGAAAGTACCTCATTTAATATGAAACGGAGGGAGTAATACTTTCCAAAACACAATGATAGGAAATAGTTTTCAATCAAATATGCAGTTTAATAGTCATACGGGATGGACTAAGTCACAATCCCCAATGGTGCACGACCCCACGCTCGTCATCTAGCGTGTATGTCACCTCAAAGTAGCACAATGATGTGAAATCTGGGGTTTCATACCCTCAGGACAACATTTACAATCATTACTTACCTCTATACGGTCCAAACTCTAGCCTTTATGCCTTTGCCCCTAGAATCGGCCTCCAAATCTATCCAAAAATAGATTTATACCATCAAAATATGCTAAAGGAACAAAGCCCACTCGAAATTAACCAATTTACATCAAAAATCCTAAAATTGGCCAAACCCGACCCCCGGGCCCATGTCTCGGATTCCGAAAAAAATCACAAAACTAGAATCTTTACACTCTCACGAGTTCATACATATCAAGAATACCAAAATCCGACCACATATGACCCCTCAAATCCCTAGATTTAGGTCTCCAATTTCCAAGCCCTAACTTCCAATTTTAGGCTTTAGATTCTACAAATTCCATGTTTAACTAGGTAGAAATCACATTAGGATCGAGTATTAAGTCCATAAATCTTACCTCCAAGTGTTTCCCCTTGATTCCCTCTTCAATCCTCCTAAAAAAGCTCCAAAATCGCTCAACATTGGTGAAACTTAGACCCAAAATCGCGGAAATGGTCTTTTTAAATATTCTACCCAGCTATTCACGTTCCTTCTTCGTGAACACGGTCAATGCCTTGTGTTCGCGAAGTAAAAAATCCCATTGACCACTTATTCCTTCATCGCGAACGCGACACCCTGTACGTGAATGCGAAGCCTTAGCTTTTCAACCCATCGCGAATGCGACTACTAGCTTGTGAACGCGAAGCACACTGAACCCACCCCTTTGCGAACGTGGGACCCCCATCGCGAACGCGAAGGCAAACCTCCAGCCTCTCATCCTAACCTTTCGCGAATGCGAAGGCCAAACGCCTGCAACACCAACAACAGAAACGATCTGTTCAACCACCCGAAACTCACCCAAGGCCCTCGGCACCTCAACTAAACGTGCCAACATATATCATCATATCATTCAAACTTGTTACAACCTTCGGAATGCTCAAAACAACATCAAAACACTAAATTGACATCGGATTCAAGCCTAAGGATTCCAAAAACTTCCAAATTCTGCTCTTGATAAAATATTCTATCAAATCTCATCTGAATGACCTGAAATTTTTCACACACGTCACAAATGACACAACAGACCTACTCCAACTTCCAAAATTCCATTCCGGCCCCTATATCAAAATTTCACCTACCAACCGGAAAATGCCAAAATTCCAATTTCTCCAATTCAAGCCTAAATCTACTCCAGACCTCTAAAACACATTCCGATCATGCTCCTAAGTCCCAAATCATATCCAGAAGCTATCCAAACCATCGAAATTCACATCTGAGCCTTTTTTATATAAGTCAATATCCGGTTGACTTTTCCAACTTAAGCTTACTAAAAAGAGACTAAGTGTCTCAAACCTTACCAAAATCTCTCCGAACCCGAGCCAACCAACCCGATAACACATAATACAACAAGATAATAAGAAGCAGAAATGGGGGAAACGGAGCGGTAACTCATGAAACGACCGGTCGGGTCATTACATTGTTAACTAAAAAATATAGTAGTTTATGGAAATTAAATAGTTTTAGAACTTGATGGTATCAAGCCCTTGGTTTCGGAGCCCGATACAGGTCCGTTATAATAATTAAACCTTATATGTAAAATTTGGTGAGAAACGGAAGTAATTTGACGTGATTCAGACCTTTGGTTGAGAAAATAGGAAGTTTGAACTAACTTGAAAATTTCATGAGTTTTGGTGTTAAATTCGTTGTTTAAGATATTATTTTGGCAATTTGATTGCACAAACAAGTCCGTATGATATTTTTAGACTTATTTTCATGTTTGGTTTGGAGCCCCGAGGGCTCAGGTGAGTTTTGGATAGGTTACGGAGTGCTTTGGAATCTTAAGGAAATTGCTGGTGTTGCAGATCTGCAGACGCAAGCACCACAATTGAGAAGAATCATTGCATTTTCCACGAATCATCGCATTTGCGATGATTGGGCTGGGCAGGGGACTTTCGCATTTGCGAATTTCATCATCGCAAATGCGACATACACAGTAGCTGCAATTGCGAACATTTGTTCGCATTTGCGAAGGCAGCAGGCTAGGCCAAGCTTCGCATTTGCGAAGCATTGGTCGCATTTGCGAACATTTGATCGCAAATGTGATACCTGCAACTGTGTAAAACCCAACTTAGACGGGATTTTCATCCATTCTTCACATTTCTCACATCCTAAAACCCTAGAGGCGATTCTCCCAAGACCAAATCTTCCCCAAAACTTTGATAAGTGATCCTAACCCACATGTTTTCACTTTCGCATCACATTTCATGATTTTCCAACCAAAAATCTAGGATTTCTATGGTAAAAATGATGGTTTGGGTCGAATTATGGATTTTTATAAATTGGAGATTTAGACCTCAAATTGAGGTCGGATTCCAAAACCAATTGCATATCCGGGCTCAGGGGTGAATGGGTAATCGGGTTTTGGTCCAAACTTTGAGTTTTGACCAAGCAGGCTGGGGGTCAGTTTTTGACTTTTTGGGGAAATTGTTAGAAAATCTATAATTAAGCATTAGAATTGAGTTCTTTAGCATTTATTCATGTTATTAAGTTAATTATGATTAGATACAAGAGGATTAGAGGTGGAATCGAAAGGTAAAATGGTAATTGAGGTTTGATTGTGGCCGTAGAATCGAGGTAAGTGTTGTGGCTAACCTTAGCTTGAGGGATTAGGTATTGTTTACCCTTTTTGATACTTGTTAGTTGTTTAGTACGATGTATAGATGTGGTGACGAGTATCTATACGTCGTTGTTGGATCATAGCATGCGAGTGAGTTCTAAATTTGTGACAGTTGTGTTTTTATACATATATTTCCTGCTTAAGCTAGTTATTGTTCATGTAAACAAGTTTTACTATGTTGTTCCTGGTTTGGATATTGGTTGAGTATTTGCAAGTTTGGAATTTCTATTGTGAAACTAAATGATGAAACAATGTTGTTTGATTGTGATGCCCTTGCCGGGATGTTGTTGTTTCTGTTGTTGTTATGGTGAGGAAGAGTGTTAAAGTACGTAGGGTGATGCCGTGCACATTTATATTATTCATATAGTGAGGAAGACTGATAAAGCATGAAGGGTGATGTCGTGCACATTTACATTTATATCTACGCATATGGTGAGGAAGAGAGATAAATCACGAAGGGTGATGTCGTGCACCTTTACATTTCTATTATTGATTGCATGGTGAGGATTGAGAGTAAAAGCACGAAGGGTGATGCCATGCATTTTCTGTTTGTTGTGATTATTTGTTGTTATCGGTTCAAGTGCACAAATTCTTTAATTTTCGTTACTACTGTGATTCCTTATTCTGGTACCCCCATAGCATGTTGCCCCTTCCCATTAATTTCTGTTTAGCTTCTACTATTTGTTATTGTTATCCTGTTAGTATATAATTTAACTGCACAGGTTTATGTTGTTTACCGTGTCCTAGACTCGTCACTACTTCAGCAAGGTTAGGCTCGGCACTTACTAATACATGAGGTCGGTTGTAGTGATACTACACTCTACACTTTCTATGCAGATCCCAGTTCTGGACCATACTGATCATAGTTTGAGGTTGCTGCCTTCAGTCTATAGGAGACCCAAGGTAGTCCTGTAGGCATCCGCAGGCACTGGTGTCCCCTTCTATCCTATTTCATTTCTATTTTATCTACTTTCGAGATAGATGTGTATTTTTCGTTCAAACCATTATTTGTAGTATTCGTAGACTGTTCGTTAGTTGTGACACCAGTTCTGGGTGGAGTTTATCACGACTTTTGTTATTAGCATAAAGATAAGCTTTTAAATTGTGTTCTTTCGCATTTATTCCGCTAATTTACTAGCGTTAAGTTTTTAATTATTAAAAGATAGAGGAAAGAGGTGAAATATTCTATAACGTTGGCTTGCCTAGCGAGTACAAAGTTAGGCGCCATCACGGTCCCGACGGTGGGAAATTCGGGCCATGACAAGTTGGTATCAGAGCTCTAGGTTGCTTAAGTATCACAATTCATGGACAAGCTTAGTAGAGTCTGAGTGTTTGGTACGAAGACGTCTGTGCTTATCCCCTAGAGGCTAAAGAGTTTAGGAATAACTTCACATATTCTTCTTTGTCATGCAATATGATTTCTCAATGCTAATTGAACTTCTAGTCTGTTCTTTCGCAGATGGAGAGAACACGTACCTCTTCATCAGTTGATCAGCAGCCCGAGCCCCCAGCGACAGCTCCTACGAGGGGCATAGGATGAGGCCGAGGCTGTGCTAAGGTCAAGGCAGGGGCAGATCTCAGCCCAGAGCAGTAGCACCAGCGGCGGGGCCTCAGGTAGATTTGGACAGTTGTCATGAGATTTTGCGAAACATGTGGATAGTGGAGACCAATGGGGTCGACTTTGCTATTTTTTGTCTGTCAGTTTCTGCCAAGAAATGGTAGAGGGATTATTGTTTGGCCAGACCAGCTGGGTTTCCTTATTTTACTTGGGAGCAGTTCTCTCAGCTATTTCTCGAGAAGTTCCTTTCTGTCACTCAGAGAGAGGAGTAATGCAGGCTGTTCGAACATCTTCAGCATGGTTCTATGACTATCACATAGTACGAGACAAGGGGTATTCATTTGGTCGGTCATGCTCTTCTTATATTCCCCACCGAGAGAGAGAGAGAAAGAGAGAGGGTGAGGAGGTTTATTGAGGGACTCACTCAACATATTAGATTGCAGATGGCTAAGGAGACTGGAAGCGAGATTTCTTTTTAGGATGCGGCCAATGTGGCCCGGCGAGTTGAGATGGTTTTAGCTCAGGGGAGTAGTTAGGGGTCTGACAAGAGGCCTCGTCATTCTGGCAGGTTCGGTGGTGCCTCGTCTGGAGGCAGGGATTATTTTGTAGAGGCCATCCTCCTAGGCCATTTCATTCAGCACTTCAGGCTTCTCACGGTGCTCCAGGTGGTCGTGGTTCTCATATGTAGTATTCTGATTAGCTACCCTACAGTGCACCACCAGCTCCTCTCAGTGCACCTCCGCTACAGAGTTTTCAGGGTGGTTACTCAGGTGGTTAGGGTCAGTTTCAGGGTCAGCAACCGAAATCTTGTTATACTTGTGGCGATATGAGGCACATTGCTAGATTCTCAAGCCTTGAGCAGTTCTTAGCATCAGGGTTCTCGTACCATGGTTCCGGCACTGGGTGTTCCACCACCTACTCAGCAAGCTAGAGGTAGAGGTTGAGGTGTTAGAGGTGGAGGTTGGGCCACTAGAGGTGGATGCCAACCAGCAGGAGGTCGTCCTAGGGATGTAGTATAGAGTGGTGGGGCCCAGCCCTGATGCTATGCTTTCCCAGCTAGACCTGAGGCTGAGACCTCCAATGCAGTTATCACAGGTACTGTTCTGGTTTGTAGTAGAGATGCTCCAGTTCTGTTTGACTCAGGGTCTACATACTCCTATGTGTCATCTTATTTTGCTTAGTATTTGGTTATGCCTCGTGATTCTTTAAGTGCTCCTGTATATGTGTCTACACCGGTGGGTGATTCTATTATTGTAGATCATGTCTATCATTCGTGTGTGGTTGTTATTGAGGGTCTTGAGACTAGCGTAGATCTCCTACTTCTCGATATGATGGATTTCGATGTCATTTTAGGGATGGATTGGCTATTACCTTATCATGCCATATTATATTGTCACGCCAAGACCGTGAACTTAGCTTGCTAGGGTTGCCTTGATTGGAGTGGAGAGGGACTCCTGATCATTTTACAAGTAGGGTTTTTTCTTATATGAAGGCTCGACGTATGGTCGAGAAGGGGTGTTTGGCTTATTTGGCTTATGTTCGTGATTCTAGTATTGATGTTCCTTTGATGGGTTCAGTACTAGTTGTTTGAGAGTTTCTAGAGGTATTTCCTGCAGACCTGCCGGGGAAGCCACTGTGGATACCCAATTTTTCCCTATGTATTTTTATATACAAAATACTTTCAAAATAGCATGTACATACATATATAAGCATGCCCAAGAGTTTTGGTATTTTTTCCTAATTTTTAAGATTTTAAAATTAATTAATTCTCTATTTTTAGCAGTACAAAATCCAATAATTATTTCCAAGATTATAATTTTGGTGAATAACTTATTTTATTCTCATATTTACACCAAAATATAATTAAGGTAATTTTTGTATATTTTACAAATCTATTTAGTATTTTAAGCTAAATTGCATGTAATTGCAATTATAGCCTATTTCACGATTAGTAGCATTTTATAATTATAAAATTATTTTCAATATTTTTAAATTAATATTTATATAGTATTTGTTGGCTCAGTGTTTTTAATTTACTTTTAAAATTATTATTACTATTGTTATAAAATAAAAAGGGAAAATAGGCTATTTAACACTTAGCCCATTTCTATTTCAATTACAGCCCTTTCACCTTTCAATTTTGGCCCTCAATTTGACCCAATTCTGCCCCAAATTAAACCAGCCCAATCCCCAAATTACTCGACCCCTGACCCGATTAAGAAAAACCCACCCGACTCCCCTTTGATCCAGACCGTTGATCATTTTGATCAACGGCCGTAATTCATCCTTTCCTTTTTTTCCCAAACCCCCCTTTTGACCTAATTCATCTCACCTGAGACGCCGCCTTTGAACCCCTTTGTCTATCAAATCATCTCGAGCCTCTCCAAAACCCTAATCGTCTCCCACCTTATCTCACCATGTTTCCACCGGAATCCATGGCGTCTTCGGCCATGGATGGTCTGTACTCATCCTTTCTCACCATCAAACCTAAACTATTCAAGGTTTTGAAGCCCGACTTCAATGGCTTTCTTCAGATCCTTCTCAGATCTGTAGATCTATGGCTTCTCCGGTCGTTACCCCAACATGTTCAAGCATTATACTCGTATGCTTTCTTTTCTACTATGCTTGAGTTTGCTCTCTTGTTTCCTTTCTATTATGCAAGATTCTTCTACTTTTGTTGTTATTCCTGTACTCACATGTTAATACGTGTTGTTAATCCTTATTCTTTGCTATACGTGTTTATGGTTGAATTCTTTGATTTTGTTCACTTTATTTAGCTCTATTTGTGTTCTTGCTGAGCATATTTCACCTGCTTTTGTTTAAGCTCGTATCATCTCTTTCTTCTGAACTTGTTTAAACTCCGAGTTTTCTCAAACATGTTCTCATGACCTTGAATCAGTTTTTTCTATCATGTATGTTTGTTTCTCATAAAGTCTTTGGAAGAGACTTCTGAGCCTCTTTCAATGACCTACTCTCTCACCTCTATGTCTGACTCAATTCGAAACCCTAGGATTTGGGGGTTTCTTTGGCAAGTGATATTAGGGTTCCACTTTGGGACCCTAGGCTTTCAGACTCACTATGAGTCTGTAACTGAACTCGATCCCTTTTGTTTGTGAATCTAAGGCTTTCAATGTTAGACTCTTTTTCTGAGTAACCTGACGATTCCTTTCGTTTGATTGGTATGCTTTATATACGTGAAATTTCTCTTTCAAAAGATTTTTACCAACTGATTGATTGATTCTGAAATCCTTTTAATAAGGCTGACGAATTGTCACTGATTTTTCTTCGACTGAACCCTCTTTACTTATTCCTGACTTGGTTCATTCGAACTAAGCCTGTAATGTTGATTTTACTGGTTGTCTGATTGATTCCTTTCCTTTTACTTTGCAAACCAAGCACCAATGGACTTTTGCCTTAAATAAACTCTATGTATTTACCCTTTTTATGCTGATGTGAAAAGATTTTAATCAAATTTCTTTCCTCAATTGAATTCTACTAGTTTGAAATCAAATCTCTTAACTGAAGGGAGATCATATGAGACTGATTTCAAAGTTATTTCCATACCTTTTCTTACTCGTTTTCTGCACTATAAAAGGGACTACCCTTCTGCACTTTTGACACCACTTCGAGTTCAATACCTCGAACTTTTAGATCAATACTTTCAACTTACTTACACACTTTATTGCTTTGAGTTTAATACTCTTACAACATTCTGCTCTTTTCTGGGATCTTTTGGAACTTTTGCTTGCAACTTGGCCTTTTCAAGACTACTTTTACTTATTTGTTTTCCCTGAAACTGGTATGTTCTAATTTAGCTTTCCTGCCTCACCCCTATGTGTTTATTTACAGTTTTCTGCAATCATGTTTACTTTGTTGTTCATGATTAATGTTAACTATGTGTGTTCTTTCCTTGCATCTGTTTTCTGTTATGAATCCCTACCCCTATTTCCTTCTATGTGTTTGAGTTAAGGTTCATAGTCTGGCAGTACCCAAATTACTGCCCAGGTCCAAACCTGATCCTCAATGGATCCTAACTCCCAATTTTAGCTGACAGGCTGGTCAGGGGTGTGCCAGTACTCCCAATTGCAGGGCATGACCGCCAGCCTGCCATGGCTTTCCCTGATCCCCCTATGCACTTACACTTACTCTTAAGAACTTTGACACATCCCAAGTATGAGAAAGGCTTTTGAAAATCCGATCCTGGAAGTTGGTTTATCTCATATTGTTAGACTTTGAGTCTGAATTAGGCTGTTTGGTTGTAGCTGGAACTTCTGATGTAATTTTTTACCTTTTTTTCTGAGTCATTCGGGTCTGTAATAATTTGTAATAACTATTAGGGATGGCTAGTGGAAAGGGATGGGGTGAATATATGCAAAAGGGTAGATAACTTGCCTATAGGATTTTCTAATTCCTGCATTCACATAAACAACATGCCTATAGGTTACTTATAAATTTCTACATCTTAGAAATTATGCCTATAAGTTCTGCATTTCTGCATATAGAAATCATGTATCTAGGTTCCTGCATTTCTGCATATAGAAATCCTGATCAAAGGTTTTCTGCACCTCTGCATATAGGTTTCTGCATTTCTACATATAGAAATCCTGTATCTAGGTTTATGCATTTCTGCATATAGAAATCCTGTCTCTAAGTTTCTGCATTTTTGCATATAGAAATCATGATCATAGGTTTTCTGCACTTCTGCATATACATGTCATTAGGCAAACAATCAGAGGTTTAATAATAATCAACTTCATTCTAGATATCATGCCTATAGGACTCTTGCATTTTTGCAATCGTTTAAAAACCAATAACGCTTAGAAATCATGCCTATAGGAGTAATCAATTGAATAAGTTTCGCTATTCCATCTCTGAGTTTAAAATCAGTAGTAATATAATTTACAATCTGTAGAACTCTTGTTTATAAAACCAGTAATCCTTTCTTTAAAATCAGTATTGTTAGATGTCATGCCTATAGGTCTCACCTAGGCAAACCATTAGGTGATTAATTAACTGTGTCAGTTTTGATAAACTACAATCAGATAAGGCTAATTCAGACTCCTCATCTGAGAAATATGTGATAAATCAGCATGTCCTAACACTTTAATCCAGACCATAACCAGTATTTGAAGTCATGCTATATATTTGCTCCTTTGAGTAAGGAGGCTTGTTTGAGCCTTAACAGCTATTTGTTTTTCCCCTAATTACTTATGTGTTTTGTTTGTCACCTAGACTTTTTATCCTTTTAAAACTCTGAAAATCCCCAACTCCCTCCCCTTTAGGATTAGTAGTCTCAAATGCCTCCGTGACTGATAGGATTGGGACAGGTAATAGCATGCAATAAGAAACGATACTATTCCACGCTTTAATACCTTAACGGGGTGGAAAGGGTAGATATGTATATGATGACCGGTGAGCTAATACAATGTGTAGCCCCTCTTTTGAGGATTGATTACCGGGTATTGCATTGATGTGATCCATATTATTTGTAAACCTATGACCCCCTTTCCTTTATTTGTTTATTTTATTCTCAAACTATTTCTTTAAAATTTCTGCTTTCTTTACTTTCGTCAAACTCTCAACTTGCTTGCAATATTATGTGAAAACATCCCTCTACTAGAGACTTCTATTTGATTACTTTTTATTTAAAGTCACAATTGTAACATGGTCGGGAACCAAACTAGTGGATCTTGGGGGGTGCCTAACACCTTCCCCTCGAGATAATTTCTAGCCCTTACCCGAACTCTGGTTTTCCAACTCAAACTCTTCTTTAGTGTCCTAATGCACTTTAATCATTAGGTGGCGACTCTTCAACCCAAAAAACCCAATTCCCAAGAGGGAACGAGTTGTCCTCCCAAATGTCATCAACCCAATTTTGCCTTAGAAAAAGGGGGCGCGACAGCATGGCGACTCTGCTGGGGACTTCTTTAGGCTTTTACCATCTCACGACTCTGCTGGGGACTTCTTTAGGCTTTTACCATCTCATGTTACTTGTGACTTCACTGCTTCTTTATTACCTTTATTTAATGTCTTTACCTTTTTTCTGCTATGAAACTGACTTGGCTCTTTGTTTCTTTTCTTTAATGCTTTCTTTTACCGCTTTCCTTCAATGCCATTGTACTTATGAGCAATAATTGTAATCATTACTTTATGAACGTGCAAATACATGACAACTTGTTTCATTCTTGTAATTGCATATTCAACATCATATTCCACTCGTGCCAAACAAAATACCATAGCAACGCTTATAATGAGTGGTTGCGCCCTTCCAATATTATCACCCCCTAAATTTGGTAAAGGCGTATTTGCGGTAAAACTAGTCAATCAGCGGTGCAGTCGACGGTTCCGTGCCTTTCCCTCTTGAGTTGTCTGCTCAAGGGTACCAGTCTATTACCCCATAGAAACCTTACTTTATTCATTGGTGCATGCATCACTGTCAAACCTAGCCGAGTCAGTTATACTGTCCGCATAATGACTCTTTAAGATAGCCTTGTCCCAAGTCTACTGGGTTCCCTTGGAACCCAAACGGACATTACCACGTCTATGCTTTTATTTGGAGAAATAAATGCTGCTTATGAGAATTATTGATATTTAAATAGTCAGGTCTGGCGGGGGTAAGAGTCTAACACTTTATTTTGCAGAAAATGAGGCACGAAGTCCCCAGATTCGGCATGGTAACCAACATTCTCCCAAGGTTGCTAAGTTGGTGGGAAGACCTTCACTCTAGTGATCAGACCCTTGTCCATAAATATTTGGGAAATTTGCCTTCTCTTTTGGAGATCCAACCCGACAACAAAATCATAGAGGCTGCAACTCTATTCTGGGATGGCGATATATCGGTGTCCCGCTTCGGGGACCTTGAAATGACACCTTTGATCGAGGAAATAAGAGGATTAGCTGGTATTCCATGAGAGACTCCGGGTTTACTTATGCCGTAAAATCGCAAGGGTAGGGGCTTTCTCAAAATGATGGGACTAAAGAAGAACACAGACTTGACCAGCTTGAATGATTCCTACATTCCTTTTGACTATCTGTACGAGAGGTACGGCTATAGCAACTCCTACCGCACTTACCCAGATGAATTCTCCCTCACATCATTAGCGCATATCCACAGAAGAGTCTTCGTCTTTATGTTCTGCTTTTTGGGGATGATAGTATTTCCTATGAAGAAGGCTAGGATCCATACCAGACTGGCCATGGTCACCAAGAATTTGATGGAAGGAATTGACGGGCAACCTTTTAGCATATTACCTATGATCGTTGCGGAGATATACCGAGCCCTGGAAAACTGTCAACGAGGGGCCAAACACTTTGAGGGTTGTAACTTACTGCTCCAACTCTGGCTCATGGAGCACCTCCAAAAGGGTAAATATCGACAAGAGATTCTGCGCAGAGACTGGGATGACCATACCGCCTTCCATCAGCCAAGGCAAATGAACTATATGCCTAACATGTTTGCCCAACCAGAATATGCTAAAGGGTGGATAGAGTTGTTCGGAAATCTGAAAGAGGACCAAGTGCAATGGATGTTTGAATGGTTCCCTACTGAAGAGTTCATTGTCCGATCTCGGGATGCACTGTTTCTTATACTCATTGGTTTGAGAGGAACTTATCCTTATGTCCCTCTCCGAGTCATGAGGCAGGCAGGAAGGAAGCAGGTTATACCAAGGGTCGACAAAATGAGTCATTTCAGGGCCGACTTTCAAGATGACGATAGTCCATACAAGTTTCAAGCTCAGCATATGTGGCACTGCAAAATCATCCTGGGAAAGGATTCCATAGAACTAGACAGGTACCATGCTGGTTATACTCCATACTATCCAAGTTGGTTGGAAGACGATCATAGTGGGTTAGAACAACCCGGGCTTGTTCGAGGTCACAGAATCATCGACGAAAAGGCTGAAGTACAGGTTAAGTACAACCAATTGCGCAAGAGGATTTAGGAATGCGAAAGTGAACATCGGGGAATTCAGGAAGCCCATCAAAAGCTGATTGAAGACTGGAAAGACATGGCTGTCAGCGCCAACAAGCGGCTGGGATATTTGGAGCGGGGTTTAGTGGAGCTAGGAAGGAAGTTCATCCAGAGGATCGAAAACTGCCAGAATATTGAGGGAAACGAAGGAGAACACCTGGCTAGAGACTACTTGCTGCTGGTACTGCGTGAGCTGGTGAAGCTGTTCAATGGAGCTAAAGATGCCGAGTCTGCGGAAGGTCCTTTTGGGACCAAGTAGTTAGGATCTTTTCATTTTGCTTTAAATGTAATAAGGCCAATGGCCATTAGTGACATTTTATTTTCTTCTATTTTTAGTGTCATTTTGGGATTCGTCTTATTTTTATCAATAAAATGAGGCATTTAGCATTATAAGTTCTCCAATCAACTTGTCTCTAGGCCTACCTCGGGCACAATGAGGCTCCCAAATTAGGACACAAATTATATTCTCGCACTATGTGTTTAAATATCGCAACTTCGTTTTCTTACAACCTGCACTAACTTGCTACCTTTGTTTTTTGTTGTTTTATTCCCCTCCCCAAAGGTTAGCTCGTGCACTCTGGCATCGTTATCACACTCCACAAGATCTAAAGGCCCTCCTCCTCTTCCTTCTCCGAGTCCTATCAGCAACAAGAACAAGGGAAAAATGGAAGATTTGAGCAACATCAGAAAGGAGAACTCAGTTGAAAGGGTAGAGGTTCCTCAGGGTATTCAGGTTTCCAAGGAAAGTGCCTCCCAGCTCGAGCAAAAGTTGTTGAAATTTCAGGAAGAACTGGACCAAGTTCGGAACTTGGCAAGCTTGTCGTTTTCCCTCACCACCCCAGATGTCAACTTTCCCAACACTCAAAACCACACACCTCCACAAAAAATCCCGAAACCACAAAACCAACCCGCTCCCCATCACCACTGCAACACATGCCACACTTCAAACAACACCCCACTGCTCATCCCTGAACCACTAAACTCCACAAATGATCATCTACGCAACACCCCCATCTATGTGGAAACCATACCACACTATACTTAACCTATTTCAAGCACACCTGAGTCTGATGACAAAGACTCTCTTATCAGGAATCTGGCCGCAGAACTCAAGAAGCTGACTAGCTGAGTTCAGGGTGTTGAAGGAAGTAAGGGGATCGAGGGATTGAATTACGAAGACCTTTGCATCCAGCCAGATGTCGAACTGCCCGAGGGGTACAAACCTCCCAAGTTCGAGATGTTTGATGGCACAGGGGATCCTAGAGTCCATTTGAGGACCTACTACGACAAACTGGTCGGAGTAGGGAAGGATGAAAAGATTCGCATGAAGCTCTTTATGAGAAGCTTGAAAGGGGATGCTCTATCTTGGTACATTAGCCAAGACCCGAAGAAGTGGTCGAATTGGGTAAGTATGGCGTCCGATTTCATGGACAGATTCATATTCAACACGGAGAATGCGCCATATGTGTTCTACGTCTAGAACTTAAAGAAGAAACCTACAGAGACATTCCGCGAGTATGCTACTAGTTGGAGATCAGAAACTGCTAAGGCCAGGCCGGCTTTAGAAGAAGAACAAATGAATATGTTTCTCGTCCGGGCTCAAGATCCACAATATTTTGAGAGGTTGATGTTGATTGAAAGATAGAAATTTTCCGACATCATTAAGATAGGGGAAAGAATCGAGGAAGGTATTAAAAGTGGTATGGTCACAAACTTTGAAGCATTACAGGCCACCAACAAGGCTCTACAGTCTGGTGGCACGTCCAAGAAAAGGGATGTGAGTGCCGTGATGGTTGCACAGAGAACAAAGTCCCCAATCAAATACCAAACCTACCCATTACCTCCACTCACATATCAGCCTACCCCAAATTACCAAGCACCTTTGCCCTCTTACCAAGCTCCACCGCCTACTTACCAATCATCTCCACCTCCCACATATCAGCCCACTCCCAGATACTCTCAACCCGCACCTATCTACCAAGCCTACAACACCAAACAATCCCACTATCAATCACCTCCCCCTCGCCAAAATTTCCTTAGATCCCAACCAAACTTTGACCGCAGACCCCCCAAATAGTATACCGCCATTGCTGAACCTATTGACAGCTGTAGGAAAGGCTCAAAGTTGCTGGTTACGTCACCCCTATCCCTACCATAAACCCCGAAAACCCTTCCCAATGGGTCAACCCAAACAAAACCTGTGCATATTATCCCGGCATGAAGGGGCATACCATTGATGAGTGTCGCTCTCTGAAGGATAAGATCCAAGCTCTAATTGACAACAAGATCATTGTGGCAAAGGAGCCTACTCCGAATGTCCGTAACAACCCTCTACCCGACCACAAGGGTGGAGGTGTTCACATGATTGAGATAGAAGACGATTGGGACCCCAAAGGGTCGATTGGATTGATCGCTAAAGGTGACGAGCCAAAGAAACCAACAGTCACCCTTAACCTGATTGTGGTCCAGATGCAACCTTCTGGAGACGCCGAAGTGAACATGTCCATACCACTTGAGTTCGAAGCACCTTTTTCTGCAAAGATGCCAAGGCTTATTGAGGTCGAGTTTAGGTCCACAAAGGCACCTGTACCATTTGAGGTTGTTGTATTACCTCCCAAAGCAAGGGTGCCAATTCTAGTGGCCATGACAACTGTAACACCGTTCCACCCAAAGGCCATACCATGGGATTACACCGCCGAGGCGAGAAGGAAAGGGAAAACAAATCTGGAGAAGCAATTGCAGCACAAGGTATGACAAGAACCGGCAGGGTTTATACTCCAGAACATCTAGCTGAGTCCAGTAAGCAGGCCTCTAGACAACCAAACGTCACTGAAACTGGGCCTAATGATCTATGGAGGAAGATACAAGCCAAAGAGTATTCGGTCATTGATCAGTTGATCAAAACGCCAGCCTAGATCTCTATCTTGGCTCTGCTACAAAGCTCTAACGCCCATAAGAATGCCTTATTGAAGGTACTGAGCGAGGCATATGTGCCCAGCAATATAACTGGAGGAGAAATGGCAAATATTGGAGAGTCACAAAATCACTTTCCACGAAGATGAGCTTCCACCTGAAGGGCTAAGTCACAACAAGGCATTGCACATCACTGTGTAGTGTGAAAATTATTTCATCACCAGAATCCTGATTGACGGAGGGTCCAGCCTCAATATTTGTCCTTTGATGACTCTTAGAACATTGGGATCAAGGATGGAGCCATCACTGTCAAAGCTTTTGATGGATCCCAAAGGTCCACTATTGGGGAAATCCGTTTGTGCCTGCAAATGGGACCGACTTAGTTCGACGTTGATTTTCAAGTGATAAACGTCCCAGCATCTTACAACTTGATATTGGGACGGCCCTGGATCCATACCGTTGGGGCTGTACCATCAACCCTACATCAAGCAGTGAAATTCGAGTGGAATCACCAAGAGGTAATTATTCACGGCGACGATAGCAATCCTATATACAGTCGCCAGACCATCCCAACAATCGGAGGAAAAAAGAAGATAGGAGGAGAAACCTACCATCACATTGAGCGAGTCAACGCCGTGGACAAGGATAAATGGTGGGATAACAAAATTAAAAGTATACTGAATTGGTGTGGATACGAACCTGGCAAGGAACTTGGAAAGAATCTCCAAGGAATCGCTAAGCCTATCAAGTTGAAGAAACACGGTGCCACTTTCGTTTTGGGGTATGAACACACTTGGGATAAGTTCAACCGCTGGTCACCACCATGGTGCAGCCCCTACTACCTGCTGGAGCATCCGATACCTCGCTTAGAGCAGACCTTCCAGCCAGCCGATGTTATATATGGGTCGAAAGAAGAGGAAGCATTGGCGGCAATGAGGAATTTGTCTTTGGATGATGATAATATGGACTATTGTGTCATTTTCAAGGATGAGGGGGAGGAAGGCCCTTCTATACAAGCTGTGAGCCGAGGAGCACACCTCAACAATTGGTCCATCAGAACCACCAGGGCCCGGAAAGCTTTGGGGTAGCAAGGATGAACAAAGCACCATGCATTATCTTTATTTTTAGCTAGTTGACTTTCTTTCCACATGTTTAATATTGAAATAAGAGCTCTAATGTTCAAAACAATTATGAAATTTATCAAAGCATTTTAATTTCTTATAAATCTTGCTCTTATTACTTTTTATCCTTTACTTTATTTACACAACATTACTATTACTTATCTTGATGAACTGACGATTGTGACATGCAACGAGACAACGCAACAAACGGATATAGACTTCGAAAAAGATGATATACCAGAAGAGGTTGTTAAAGAGGTTGAGGATTTTGAGAATAGACCTAAGTCTAACCTGGACGAAACTGAGATTGTCAACCTGGGAGATGCAGAAAATGTCAAGAAACGTGCATCAGTGTTCATCTGTCACCATCAAAAAAGAAAGAGTACACGAAATTTCTAAGGGAATATGAGGACATATTTGCCTGGTCTTATGATGACATGACTAGTCTCAGTACATCTATTGTAGCTCACAAACTGCCAACCGATCCGACATGTCCACCAGGAAAATAGAAGCTCAGGAAGTTCAAACCTGACATGAGTTTGAAAATCAAGAAAGAATCACCAAGCAAGTCAAAGCCAAGATTCTCAAGGTAGTAGAGTATCCAACATGGTTAGCCAATATTGTTCCAGTGCTGAAGAAGGACGGGAAGGTTAGAGTCTGTGTCGACTATCGGGATCTCAACCGGGCCAGTCCGAAAGATGACTTCCCCTTGCCGAACATACACATTCTAATTGACAACTGCGCCAAGCATGAACTGCAGTCGTTCGTTGATTGTTTTGCTGGGTATCATCAGATATGGATGGATGAGGAAGACGCGGAGAAAACAACTTTCATTACGTCATGGGGGATGTATTGTTACAAGATGATGTCGTTTGGGTTAAAGAATGCTGGGGCCACCTACATGAGGACCATGACTACTATTTTCCATGACATGATACACAAAGAGATCGAGGTGTATGTAGACGACGTCATCATCAAATCCAAGAGAGTCACTGACCACATGGAAGATCTGAGGAAGTTCTTCAACAGACTAAGAAGGTACAACTTGAAGCTGAATCCCGCCAAGTGTGCATTCGAGGTTCCTTCCCGAAAACTACTTGGGATCATTATGAGTCGCTGAGGAATAGAACTGGATTCGTCAAAGGTCAAAGCCATCCAAGAATTGCCACCACTGAAGAACAAGAAAGAGGTTATGAGTTTCTTGGGAAGACTTAACTACATCAGCCAGTTCATAGCTCAATCTACTGTCATTTGTGAGCCAATGTTTAAGATGTTGAAGAAGGATGCCGTTACCAAATGGACTGATGATTGTCAAAAAGCCTTTGACAGAATCAAGGAATACCTGTCAACGCCGCTAGTTTTGGTCCCGCCCGAGCTGGGTAGACCTCTATTACTCTACCTTGCAGTATTGGATGGAGCTTTCGGTTGTGTTCTGGGGCAGCATGATGAAACGGGAAGAAAGGAGCAGGCCATCTATTATCTCAGCAAGAAGTTCACCCCGTATGAGGCCCGATATTCTCGATTGGAACACACCTATTGTGCTCTGACTTGGGTAGCTCAGAAGTTGAGGCACTATTTCTGTGCCTATACTACTTATCTCATATCAAGAATGGATCCTTTGAAGTACATCTTTCAGAAGCCCATGCCCACTGGCAAGCTAGCCAAGTGGCAAATCCTGCTGAGTGAATTCGACATTATTTACGTGACTCAAAAGGCAATCAAAGGACAAGCACTGGCAGATCATCTTGCTGAAAATCCCGTGAATGGAGAATACGAGCCTCTAAAGACGTATTTTCCTGATGAAGAGGTGTCTTTCATAGGGGAAGATATTGCAGAATCCTATTATGGTTAGAGAATGTTTTTCGACGGAGCAGCAAACTTCAAAGGTGTTGGCATAAGAGCGGTCCTCGTATCAGAAACCGGCCAGTATTATCCTGTGTCTGCCAAGCTTAGGTTCCCGTGCAACAACAACATAGCCGAGTACGAAGCCTGCATCTTAAGGCTCAAGATAGCTATTGACATGCACATTCAGGAATTGCTAGTGATCGGAGATTCAGACCTGCTTATACATCAAGTCCGAGAAGAATGGGCAACCAAGAACTCCAAGATACTCCCTTATCTGCATTATGTACATGAGTTAAGGAAGAGGTTCACAAAGACAGAGTTCCAACATGTTCCCAGAGTTCAGAATGCGTTTGTCGATGCATTGGCTACCCTATCGTCCATGATACAACACCCAGACAAGAACTTCATTGATCATATTCCGGTAAAGATCTATGATCATCCAGCTTACTGTGCTCATGTAGAAGAAGAAGCAGACGGAAAACCTTGGTTTCACGATATCAAGGAATATTTGACAAAAGGGGAATATCCAGAACTCGCAAATCCTACTTAGAAGCGCACACTTCAGAGATTATCTAATAACTTCTTTCATAGCGGAGGAATCCTGTATAGGAGGACTCCTAATTTGGGATTACTAAGGTGTGTCGACGCAAAGGAAGCATCCAGGCTATTGGAGGAAATTCATGCAGGGACCTGTGGTCCACATATGAACGGCTTTGTCTTAGCCAAGAAAATACTCCGAGCTGGTTATTTTTGGATGACTATGGAAACAGACTGCATCCAGTATGTCCGAAAATGCCATTGTTGTCAGATACATGCAGGCATGATAAAGGTGCCTCCAAACGAGCTTACTGCAACAAGCTCGCCATGGTCGTTCGCCGCTTGGGGAATGGATGTTATCGGACCTATCGATCCTGCTGCATCAAACGGGCACAGGTTCATTCTAGTGGCAATTGATTATTTCACCAAATGGGTTGAAGCAGCATCGTACAAAGCAGTAACTAAGAAAGTGGTAGCAGATTTTGTCCGCGGCCGTATTGTTTGTCAGTTCGGAATTCCGGAGTCAATCATCACTGATAATGGTTCCAATCTCAACAACGACCTGATGAAAGCCATGTGTGAAACCTTCAAGATCAAACACAAGAATTCTATAGCTTATAGACCTTAGATGAACGGAGCTATAGAAGCCGCCAATAAGAATATCAAGAAGATACTAAGGAAGATGATAGAGAAGCATAAACAGTGGTATGAGAAGTTATCATTTGCTTTATTAGGATACCGCACCAAAGTTCACACATCAACCGGGGCAACTCCCTATATGTTGGTTTATGGTACAGAAACAGTCATTCCCGCCGAGGTAGAAATTCCCTCCTTGAGAATCATACAGGAAGCAGAACTTGACGATGCAGAATGGGTAAGGAGTCGCTACGAGCAGTTAGCTATTATATATGGGAAAAGAATGAATGTAGTTTTCCATGGTCAACTTTATCAGAACAGAATGTCCAGAGCCTTCAACAAAAGAGTCAAGCCGAGGTAGTTTACACCGGGGCAGCTGGTGTTACAGAAGATTTTCCCGCATCAAGATGAAGCCAAAGGGAAGTTCTCTCCCAACCGGCAAGGTCCATACATGGTTCACTGGGTTCTAGCCGGAGGAGCCCTCATACTTGCAGAAATGGACGGTGAAGTTTGGCCGAAACCAATCAATTCAGATGCAGTGAAGCGATCCTATGTGTAACTCTTTCGATTTCCTGTATGATGTAATTTGAACTACGCCTGACTTGATTCCCATTTAAGAGGGGATACGTAGGCAGCCTAGGGGTTCGGTCACAATTCAATAAAATTTTTATTTCCTCAGCTATTAGAAACTAGGGCAGAGTTTTGAAGAAGACCCTCAAAATTCCGAAGTTAATTTCAGCCATTTATCGCACGCAGCCGTCAGAAGCACCAGCCTAGTAAACTGGGGCAGAATTTTAAGGACGACCTTCAAAATTCCGGAGCGAGAGAGGTTGCAATGTCTTGAACCGCGTCGCATTCGTCGGTTCATCTAAAGAAAACTATTTTAAATTATGTATTTATGTAATACATAGTAAATTATGTATTTACTATTTTAAATTATGTATCAAAATTGCTTTGTTTAGCAACGCTACCCCAATGATACACAATGCCAATCAGGACAAGCGAAGCTCATGGGGAAACGAACTAACATTCCCCCCCCTTTACAAAACTCATGATTTTTCTATGGATGCAGGCACTCAAGTCGTAAAATCATCAGATATATCTATACACTCATACTTCCCGAGAATACAACTCTCGGAATCATCACCTATTTACAGTTGCTATCCGTACACATCATCTACAGCAGCCACAATATAGCAATAAGTATCAGCTAAGAGATTTCATTACTATTTGCCTTTTATTTTCTGCATTGCATAAGGCTACCTTTCTGACTTCCGAGGTTAAGCTCTACCTCCATCTGCATTTCTCTGCATTGCATAAGGCTACCTTTCTACCTTCCAAGACTAAGCTCTATCTCCATCTGCATTTTCTGCATTGCATAAGGCTACCTTTCTGCCTTCCGAGGTTAAGCGCTACCTCCATCTGCATCTTTTGCATTGCATAAGGCTACCTTTCTGCCTTTCGAGACTAAGCTCTGTCTCCATCTGCATTTTCTGCATTGCATAAGGCTACCTTTATGCCTTCCGAGGTTAAGCTCTACCTCCATTTGCATCTCCTGCATTGCATAAGGCTACCTTTCTGCCTTCCGAGGTTAAGCTCTACCTCCATCTGCATGGCTGAAATACTGCCACCTTATTTCTCTTGCATGGCTGAAATATTGCCACTCTTTATTTATGTCTTGCATCGGCTGAAAGATCGCCACCTTCTACATTTTCATGGGCTGAAAGATCACCAAATTGTCCAAAGGCGTCATTGTTCGGAGGCACCATTTTCATAGCCCGAGAACGCCATGCCATAGCCTGAGGACCCCATTTTATCTTTTGTATATCATTATTCAAAGACATCATGGTTGGGAGGCATCATCCTCATATCCCGAGAACATCATTTCATAGCCTGTGAATCCTTTGTCATACGCTTCATGGCCCAGGACATCATGGTCCGAGGACGTCATCCTAACCGTCCAAAGACAGCATTCACGGTCCAACGGGAACTTGCATCACATTTAAATTTATGCACAATATATAGATGCTGGTATTGTTCATTCGCAGGTACACCGGCTAGCAACGGCTGTCTCAGCAGGAGCGATCCCGCTCCAGTTCCCGCAGCCTATCAGACTCTGACCATCCTTTCTCAACCCGAACATCGCGTCTGCTAATCTCCATCGGCATACTCTGCCGATGGATCCCGAACTACATATGGCCTGATTCCTATAATACCAAGGATATGTAGGCAACTTAGAAACCACAGCTCGGTCAAAACTCTTCAAAATCGTTTCATTCGGTCAAAATTGACCATCATATCTTTACCTGGCAACTCTTTCATCCTTCCCGGGTAAAGAGGGGCAGCTGTTGATACCAATTTTTCCCTATATATTTTTATATACAAAATACTTTCAAAATAGCATGTACATACATATATAAGCATGTCCAAGAGTTTTTGTATTTTTTCCTAATCTTTAAGATTTTAAAATCAATTTATCGTCTATTTTTAGCAGTACAAAATCCAAAATTTATTCCCAAGATTATCATTTTGGTGAATAACTTATTTTATTTTCATATTTACACCAAAGTGTAATTAAGGTGATTTTTGTATATTTTTTACAAATCTATTTGGTATTTTAAGCTAAATTGCATGTAATTGCAATTATAGCCTATTTCACGATTAGTAGCATTTTATAATTATAAAATTATTTCCAGTATTTTTAAATTAATATTTATATAGTATTTGTTGGCTCAGTGTTTTTAATTTACTTTTAAAATTATTATTACTATTTTTATAAAATAAAAAAGGAAAATAGGCTATTTAACACTTAGCCCATTTCTATTTCAATTACAGCCCTTTCACCTTTCAATTTTGGCCCTCAATTTGACCCAATTCCGCCCCCAAATTAAACCAGCCCAATCCCCAAATTACCCGACCCCTGACCCAATTAAAAAAAACCCACCCGACTCCCCTTTGATCCAGGTCGTTGATCATTTTGATCAACGACTGTAATTCACCCTTTCCTTTTTTTCCCAAACCCCCCTTTTGACCTAATTCATTTCACCTGAGATGCCGCTTTTGAACCCCTTCATCTCTCAAATCCTTTCGAGCCTCTCCGAAACCCTAATCGTCTCCCACCTTATCTCACCAAGTTTCCACCGGAATCCATGGCGTATCCGGCCATGGATGGTCTGTACTCATACTTTCTCACTATCAGACTTAAACTATTCAAGGTTTTGAAGCCTGACTTAAATGTCTCTCTTCATATCCTTCTCAGATCTATAGATCTATGGCTTCTCCGGCCATTACCCTGGCATGTTCAAGCAATATGAGTCGTTTCGACTCAGGATCTGACTTTCCTCAAGACCTTTCTCATTTCTAAGGTTTTCTCTGCATCGCTAAGCCATCTGAGGTTCCGTACTCGCCTATTTTTCTTAGATCTGTGATATGTCTGGGCTTTACTTGACATTTTAAAAGGTTTTTCCCCAAATTTCTTTTTCAAAATCGCTCAATTTCAATTTTATGGTTTCTGAAAAAGTTTCTTCAAATATCTTTCTGTTCTTTCTTCATGTGTGTTTACCTATGTTATACTCGTATGCTTTCTTTTCTACTATGTTTGAGTTTGCTCTCTTGTTTCCTTTCTATTATGCAAGATTCTTCTACTTTTGTTGTTATTCTTATACTCACATGTTAATCCTTATTCTTTGCTATACATGTTTATGGTTGAGTTCTTTGATTTTGTTCACTTTATTTAGCTCTGTTTGTGTTCTTGCTAAGCATATTTCACCTACTTTTGTTTAAGCTCGTATCATCTCTTTCTTCTGAACTTGTTTAAACTCCGAGTTTTCTCAAGCATGTTCTCATGACCTTGAATCAGTTCTTTCTATCATGTATGTTTGTTTCTCATAAAGTCTTTGGAAGAGACTTCTGAGCCTCTTTCAATGACCTGCTCTCTCACCTCTATGTCTGACTCAATTCGAAACCCTAGGATTTGGGGGTTTCTTTGGCAAGTGATATTAGGGTTCCACTTTGGGACCCTAGGCTTTCAGAGTTACTATGAGTCTGTAACTAAACTCGATTCCCTTTTGTTTGTGACTCTAAGGCTTTCAATGTTAGACTCTTTTTCTGAGTAACCTGACGATTCCTTTCGTTTGATTGGTATGTTTATATATGTGAAATTTCTCTTTTAAAAGGTTTTTACCAACTGATTGATTGATTCTGAAATCCTTTTAATAAGGCTGACGAATTGTCACTGATTTTTCTTCGACTGAACCCTGTTTACCTATTCCTGACTTGGTTCATTCGAACTAAGCCTGTAATGTTGATTTTACTGGCTGTCTGATTGATTCCCTTTCCTTTTTCTTTACAAACCAAGTACCAATGGACTTTCTCCTTAAATACACTCTATGTATTTACCCTTTTATGCTACTGTGAAAAGATTTTAATCAAATTTCTTTCCTCAATTGTATTCAACCCATTTGAAATCAAATCCCATAACTGAAGGGAGATCATATGACACTGATTTCAAAGTTATTTCCTTACCTTTTCTTACTCGTTTTCTGCACTATAAAAGGGACTACCCTTCTACACTTTTGACACCACTTCGAGTTCAATACGTCGAACTTTTAGATCAATACTTTCAACTTATTTACACACTTTATTGCTTTGAGTTCAATACTCTTAAAACATTCTGCTCTTTTCTGGGATCGTTTGGAACTTTTTCTTGCAACTTGGCCTTTTCAAGACTACTTTTACTTGTTTGTTTTCCCTGAAACTGGTGTGTTCTAATTTAGCTTTCCTGCCTCACCCCTATGTGTTTATTTATAGTTTTCTACAATCATGTTTACTTTGTTGTTCATGATTAATGTTAACTATGTGTGCTCTTTCCTTGCATCTGTTTTCTGTTATGAATCCCTACCCATATTACCTTCTATGTGTTTGAGTTAAGGTTCATAGCCTGGTAGTATCCAAATTACTACCCAGATCCAAACCTGATCCTCAATGGATCCTACGTCCCAATTTTGGCTGACAGGCTGGTCAGGGGTGTGCCAGCACTCCCAATTGTAGGGCATGACTGCTAGCCTGTCATGGCTTTCCCTGATCCCCCCCACGCACTTACACTTACTCTTAGGAACTTTGACACATCCCAAGTATGAGAAAGGATTTTGGAAATCCAATCCTGGAAGTTGGTTTATCTCATATTGTTGGACTTTGAGTCTGAATTAGGCTGTTTGGTTGTAGCTGGAACTTCTGATGTAATTTATTACCTTTTTTTTTAGTCATTTGGGTCTGTAATAATTTGTAATTACTATTGGGGATGGCTAGTGGAAAGGGATGGGATGAATGTATGCAAAGGGTAGATAACTTGCCTATAGGATTTTCTGATTCCTGCATTCACATAAACAACATGCCTATAGGTTACTTATAAATTTCTGCATCTTAGAAATTATGCCTATAAATTCTGCATTTCTGCATATAGAAATCATGTATCTAGGTTTCTGCATTTCTGCATATAGAAATCCTGTATCTAGGTTTCTGCATTTTTGCATATAGAAATCCTGTATCTAGGTTTCTGCATTTCTGCATATGGAAATCTTGTCTTTAAGTTTCTGCATTTCTGCATATAGAAATCATGATCATAGGTTTTATACACTTCTGCATATACATGTCATTAGGCAAACAATCATAGGTTTAATAATAATTAACTTCATTCTAGATATCATGCCTATAGGACTCTTGCATTTTTTCAATCGTTTAAAAACCAATAACGCTTAGAAATCATGCTTATAGGAGTAATCAATTGAATCAGTTTTGCTATTCCATCTCTGAGTTTAAAATTAGTAGTAATATAGTTTACAATCTGCAGAACTCTTGTTTATAAAACCAGTAATCCTTTCTTTAAAATCATTATTGTTAGATGTCATGCCTATAGGTCTCACCTAGGCAAACCATTAGGTGATTAATTAATTGTGTCAGTTTTGATAAACTACAATCAGACAAGGCTAATTCGGACTCCTCATCTGAGAAATATGTGATAAATCAGTCTATCCTAATGCTTTAATCTAGACCATAACCAGTATTTGAAGTCATGCTATATATTTGCTCCTCTGAGTGAGGATGCTTGTTTGAGCCTTATCTGCTATTTGTTTTTCCCCTAATTACTTATGTGTTTTGTTTGTCGCCTAGACTTTTTATCCTTTTAAAACTCTAGAAAGCCCCAACTCCCTCCCCTTTAGGATTAGTAGTCTCAAATGTCTTCCGGTACTGATAGGATTGGGACGGGTAATAGCATGCAATAAGAAACGATACTATTCCTTAATACCTTAACGGGGTGGGAAGGGTATATATGGATATGATGACCTAGGCGCTAATACCACGTGTAGCCCCTCTTTTGAGGAGTGATTATCGGGTGTTGCATTGATGTGATCCATATTATTTGTAAACCTAGGACCCCTTTTCCTTTATTTGTTTATTTTATTTTCAACTATTTCTTTAAAATTTATGCTTTCTTTACTTTCGTCAAACTCTCAACTTGCTTGCAATATTATGTGAAAACCCCCCTCTACTTGAGACTTCTATTTGCTTACTTGTTATTCAAAGTCACAATTGTAACATGGTCGGGAACCACACTAGTGGATCTTGGGGGGTGCCTAACACCTTCTCCTCGAGATAATTTCTAGCCCTTACCCGAACTCTGGTTTTCCAACTCGAACTCTTCTTTAGTGTCCTAATACACTTTAATCATTAGGTGGAGACTCTTCAACCCAAAAAACCCAATTCCCAAGAGGGAACGAGTTATCCTCACAAATGTCATGAACTCGATTTTGCCTTAGAAAAAGAGGGTGCGACAGCCACCCGACAGGGTTTTTGACTTTTGCATTAATTTGGCTCCAGGTACTCATCTCATTTCTATTCAGCTATATCGTACGGCCCCGCCAAAGTTGAAGGAATTGAAAAAATAGTTGCAAGACTTGCTCGATAAGGGCTTTATTAGACCTAGTGTCTCGCCCTAGGGTGCGTTGGTGTTGTTTGTTAAGAAGAAGGATGGGTCGATGAGGATGTGCATAGATAACCGGTAGTTGAACAAAGTCACCATCAAGAACAAGTATCCATTGCCGAGGATTGATGATTTGTTTGATCTGCTTCAGGGTGCCAAAGTATTTTTGAAGATTGATTTGAGGTCCAGCTACCATCAGTTGAGGATTAGGGCATCCGATGTCCCTAAGACAACTTTTTGTACTCGGTACGGGCATTATGAGTTTTTAGTGATGTCATTTGGGTTGACGAACGCCCCAGAAGCTTTTATGGATTTGATGAACCGGGTGTTCAAGCATTATCTGGATACCTTTGTGATTGTTTTCACTGATGATATCTTGATCTACTCTCGTAGTCGAGAGGAGCATGAGCAGCACTTCGAGTCGTTCTTCAGACTTTGAGAGACAGTCTGTTGTATAATAAGTTTTCGAAATGTGAGTTTTGGTTGAGTTTAGTAGCATTCCTGGGTCACGTCTATCGTGCCCCCCTTTTTCCCTCCACAGAGAAAAGTCCGGGTTCCGACGTTCATGGGGGTAATAACTCATTTCCTTTTGGGAATTGGGTATTTGAAGAGTCGCCACCTAACGGATTATGGTGCGTTAGGGCACCCAGAGTGGTTAACTCTTGGATTGGTTTGCATTATCAGATATTTAGGGTAAGGGCACGAAATAACCTTGAGGGGAAGGTGTTAGACACCCTTCTCGATCCACAACGTTGGGTTCCGACCGAACTTATACGTATGAATTAGCCCTTTATCAAATAAGTAGTTTTAACCACATAATTACAAATAAGAGCAGGTTTTGGACATTACATGACTCAAATAATGAGACAAAGGAAAGGCTTAAACATATTGTATACATATGGAAAGTGAAGGGAATTCGGGAAGGAGGGGTCCTAGGTTGGTTAGCCTACAGGATCACCCCATGCAATGTCTGGTAAACACTCCTCAATGAGGGGCTACACGTGAAATTAGCGCGTAGTCATCATATACATATCTACCCTTCCCACCTCTTAGTTATTAAGGAAAGTGTTGGTTAGCGATCTCTATTGCGTGCTATTACCCGTCCCTTCTTAATGGTCCTGGAAGAGGTTAAGACCTCTACCTATGGGCAGTTCTAGACAGACCCCTAAGGTTTAAAGGAGAAAATACTAAGGCGACAAGTAAGAACACATAGGACCTCAACAAATAAAAGTATGAAATAGCAGATAAGAGGCTCAGGTTCACCTCCATAGATAATGCAAGTAAACAGCATGACTCAAACACAAACAAGGGCAGTATTATTAAACAGGATCCTAAGACATGATGTCTAGGTGAGTATCAAAACATAAGAGATATGCAGATTGGTTTATAACTCAGAAGTAGCGGCCCCATCAGTTTACCTACTGATTTTAAGCATGTTAAACATTAAGCAGCAAACACGAAGAGGCAGTTTTTAGACTTATAAGAGTTGGTTACCTAAGGCTTGCCTAGACGTGGGATAGTGCACAGTTCTTACCAGAATTATTAAAGAAAACTGTTATAAATTATTTTAGCTAATCATGCCATTCTAGGTGTCACAAAATACAGGATCACTACCAATTTGTTTAAAAATAGGGTGAGACTATTTATATTCATTTTCATGCATCAGTAGTTTAACTAGGTGTAGTCTGAGCGGGTGTGAACGATATCCTAAAACAGGGTATCTAATATGCACACAAAGTGATTTATCTGCAGGATTCCTAAAGCATGATTTCTAAATGCATAGCATGATTGCAGAGTTTCCAAAAGCACGATTTCTAAATGCATAGAAGGTTACAGCATCGCAGAGCATCATTTCAAGTGTGCAGTAGCAATAGTTTATTTAGTGTCGTTTATCCTAGAAATAGGATTTCTAAGTGATAACAAGAATGTCAAAGTGAGATGTTGAAAACAGTATACATGAAACCTAGGAGCATGGTATCTAATGCATGATATGCTTTGCATGGATTGGTCCTAAATATGAATTCTAATGCACATACAGAAAATATAAACCTAAAGCATGTTTTCTATCCTTTGATATCATGTATAGCCACCCTCCCCTTTTCACTAGCCAACCCTAATATTCGTTTATAATAATTATTACAAACCAGTTGAATAAATTACACAAATAGATAAAGGAAAATAAGAAGTTACACTATAGAGAGCCTGAAGCAGACCCATATTTCATAACCTCAAATGCCTATGTGTTTCATAGCCTTTTTATGTCCGGGTGTGTCAGAGTTCCCTAAGGTCCTCAAGGATCCCAAGCAGTGCTCACACCCAGATTTCATAACCAGAACTGAGTAAGTGCAGTGTGGAAGAGCCAGATCCAGTCCAACAAAGTTCAGAGGGAGCTCACAGGAATCTCAAAGCAGTCACACATTGGGGGGCAAACCTGTCACGACCCCAAATACCCGGTCGTGATGGCGCTTATCACATTACTAGGCAAGCCAACCCAAACCATTAATCACATCGAATTTCCTTTATAAAATCATTTTCTAACACAGGTTTAAATACCAATTTTCATAAGAAGTACAAAACAACTAAGAGTGTGGGGAAATCAATAAAACAGTAAACCAAAATAGCCCAAACATCTGGTGTCACGAGTCTAGAGCCTCCAAAATATACAAATCTGACTGTCTGATACAAAACAAGTCTAAAATGTGGAAAATAAGGATAGAGGAAGAAAATAGGGTTGAGAATGCCATACATCTACCTTGCAATCTCAGGCAAACCCTGACAATGCTGAGGAAACTACTCTGCCGCTCGGGCACCTGGATCTGCACACACGGTGCAGGGAGTAATGTAAGTACGCCAACTCAGTAAATAACTAAAGTAAATAAGGGCTGAAAGCAGTGACGAGCAATTAAAATCATATAAAGGAGTAAAGAACAGAATCACAGATCAAACTCCACAGTTTAAAACCAGTTTCGTCATAAAATCTTCAGTTTCATTTGGAATACTTGAAATCATTCACTTAGCAACTTTTCAACAGAGGCTTATTTTAAAAGAAGAGTAAAATCAGTGAAAATATCATAAATGGGCCCCTTGGGCAAGGAATCACTCAGAACATGGCCTCTCGAGCAGCCTCTTAGTCACTCGTGACTTAGCTCTCGTCACTCAATACTCACACTCAGCACTCAGGCTAATTAATATCTCATAATAGTAATAATCATAGTAACTATTGCGGCGTATAGCCCGATCCATAGCTTATAGTCGACTACGCTCACTAGGGTTCTACAGACTCCGGAGGAGCTCCTACAGCCCAAGCATCATATCGTTGCGGCGCACAGCCCAATCCAATATATATACTACTACGGCGTGCAACCCGATCCATATAAGTATCGCTGCGGCGTGCAGCTCGATCCATAATAATATACATATATAATCCTTACCATTAGGTCCTCAACCTCTCTCTTATTAACCTCACAGTCACTCGGGCATAATAGTAGAATTCAGGGAAACTCAGTCCAAACAGTCCTCACATTAAGAAGTAGAGTGATAAAAACCAATTTTTAAACAATAAACAGGTAAAACATGACTAATGATATGCATTCAATCAAATACAGTGAGGAAAACAGTAAAAATTCCCCTAAGGGTGTCAACAGGTCGGCATAAGGCCCCAAACATGGCATACAACCCATAATACAGTGTAAATGTCTAAAATACAGAATATATAAGATTTCAAATCAAATACGTGGCTTAATAGTTGCTACGGGACAGACCAAGTCACAATCCTTACCCGTGCACGCCCACACGGTCGTCACCTAGCATGTGTGTCACCGTATTTATCAAAACAATTTGAATATGGGGGTTTTCGTACCCTCAGTTCCAGATTTACAATGGTTACTTACCTCAAACCGGATGAAAATACTACTCCGCGATGCCTTTGCCTCACACCTCGGCATTAACTCGCGCCGAATCTACCCAAAATCAGAATCATAACATTAGAATAGACTAAACGGACGAAGCCCATACGAAATAAATCAAATTATACCAAGAATCCCGAAATTGGCCAAACCCAACCCCTGGTCCCACATCTCAAAACTCGACAAAAATCACATCAACAGAATCCTTATCCTTCCATGAGTTCATTCATACTAAGAACACTGAAATCGGAGTCCAAATGACCCCTCAAATTCCCATTTTAAGGTCTCTTAATCTCAATCCCTAATCCCCAATTTTCTTCCTTAATCTCCACTAATACCATGATTAAACAATAGAAAAATGATCATAAACCAAAATAATGAAGCTTAGGGAACTTACTCAACTGTTTCCCTTCGATTTTCCCTTGAAATCACTACCCTAGCTCGCTTTCCATCTTAATAAATAGAGAACTTAGCAAAATTTCGCGAAGGAAACAATATATACCTTTTGTCCCAGTAATTCCGCACGTGTGGCCCAGATACTGCTTCTGCGGTACCGCATTTGCGGTCGATAAACAGCTACTGCGGCTTTCAGTTAAAAGTCCAAAATTGCACCTGCGACCAAGTAGCCGCGCCTTCGCTATCGTAGGTGCTCAACCGATCGCATCTGCGGCTCCTGCCCTTCCCCTCCTTAACTGCTTCTGCGGTCCTTTCCTCGCATCTGCGACGTTGCACCTACAGTCCCCAATTCGCAGGTGTGGAAACAACAGAAGCAGAAAATCCTGCAACTTCACCCAAAAACTCCAACTCTCTCTCAACCACCCGAAAACACCCCGAGGCCCCGGGACCTCAACCAAAAGCACAAACATATCCCATAACCTTATTCGAACTTATACCAATCTTCGAAACACCTCAAATGACATCGAATCAACCAAAACACATCAGATTCAAGCCTAAGTTTCCAAAATCTTCTAAATTACGCGTTTGATCAAAACCCTAACCGAAACACGTCTGAATGACCTGAAATTTTGCACACACATCCCAAATGACCCAACAGAACTACTACAACTCTCCGAATTCCATTCCGACCCCTATATCAAAATCTCATCTATCAACCGGAAAACGCCAAAATACCAATTTCACTAATTCAAGCTTAAATCTACTCCGGGCCTCCAAAACACATTCCAATCACACTCCTAAATCCCAAATCACCTCCCGAAGCTATCTGAAGTATCAGAACTCATATCCAAGCCCTCTAACACATAATTCAACATTCGGTTGACTTTTTCAACTTAAGCTTCCCCAAAAGAGACTAAGTTTTTCAAAACTTCTCAAAACCTTTCCGAACCCAAGCCAACCAACCCGATCACATATATAACCGATAGACAAAGTAGTAAGAAGCAGAAATGGGGAAAAATGGAGCGGTAACTCATGAGACGACTGGTCGAGTCATCACAAGAACTTAAGGACCTAGGAGTAGAGTGAGAGTGCTTGACAGAGTTTTGAAAAGGTTTTAATAGGAAAGCAGTATTTGAAAAAGACTCAGTTGAAATTGTTTTATAAAATAGGAGAGTTTGTTCAGTAAAAATTGTTTTGACAAGAGTTATGTAATCAATCAAACAACAGATCAAACATATAGCCAAGACAGATTCAGCAACACTCAAACAACAGTCCTTCACACAGGGGTGATGGGAATTGGGGACACATAGAGCACATAATATATAAGAGCATAGCAGTTCTTGTGGGGGTTTATGGGATTAGGGGATAGCTAGTGGTACCAACACAGTATGAATTTCAGAATCAATCATAGAATCGGACATTTAAAGTGACAGATCAGTATGCAAAGTAAATGCATATCAAATTGGATAACAAGTAGACAAGCATTCAAAACAGGGTAGAGTCACATTGAGATAGACTACCAGGGGAGTAGAACATGTTCTGAAATGCCCTAAGAGGGTTAGACTAGCACGCTAGATGAAGCAGTAATGTAAACATGTCAATTACATGCTGAACAACAGAACCATAGATAGAAACAAATTAGAAACATGATAAACTGAAGTAGTAAAAGAAACATATTGGTTTTGGGACTTGAATTGAAACCAGAACATACCAGTAAAGAGATAGTAAATACAAAGTGAAGAATAGGAGAGCACAATAATTAACCTTGGCTTGCAGCCAGCTAACTCAGAATAATAGCAAATAACCAAAGAAAGAGAGCAGAAAAGTTTTGAGTGTAAGAGAGTTTGAACTAATGTGTTTGTATGTGTTGACTGTTAATAAGAGAGCATATATATAGTAGTTTGAAACTATGTAAAATAAGGTAAGAATCACAATTGTATACTAATTATGGAACTCAGAACCAATTAGAACAAAATTAGTACAAGTACTCCCTTAATTAAGGGAATCAATTCAAACAGTAGGAACAAGCAGAAAATAAGGAAAGAAATCAATGTATAATTGGAGCATAACAGACAAGGAAATAATTCAAACATAGTAGGCACAGAGTAAACAATTAGGGCTAGGTTCATAAGATTATAATTAAGGAAATAATATAAGAATCAATTAACAGTATAGTCAGCCATGTAATAAGGCAAGAAGTAAACTAAAGGTCGGAAATCAGTCAAGAATATTACCATAGGAAATCAGTAAAGGATATCAATCACAGAAAATTAGGGATTCAACTAGAAATAGTACTGATTAGAGGAAATTACAACAAATTTCTGTCAATAAACAAAGTAAACATAATATAGGCGGGAGAAGCAAAGTTAGAAACCCTAATGAGCATAAAGGGGGATAGAAAATCACAAAGACTCAGAACATATGCATGAGAAACAGACATACGCACAAATCAGACGAGCAAAGACAGTCTCAGAACCCAGGATTAAAACCAAAAAATTAGAGTTCTTAACATAGTTAGTCATGTAAAAGGGAAAACCTAAATAAATCATTTAAACATAGTAAAAATTGTAGAATAACACTTAAAATCAAAGAAAAACTCATTTTGAAAAGGGTTAAGAAACCTTAGTTATGAAGATGAAGAGACGTTTTGAAAAAAATCGGAAAGATTCTCATGGAAAATAGTAAAATAACTCAAAATACTCTGCGATCTGTTACATATCTAAAGAGTCAAGATATGAAACTAGGGTTTGAGAGAGAGATAACCTAGAGATAGAGATATTCCGGCTTAAAAGCCATAGATCCAGTCGGAAAATAGAAAGATCTTACTCAGACGGGCCAAGGTGGCCTCAGAATGGTGAGCATAGGCCCAGGGGGAAGAGAACAGCCACTGGTCCCTTGAGGACCTCAGAGATGGCAAGAATCCGGGCATGGGGGAGCCATAGAGGCTAGGGGGTGGTAGAGAACCACCATTAATACCGGCGAGCCAACGACTGGCGAGTTGGAGCCATGATTTAGCAAAGAGAGCTTGAGAGAGAATTAGAGGGTGTGGCGGTGGAGAGTGATGAGAGAATGAGGGTTTGGGGGGGGTATGGTCTTAGGTTAATTTAGGAAAGAGTGAATCTAGGTCGTTGATCAAAATTGATCGAAGGCCAAGATTAAATCAGGTCTGGGCCGAGTAGATTTAGGAATTGGGCTTTGAGGTATTGGGCTAATTTAATTGAGGTTTGGGACTGGTTTAAATAGGCTAAAATTGAAATAGGATGGGCTATTTCTTAAATACGCAATTTAAATTATTTAAAATAGTTTGTAAAATAGCTAATAATTATAAAAATAAATTTCGTGCATAGAAAATAGTTTTAAATGATTATTTAGTATTTTAAAATACAAATGAATAATTTATAGTAAAATAGTACAAAATTATATGCTTGGTCTATAATTGCAAAGTTATTGCAATTATAGCCAAAAGATGCCAATTTGGCTAATTATGGAATAATTTGGTCTTAATAGGACCATAAGTAATAAATTAAATCAAGAAATGCTTTTGAAATCATTTGTGATGCAATTTTGTAATTATTTATTAGGAAATAAAATGCTGGATAAATTAAAAAAATATAGAAAAATTGTGGAAAAAATACCAATTGTATGATTTTGAAGGTACTATGCAATTTAAAATATTTTTGGGACAAATTGGGTATCAACGACGTCGTATCAGCAGAGGGTATTCAGTGGATCCTAAGAAGATTGAGGCAGTCAAGGACTGGCCTAGACCCACATCAGCTACAGAAATTCGGAGTTTCTTGGGTTTGTCGGGTTATTACCGTTGGTTTGTGGAGGGGTTTTCATCTATAGCAGCCCGATGACCAGGTTGACCCAGAAGGGTGTCCAATTCAGGTGGTCGGACGAGTGTGAGGCGAGCTTTTAGAAGCTCAAGACAGCTTTTACTATGGCGTCGGTATTGGTATTGCCCACAGGTTCAGGGCCACATATAATATATTGTGATGCATCTCGTATTAGACTTGGTGCGGTGTTGATCTAGAATGGAAAGGTTATTGCATATCTTTTGCGATAGTTGAAGATCTACGAGAACAAATATCCAGTTCATAATTTGGAGCTAGAAGTCATTGTTCATGCACTGAAGATTTGGAGGCATTATTTATATGGCGTGTCGTGTGAGGTGTTCACGGATCACAAGAGTTTGTAATACTTGTTCAAGAAGAAGGAGCTAAATTTGAGGCAGAGGAGGTGGTTGGAGCTATTGAAAGACTATGATATCACCATCTTATATCATCCTGGGAAGGCCAATGTAGTAGCCGATGTATTGAGTAGGAAGTCAGCCAGTATGGGCAGCCTTGCGTATATTCCAGTTGGTGAGAGACTGCTTGTTTTGGATTTTCAGGCTTTAGCCAATCAGTTCGTGAGGTTGGATGTTTCTAAGCCCACCCGTATTCTAGCTTGCACAGTCGCTCATTCTCCATTATTTGAGCGTATCAGAGATCGGCAATATGATGATCCTCATTTTCTTGTCCTTAGAGACATAGTGCGGCACGGAGGTGCCAAGTAGGTTACAGTTGGAGATGATGGAGTATTGAGGATGCAAGGTCGAGTTTGTGTGCCTAATGTGGATGGATTTCATGAGTTGGTTATAGAGGAGGCCCATAGTTCCCGGTATTCCATTCATCTGGGCGCCACTAAGATGTATACATGCGGCAACATTATTGGTGGAGGAGGATGAATAAGGATATTGTTGCGTACGTAGCTCGGTGTTTGAATTGTCAGTAGGTAAAGTACGAGCATCAGAGACCTGGTGGTTTGCTTTAGAAGATTGAGATTCTTGAGTAGAAGTGGGAGCGTATCACTATGGACTTCGTCGTTGAACTCCCAAGGACTCAGAGGAAGTTCGATGCAGTATGGATTATTGTGGATAGGCTGACCAAGTCAGTGCATTTCATTCCTGTGGCGGTTTCCTATTCTTCGGAGCGATTGGCCGTGATCTATATCTGGGAGATCATTCGTCTTCATGGTGTGCCCGTGTCAATCATTTCTGATCAAGGTACGCAGTTTATCTCGCATTTCTGGAGGGCAGTATAGTGTGAGTTGGGTACGCGGGTTGAGTTGAGCACAACGTTTCATCCTTAGACGGACGGGCAATCCGAGCGTATTATTCAGATTTTGGAGGATATGCTCCAAGCATGTGTTATTGACTTTATAGGTTCTTGGGATCAAATTTTGTCATTAGCGGAGTTTTCCTACAACAACAATTATCAGTCGAGCATCCAGATGGCCCCCTATGAGGCATTATATAGTAGATGGTGTAGATCGCCGGTTGGGTGGTTTGAGCTGGGGGAGGCTCGTTTGTTGGGTACAGATTTGGTACAGGATGCCTTGGATAAGGTTAAGGTTATTCAGGATAGGCTTCATACAGCTCAGTCCAGGCAAAAGAGTTATGCCGACCGTAAGGTTCGTGAGGTAGCATTCATGGTCGGAGAGCGAGTGTTGCTTCGGGCGTTGCCCATGAAGGGCATGAAGAGATTTGGAAAGAAGGGCAAGCTAAGTCCTAGGTTCATCAGGCCTTTTGAGATCCTTGATAGAGTGGGAGAGGTGGCTTACAAACTTGCGTTGTCGCCGGGTTTATCAGTTGTACATCCAGTGTTTCATAGGTCTATGCTTCGGAAGTGTCACGGCGATCCATCCCATGTGCTAGACTTCAGCATTGTCCAGTTGGACAAGGATTTGACATACGAGGAGAAGCCGGTAGCTATTCTAGACCGGCAGGTTCGATAGTTGAGATCAAAGAGTTACCCTTTGGTTCGTGTGCAGTGGAGCGGTCATCCTGTTGAGGCAGATACCTGGGAGTCCGAGTCCGATATGTAGAGTAGATATCCCCATCTTTTCACCGAATCATGTACTTTTCTATGTCCATTCGAGGACGAACGGTTATTTTAGAGGTGGAGAATGTGATGGCCCAAAAGTTTGTCTCTTGTATTAAAAGTCAGATCCATGTCTCGAGGCCTTAAAAACCTCATTTTCATTCTCCTTGATTTGCATGCGCAGTCTAGGCGTATATCCGGAAAGCCCTTATGTGAAATTTTTTAAGAAATAATGAATTTGTCTTAAAAGATGATTTTTGTTGACTTCAGTCAATATTTTGGGTAAACGGACCCAGACCCACATTCTGACTGTCCCGAAGGGTCCGTAGTAAAATATGGAACCTGGGCGTATGCCCGAAATTGAATTCCGAGGTCCCTATCCCGAGAAATAAATTTTTGAACAAAATTGTTAACTGAAAAATATAGTAGTTTATGGAAATTGAATAGTGTTGGAACTTGATGCTATCGAGCCCGTATTTTAGTTTCGGAGCCCGGTACAGGTCCTTTATAATATTAAACCTTATCTGTAAAATTTGGTGAGAAACAGAATTAATTTGACTTGATTCGGACCTTTGGTTGACAAAATAGGAAGTTTGAACTACCTTGAAAATTTTATGAGTTTTGGTGTTAAATTTAATGTTTAAGATGTTATTTTGGCGATTTGATCGCACGAACAAGTCCGTATGATGTTTTTAGACTTGTGTTCATGTTTGGTTTGGAGCCCAGAGGGCTCGGGTGAGTTTTGGATAGGCCACTGAGTGTTTTGGATCCTTAAGGAAATTGCTGGTGTTGTAGATTTGTAGACTTCGCACATGCGAAGTCTGGCTCACAAATGTGAGCACCGGAATTGCAAAGAATCATCGCGTTTGAGACGACTGGGATGGGTAGGGGACCTTCGCATTTGCGAAGTTCATCGATACCTGCAACTGTGTAAAACCCAACTTAGACGGGATTTTCACCCATTCTTCACATTTATCAAATCCTAAAACCCTAGAGGTGATTCTCCCAAGACCAAATGTTCCCCAAAACTTTGGTAAGTGATCCTAACCCACTTTCTTTCACTTTCCCATTTACATTTCATGAATTTCCAACGAAAAATCTAAGATTTCTATGGTAAAAATTGGGAGTTTGGGTAGAATTAAGGTTTTTTATAAATTGGGGATTTAGACCTCAAATTGAGGTCGGATTTCAAAACCAATGGCATATCCGGGCTCGGGGGTGAATGGGTAATCAGGTTTTGGTTCGAACTTCGAGTTTTGACCAAGCGGACCTGGGGTCGGTTTTTGACTTTTTGGGGAAAATATTGGAAAATCTATAATTAAGCATTGGAATTAGCATTTATTGATAGTATTAAGTTAATTATGATTAGATACAAGCAGATTGGAGGTGAAATCGAGAGGTAAAGTGGTAATTAAGGTTTGATTGTGATCGTGGAATTGAGGTAAGTGTTGTGGCTAACCTTAACTTGAGGGATTAGGTATTGTTTGCCCTATTTTCTACTTGTTAGTTGTTTAGTACGACGTATAGGTGTGGTGACGAGTATCTATACGTCGTTGTCGGGTCATAGCATGTGAGTGAGTTCTAAATTTGTGACATTTGTGTTTCTTTATACGTATATTTCCTGTTTAAGCTAGTTATTGTTCATGTTAACAAGTTTTACTATGTTGTTCCTGGTTTGGACATTGGTTGAGTATTTGCAAGTTTGGAATTTCTATTGTGAATCGAAATGATGAAACAATGTTGTTTGATTGTGATGCCATTGCCGGGTTGTTATTGTTTTTGTTGTTGTTATGGTGAGGAAGAGTGTTAAAGCACGAACGGTGATGCCATGCACATTTATATTATTCATATGGTGAGGAAGAGTGATAAAGCATTAAGGGTGATGTCGTGCACATTTACATTTATATCTACGCATATGGGGAGGAAGAGAGATAAATAACGAATAGTGATGTCGTGCACATTTCTATTATTCAAATGGTGAGTAAGAGTGATAAAGCACGAAGGATGATGCCGTGCACCTTTACATTTCTATTATTGATAGCATGGTGAGGATTGAGAGTAAAAGCACGAAGGGTGATGCTGTGCATTTTTTATTTGTTGTGATTATTTGATGTTATCGGTTCAAGTGCACAAATTGTTTAATTTCCATTACTACGTGATTCCTTATTCTGGTACCCCCATTGCATGTTGCCCCTTCCCATTAATTTTTGTTTAGCTTATAATATTTGTTATTGTTATCCTGTTAGTATATTGTTTAACTGTACAGGTTTATGTTGTTTGTCGTGTCCTAGCCTTGTCACCACTTCACCGAGGTTAGGCTCGGCACTTACCAGTACACAGGGTCGGTTGTACTGATACCGTACTCTGCACTTTCTATGCAGATCCCGATACTGTACCATACTGATCATAGTTTGAGGTTGTTGCCTTCAGTCCACCGGAGACCCAAGGTAGTCCTGCAGGCGTCCGCTGGCCCTGGCATCCCCTTCTATCCTATTTCATTTCTGTTTTATCTACTTTTGAGATAGATGTATATTTTTCATTCAGACCATTATTTGTAGTATTCGTAGATTGTTCGTGAGTTGTGACACCAGTTCTGGGTGGAGTTTATTACGGTTTTCGTTATTATCATAAAGATAAGCTTTTAAATTGTGTTCTTCCGTATTTATTTTGGTAATTTACTTGTGTTATGTTTTTAGTTGTTAAAAGATAAAGGAAAAAGGTGAAATATTTCATAACGTTGGTTTGCCTAGCGAATACAATATTAGGCGTCATCACGGTCCCGACGGTGGGAAATTCGCGTCGTGACAGTGAGACTATATTAGAAACAACTTTGTAGACTTCCTAGGACACAAACCACTCTGATACCACTTTGTCAAGCCCCAAACCTTGGGAGGCGTGGCTGGCACCCGGTGTTGTGCTGGCTCGAGCAAACCACTATGTAACTCATGATCGTTCGACCAAAACTAGAACATACATAGGTTGAGTTAGCTGGGCTTATTCCTTTTGTAACTATCATGGGCCCACATGGCCACAACTCATAATATATAACTATAAGTGGGCAATACTGTATCATTGAACCATTTTTCTTTAAATATGAATACATACGGGCAGTCAAGGCCGCTGACATACTGTACAAAATAAACTTTTGTCTACAAAGCCTCTAAGATTATTTGACATCAAATGGGACAGGGTACCGACCTACCCATAAGTCTGTAGCAAGACTCTGACACGATGACTCATAGACTCGGCTGCACTCCGAATGAGGTGGAGTCTTACTGATCCTTCACTAAATGCCAATCTCGTCTACTATGAGGGCTCGTCAAACTGATTATCTATACCCACATGCATGAATGCAGTGTCCCCAACAAAAGGACGTCAATACGAATAATATGCTGAGTATGTAAGACATGTAAATAAACATATAAAGGTTATGGAAGAACACATGGAGTAGAGATCATATACACTAACTATACACTGCTTCCTAAACCATTTTTCATGGTAGCTAAACCCTTTAGCTTTAAAAAGCATAGTAACTTAACCTTCTGTAATTTTAACTCACATCTCTTACTTGACATTTAAGGAATTCCCTCACTTGTTTTAGATGATTTTTCTTTCATTTTCTTATTCTCTTTCAAATAGGTCTCTTTCTATAGGCCGCCGCTATGAACTAATATTTCAATCCTTAAAATACAGTGATTGCACCTGCAAGATTCTTTTGAAGCCATCAAGAAGTTCATGGTCAAGCAAACTGATGAAGAAGTGACTTGTTCCTTGGTGATCTAACCAAAAAATGATTCTTACATAGATGTGGCAAACATAACAAAATGTACAAGGAAGCACGTGCGTGTAAATGTCGTATCATGCATAGGTATAGGTGTACATAATATCATCAAGTCTCCGAGGGCATCCCATCATATCATCTCGCACTGTGGGCAAAATCATCAACATATACCAACTGATCAGGTGGTGGTGCGTATATAACGCCGTAACTTTTTTCCATATCCCGTATACATATATACGAGTATATAACGTCGTCTGGTCATGGATCAATGTACATGTATAAATGAATGCAATGCATGAGAAGTACGTCAATAAAATCTCTCGGAATATTATATTGACTTTGATATTTAATAGAACAATGCCTCTATGATTAGATTAATTTCTACTTGGATTAGTTTAGTTCTCTTTCTTCATGACCTGAGAGCAGACATGGAGAATAACTTTAGATAATACTATAGATTTTGAACTCAATGTTGATAAAAAATGCCATTTTCATATATTTCTTAATACGCAATGGGCTGATTGATGAATCATCAATCAATAAATAATGAAATAAACACAAATAAATAAGTATTAAACAAAGAAAATGTCAAACTACAAAGTATATCATAGTTCTGAAACTATTTCTCAAATGATTCACATTTTTTTAACCTCTTTTATGGAAAACGAAAGGAAATGAGATTGAATACCCAAAGACCATTATGCCTTTGAATAATATTATGAAGTAAACTTTATCAACTTACGTATTTTGTGAGACCCATGAATAGAAGATGTAATAATGAGACACATGAGAATTCAAGAACATAGGTACCTCTAACACTTCTATGAATAAAGTCATTTAAGAAAGTTGTGCATTTTCTCGTTTCGTTTGTATCGTATAGATCATGCCAAAAGAAAGAAAGGAATACCCTTAACATACCTGCGCCAGTTCTCTTAACAATCCCTCTAATACACGTTAATTGCGGCAATTAGAAGAAGATCAAATTTTTACCTACTATTAACACATTTATCAGACCCTTCAACCTTCTTCGTCAAGTAATACGATATCAGCTCTTCATCTGTCGGACAAAACCTAAACCCTGGAAACATAGTAGAAGCTGTAGCTACTGAAATCTCCATATTTTTGTAATTACCATTAATATTTTCACTTCTTTGTACTATTTTTGTGGCTTTATTCTCATATGTAGAACCTGACACATCCCCATCTTCCATTACACAAATAACCAAACCACCTTCTTCTCCAACTTCTTAATTTACCCTTTTCTCTCGTCTAGTTAAAAGAAGGTTTACAAGTATGAATAGTAAAAAGGGTGTGAGCATCCAGTTTGTGATTATCAAGCAGTGAAATAAAGCCACCTTATCAAAGTGATTCAATAGTCACTTAGTGGATCACATGTTACTGACACATTGAATTCTTATCCAAATATATTAATTAATTAGTTAATCTCCCATTAAAATCAATAATTACCTAATTACCCACATAAATTTTTTTTATCTCAAATTACTTATCATACTACTTACTTTTAACACACTTTATACATCTTGCTATTATGGTCACGTGGTATATTACTAGTCCATAAATACGGGATATTACAGCTCGAACCATATTTTATCTCCAAATGTCAAACTTCGACCAACCTCATTTTCTTCAACTCGTTTACTCTCTCACCTTCACGGCTTTACTTATCACTTGTTATAAATATCATAAGCACTTATAACCTCAAAGATAGTCTTGTCCTAATCCTAAAGTACTACTATTACAATATTAAAATAATAAGTCGTGGTACCATATAAAATCAATGCATACATTATTATTTTATTAAAATATCCATGTAAAAATACATATATTTTCTCAACTTCTAACTTTCCTAAATTCATATAAAGAGAATAATTTTTCGTACGTTTAATTCTTAAAATAGTAAAGAGATAACTTTTTTTTCTTGTGAGAAAGCAATTTCTATCTTTACAATAAAGAAAATCTCCTTTATAAACTTTCTCATATTATGTGTATAATTTAAAACATATTCGAAAGTAGTAATATTAATAATTATATGAAATCATATTTTTCAAACTCTTTGTTTTTTTGTTTTTACAAAAATTATTCTACTCAAAATACCATATCAAATGTATATAACGGCATCAATATTATTAATCTTACAGGGTCTTACAAAAACAATGTCTTAAACCCTCTATAACCTCCTAATATACATAATCCCTTTCGTATTCATGTGGATTTACTACGACACAACTTAATGCTATGGTACGAGATGTAACATTATGTCATGAAAAAAATATTTAAAGATTTGAAGAAATATTTTTTTCTAAAAAAGTTGAAGGACGCTCGCCCTAGCCTGCGGCCTTCATAAAGTTGGGTTGGCCATTTTAAGGCCCATATAGATGGAGGGTCAGCCCACCACATTTAAAAGCCCACGAGGCTTGGGCTGGATTGGGCTAGACTAGCCCGTTTTGACAGCTCCCCTGAATTCATGGTTACTCACCTCCCTAGGACCCAGTCCGATCATTGTCCACTCCTTATTAACTTAGTTATCCACCACCATAATAGTCTTAGCAGATCCTTTAGGTTTTAATCCATATTGTGCAGTCATATTGAATTCCCTTACATTGTGTAGGACAACTTGAGATCTACTGATGATCTTCCTAGATACACTAGTGTTTTCAAGACTAGAGTCCCCAATTGGAACAAACATGTGTACGGTAACATATTCCATACGAATATACATATTCTTAAGAGATTAGTCGGCATTCAAAAGTGTACTGACTATTCCTTTAGTAGATTCTTACTGGAGTGGTCTTTCATCAAAGACTCCCTCCTATTCTTTAAGTTCCCTACTAGGTTGATCACCCCGATCATGTCATGCCTATCTTCCCGCTCAATCTCTATTCTGGTTAATGGGGACAATACTAGTTACTTCAACCCAACTAGGAGAATCAAGTAGGGGGACCCTAACTCTCCATACTTTTTTATAATTTGCATGAAAAGGCTTTCTAGAATAATTGAAAATGCTGTAATGAAAAAGGATTGGTTTCCTATTAGTATCAGTAGAAGAGGCCCTAAAACCTCACACATGTTCTTTGTTGATGACCTCATCCTATTTGCAGGAGCCAATAGAAAGAACTGTGGAGCTATACTAACTGTCCTTGAGGAATTCAATGTCGCCTCAGGGTAGAGGGTCAATTTCCAAAAATCTAGGGTCATATTCTCTGCAAATTGTAAAGATGACTGGGCTAACCTTTGTAGCTCCTTTCTAAGTATTAAGGCTTGCGCTGTCTTTGGCAAATACATAGGCTTCCCCATCTTTCACAAAAGGCCCACTAACGTGGACTACCAACTCATCCTTGACAACCTAAACACTAAGTTGGCAGGCTAGAAAACTAAATTCTTAAATATGGCTGGTTGCACTATACTAGCAAAGTCAAGTCTGGGTAGTATCCCAGCCATGTCATGCAGTATATTAAGCTATCATCCCATATAACAAACTAAATTGTTAGGATACAAAGGAATTTTATTTGGGATACCACCTCAGAGAAGAGGAAACTACACATAGTTAAATAGGACATTGTGACTATTCCTAAGAATAGAAGGACTTGGCTTACAACAAGCACACATGAAAAATAGGGCTAGCCACACCAGTCTAGCCTGGAGATTGTACCACAACACATACTCTATTTGGGCTAGTCCTTATGGGCAAACACTATAGTGGGGCAGGGGATGGGAGGTAAAAATAAGAATTTGGCAGTGTGTCCAAGAAGGTTGGAAGATTTGCACTAGGGCTTCTAGGTGGATAGTCCACAAGGGAGACAAAGTTAATTTCCTAGCAGACACTTGGATCCCTAACATGCAACCACTCCAATCCATCGTTAAAGGGCCTTGGCACCAGGCTGACTTGACCAGGAAAATAAATACTATGTACTACAATGGAGTAACGGGATTTCAGTTCCATCCACTACCCTATCCCTTAAGACATCACCACCATCATTTAATGCACTTTTATTCCCCATAAATACAATGCTAGTGATAAATTTTTCTGGAACCTCACTACCAATGGGTAAGTGCCAAGTCTGCCTACTCCTTCACTGACTTCCAACCTAGACCAGAATACTATTCAGGAGGATCATTTTAGTTGGATTTGGAAGCTATAGGCCCCAAAAAGAATAAATTCTTTACTTGGCTCTTGCAGCAGAATAGATTGCCCACAATGCTTGCAATGGTTGGAAATTGCTTCTCCCTTTCAGCTTTTGGAATATATGATTAACCAGGAACACGCATGTGTTTGATTAAAAAAAACTATATCCCTATCAACCAAACTATTATTAGGGCAGTTAAATATTACCATGTGGCAGTCCACTAGAATACACCCCTAACACAATTTCCATATACCTTAAGTGGCAGCCCTCTGATGTTGGGGTTTACAAACTAAATATTGATGGGCTTGCATGTATAACTACGGGCAAAGGGGGTATTAGTGAAGTATTCAGGAATAATAGGGGGCACTGGGTGCTAGGGTATATGAAGGGCTACCATGTACATCCAGTATAATGACTGAGTTCCAAACCCTTTTTGCAAAGCCTAAAAATTGTGCTGGAGGAAAATTTGATACCCCTTATGATAGACATGATTCAGAATTAGTGATAAAAATGCTAAAGCATGGTAATTTAACTTACAATCCCATTATTTTTTAATGCAGGTCACTGAGGGTGCAACAGGGAAGCCCAATAACAGGGTATAGCTACCATGAGAAGAACCAAGTAGCAGATTTTCTCGTCAAGGAAGGAGCTAGGAAGGGCTTGTTTGAAAGGACTCTGTTTTTGATAGTTCCTCGATGTTTGCAAACAAAAGACATCCTAAGAACTGTTTTTAAAAGGAAAACTAATATTTGTAATATTAGTACAATGTTAAACAACGATGATGCCATTTATGGAGCCAGGACTCTCTTTATAATGATGTAATTTTTTGAATATATATATATATATATATCCAGCTGGCAAAAAAAAAACGTTACGTACTATTGTTTAAATTTTTTGTTCTATGTTATCGTGCCTCTTGCAAGTGCGGACATGTATGTCTAGTCAATGTTACCAAAATACCTTGTTAGTTTATTCCATCAATGTATTCCATTTTTTTTTCTATTCTTCATTCTATATTTTTCTATTTTACTCTATATTTCATAAGTACTCAAATTCAATAAAAAATATTCTTCTGTTTTACTTCAAAAAATCAAAAATTTCTCCAAAGTGAATCACACCTAATTTTTGCTAAAATACGCAAATCCTACTCATTAAAATTATTTATCATTTCTTCAAGAAAATAATTTTTTTCTTCAAAGTGAATCAAATATAGTTTTTCCTGGCATATGCAAGTGCAATTATTGAAATTATTTTTAATCTCTTAGCTTAATCTTAAATTAGTTTATGCTGTATTGCATATTTGTGTTGCATTGAAATTGTTAATTTGATTTATAAGCTCTCTTCTCGTAAAATAACGACTTTGTTATCTATAAATACAAGATTTTAGATTTTGTTAAATTTCTTATATAAATTTCTACATTAATTAAATAGATTTTCTATTACAGTTTAACAAAACTTTACATTGCGTTGAAAGAAAAGTTGTTAGCTTCTTAGGTAAAGTAAATATTGTTAAAAGTTTTAAATTTCTTGCACATCTATTTGGAAAAATAAAGAGTGTTGACTTCAACTTTTTAATTGTTCATTTTGCCGTAGTGTAATGAACCTTAAAAAAAGAGCATTTGAGAAACCCCACTTGCCGTGCCAAATAACGTTCTTATATATTGTCGATTAATATAGCACACTACTAGAATTCTGGGAAAAAGAGACCACAAAAAGCGACCAAAATGCGACAAAAAATGCCTGGTAGCTATGTTGATGGTCCCTTTTATTTAGAGACCAAAGTTGGTCGCTAATTAGCGACCAACTTTGGTCTCTAAGCTAAATGGACCCATTTTCCGGATATTGACTATAGAGACCAACTTTGATCGCTTTATTAATTTAATAATATAAATTTGGCGACCAAAGTTGGTCTCTAAATAAAAAATACATTATTTATTTATTTATTATTAATCACTAAAAAGCGACCAACTTTGGTCTCTAAACCAAATATTATATTTTAAAATCTGGAAACTAGAGACCAATTTTGGTCGCTTTTGTATTCAATTATTTATTTATTTTATTAAACTAGCGGCCAATTTTGGTCCCTAAATACATGGATTTAATTTATTTTTTAAATATTAGCGACCAACTTTGGTCGCTATATCACCAGAAATTTTATTTTTTTAATGAAATAGCGACCAAGTTTGGTCGCTTTTTGTAGAAATCTGGGTAAATAGCGACCAAAGTTGGTCGCTATTCTCCAGAAAATTATTTTTTTTAACATGAAAAGCGACCAAATAGAGACCAACTTTGGTCGCTTTTCTGTGTATTATTTTAGCATAAACTGCCTGTTTTTGCAGCTCCACCACCTGCGAGCCATACCAATTTCCTAAATAGGCATTTTATGCCAACAACAACAACAATAAAAAGCAATTAAAAGCACCAAAGAATAAAGTTCAATAGAACTAACACTTTAAGCTAACAAAACTAAGTTAACGCTTATTACAAGCCCATTCGAACTAAAGAGAACTAACACAATAGTAAATTGGTATGTAAATTAGTTCTAACACAATAGAACTAACACAATGTAAATTAGTTCTAACACAATAGAACTAACACAATAGTATATAAAGTACCGAAGGAGTGTTCTTTCATCATCCTCGTCTGCAAGTTGGATTGCCTCACTCGGTTCATTAGGTGGTTGACTGCGTATGAATTCTCCCACGTCAGATGTGAAGCGAATTGAACCTATATGAAAAATTATATTGAATTAGTATTTCAAAATTTATATAAAAGCAAATCAAAATATTTAATGAAAAGTAAAAAACTTACATGTATGTAGTCGAGGCTCGGCCCTCCTTTCTGAATCAGTCTCTTTCTTCTTCTTTACAATACGAGTTTCATTGAATAGCTCATCTTGATTCATTGGCATCATAAAGTTGTCTGGTGGCTTTGGTGATTATCCTCGTGGTACTATTACTCGAGATGAACTGTGATACAGAGAATAACTTGGATACGGTACATGACGGAGTGTGTGGATCAATTGTTTATCTCATTAGCTACAATGATAATAAGAAGGCAATGACATGTGTTTCAAAGAAGTAATGGTGTAGGTAGGATTTAACATTTTCTAAGTAGATAAAAGAGGTTATAGAGGAATTTTGTACTTCATTTTCCATGAGGAAAAGAAGTTTGATTGAGAGTGACAAGGTTGATGAAGACGGATGGTTTTCCGTTGGTCGTTGTAGTTCCCATAAAACGTGGATCATAAGACTTTATCTCTGTCATCATAGAGTCTTATGATCCCCATTTTATGGGAACTGCGACGACCAACGGAAAACCATCCGTCTTCATCAACCTTGTCACTCTCAATCAAACTTCTTTTCCTTATGGAAAATGAAGTACAAAATTCATCTATAAGCTCTTCTTTTATCTACTTAGGAAATACTAAATTCTTACCTACACAATCACTATTTGAAACACATGTCATTGCCTTCACATCATCATTGTCGCTAATGAGAATAACAATTAAAGGCACATTCTGCCAGGTACTTTATCTTAGTTATTCTTGGTGGAAGTTCCATTGCATGTCTAATAACATCATCAACCTCTTCTACAAAATCCTCCCGCAATCTAAAATTCCAAAACATAAACCAAAATTTCAATTCATATCCTAAAGGTTCAACTCATACCTAAAAGGTTCAATTTATATCCTAAAGGTTCAACTCATACATAAAAGCTTCAATTCATATCCACAAAAGTTCAAGTCATATCCTAAAGGTTCAACTCATACATAAAAGCTTCAATTTATATCCTAAAAGTTATATTCATATCCTACGAGTTTAAACTTAAACTAAAAGTTCAATTTATATCCTAAAAGCTTCAACTCATACCTAAAAGGTTCAATTCATATCCTAAAAATTCAACTCATATCCTAAAAGGTTCAATTTATATCCACAAAAGTTCAAGTCATATCCTAACGGTTCAACTCATACATAAAAGCTTCAATTTATATCCTAAAAGTTATATTCATATCCTACGAGTTTAAACTTAAACTAAAAGTTCAATTTATATCCTAAAAGCTTCAACTCATACCTAAAAGGTTCAATTCATATCCTAAAAATTCAACTCATATCCTAAAAGGTTCAATTTATATCCACAAAAATTCAAGTCATATCCTAACGGTTCAACTCATACATAAAAGCTTCAATTTATATCCTAAAAGTTATATTCATATCCTACGAGTTTAAGTTCAATTTATATCCTAAAGGTTCAACTCATACCTAAAAGGTTCAATTCATATCCTAAAAATTCAACTCGTATCCTAAAAGGTTCAATTTATGTCCTACAAGTTCAATTCACAAGAACAAAACCTAAAAACTATAAGTTATATTCGTATCCTACGAGTTTAAACTTAAACTAAAAGTTCAATTTATATCCTAAAAGTGGGCGACTCGTTGTACTCAAACAAGAGCCACGCAACGATTCGCTTAAGGCCTTAAACATTAACATTGTCTTGAACTTTAAGAGAAAATCCAAATATACTATCATGTGTCTATATTAAATATCTACCTATAAACTAATCAAGATTAAACTAAAAGTTCAATTTATACCCTAATATATATCTACCTATGAATCAAGTCTTTGACGTTAAATTAGTATATATTGCTTACTAAAACATTGAAGGAGAAATACTCAATAAAGCCTAGCCTAAATATTCAACCCATACCCTAAACCCTAGATTTCTATAAAATGTTAAATAATGATAAATACAATCTAAACCCTAGGTTTCTATAAAATACAATGTTAAATAATCAATTGAAATACTAATTCTAGGTTGAAACAATAAACAATTGAAATACTAATGGAAACCCTAGGTTTGTAATTCTAACTTTGAATTTTTAGGAGGTGGAGAAGGAGAGACACAACAGCGGCAGAGGCGACGGCGACGGCGGCAGTTGAGCGGTGGTCGTTGGTGGCGTGGGTGGGGCCTGGTGGTGGGAGTTGGAAGGGGGGTGGGGTTTGAGTGTGAGAGAGAAAAGAGGGATTTTGGGAATTGTTTAGAAAGAATGGGAGGGGATCCCGGTTTTGAGAGTTATGTAATTAAAATAGCAACCAACGTTGGTCGCTATTTTGGTGGGTAAAACAGTTTTGAATTTTTAGAAATAGCGACCAACTTTGGTCGCTATATTCTGACCGTATGACCGAAATAGCAACCAAAGTTGGTCGCTATTTCAAAAAAAATAATATATAAGCTGTATTCGATACGCTATTACCTAATACACTTATAGTTAGTGCATAGTATAGCGTATGTATATATAAGCTATATTCGATACGGTATTACCTCATACACTTATACTTAGTGCATAGTATAGCGTAAGTACATATATTATATATATATATAAGCTATATTCGATACGGTATTACCTCATACACTTATACTTAGTGCATAGTATAGCGTAAGTACATATATTATATATATATAAGCTGTATTCGATACGGTATTACCTAGTACACTTATACTTAGTGCATAATATAGCGTAAGTATATATATTGTATATATATAAGCTGTATTCGATACGGTATTACCTCATACACTTATACTTAGTGCATAGTATAGCGTAAGTACATATATTATATATATATAAGTTGTATTCGATAATTTATATCCTAAAAGTTATATTCATATCCTACGAGTTTAAGTTCAATTTATATCCTAAAGGTTCAACTCATACATAAAAGCTTCAATTCATATCCACAAAAGTTCAAGTCATATCCTAAAGGTTCAACTCATACATAAAAGCTTCAATTTATATCCTAAAAGTTATATTCATATCCTACGAGTTTAAACTTAAACTAAAAGTTCAATTTATATCCTAAAAGCTTCAACTCATACCTAAAAGGTTCAATTCATATCCTAAAAATTCAACTCATATCCTAAAAGGTTCAATTTATATCCACAAAAGTTCAAGTCATATCCTAACGGTTCAACTCATACATAAAAGCTTCAATTTATATCCTAAAAGTTATATTCATATCCTACGAGTTTAAACTTAAACTAAAAGTTCAATTTATATCCTAAAAGCTTCAACTCATACCTAAAAGGTTCAATTCATATCCTAAAAATTCAACTCATATCCTAAAAGGTTCAATTTATATCCACAAAAGTTCAAGTCATATCCTAACGGTTCAACTCATACATAAAAGCTTCAATTTATATCCTAAAAGTTATATTCATATCCTACGGGTTTAAGTTCAATTTATATCCTAAAGGTTCAACTCATACCTAAAAGGTTCAATTCATATCCTAAAAATTCAACTCGTATCCTAAAAGGTTCAATTTATGTCCTACAAGTTCAATTCACAAGAACAAAACCTAAAAACTATAAGTTATATTCGTATCCTACGAGTTTAAACTTAAACTAAAAGTTCAATTTATATCCTAAAAGTGGGCGACTCGTTGTACTCAAACAAGAGCCACGCAACGATTCGCTTAAGGACTTAAACATTAACATTGTCTTGAACTTTAAGAGAAAATTCAAATATACTATCATGTGTCTATATTAAATATCTACCTATAAACTAATCAAGATTAAACTAAAAGTTCAATTTATACCCTAATATATATCTACCTATGAATCAAGTCTTTGACGTTAAATTAGTATCTATTGCTTACTAAAATATTGAAGGAGAAATACTCAATAAAGCCTAGCCTAAATATTCAACCCATACCCTAAACCCTAGATTTCTATAAAATGTTAAATAATGATAAATACAATCTAAACCCTAGGTTTCTATAAAATACAATGTTAAATAATCAATTGAAACACTAATTCTAGGTTGAAACAATAAACAATTGAAACACTAATTGAAACCCTAGGTTTGTAATTCTAACTTTGAAATTTTAGGAGGTGGAGAAGGAGAGACGCAACAGCGGCAAAGGCGACGGCGACGGCGGCAGCTGAGCGGTGGTGGTTGGTGGCATGGGTGGGGCCTGGTGGTGGGAGTTGGAAGGGGGGTGGGGTTTGAGTGTGAGAGAGAAAAGAGGGATTTTGGGATTTTTTTGGAAAGAATGGGAGGGGATCCCGGTTTTGAGGGTTATGTAATTAAAATAGCGACCAACGTTGGTCGTTATTTTGGTGGGTAAAACAGTTTTGAATTTTTAGAAATAGCGACCAACTTTGGTCGCTATATTCTGACCGTTTGACCAAAATAGCGACCAAAGTTGGTCTCTATTTAGAAAATAAATAAATAAATATATATATATATATATATAAGCTATATTCGATACGGTATTACCTCATACACTTATACTTAGTGCATAGTATAGCGTAAGTACATATATTATATATATATAAGCTATATTCGATACGGTATTACCTCATACACTTATACTTAGTGCATAGTATAGCGTAAGTACATATATTATATATATATATAAGCTGTATTCGATACGGTATTACCTAGTACACTTATACTTAGTGCATAATATAGCGTAAGTATATATATTGTATATATATAAGCTGTATTCGATACGGTATTACCTCATACACTTATACTTAGTGCATAGTATAGCGTAAGTACATATATTATATATATATAAGTTGTATTCGATACGGTATTACCTAGTACACTTATACTTAGTGCATAATATAGCGTAAGTATATATATTGTATATATATAAGCTGTATTCGATACGGTATTACCTCATACACTTATACTTAGTGCATAGTATAGCGTAAGTACATATATTATATATATATATATATATATATAAGCTGTATTCGATACGGTATTACCTAGTACACTTATACTTAGTGCATAATATAGCGTAAGTATATATATTGTATATATATAAGCTGTATTCGATACGGTATTACCTCATACACTTATACTTAGTGCATAGTATAGCGTAAGTACATATATTATATATATATAAGCTGTATTCGATACAGTATTACCTCATACACTTATACTTAGTGCATAGTATAGCGTAAGTACATATATTATATATATATATAAGCTGTATTCGATACGGTATTACCTAGTACACTTATACTTAGTGCATAATATAGCGTAAGTATATATATTGTATATATATAAGCTGTATTCGATACGGTATTACCTCATACACTTATACTTAGTGCATAGTATAGCGTAAGTACATATATTATATATATATATATAAGCTGTATTCGATACGGTATTACCTAGTACACTTATACTTAGTGCATAATATAGCGTAAGTATATATATTGTATATATATAAGTTGTATTCGATACGGTATTACCTCATACACTTATACTTAGTTCATAGTATAGCGTAAGTACATATATTATATATATATAAGTTGTATTCGATACGGTATTACCTAGTACACTTATACTTAGTGCATAATATAGCGTAAGTATATATATTTTATATATAAGCTGTATTCGATACGGTATTACCTCATACACTTATACTTAGTGCATAGTATAACGTAAGTACATATTATATATATAAGTTGTATTCGATACGGTATTACCTCGTACACTTATACTTAGTGCATAGTATAGCGTAAGTACATATATTGTATATATATAAGCTATATTCGATACGGTATTACCTCATACACTTATACTTAGTGCATAGTATAGCGTAAGTACATATTATATATATATATATATATTTATATATATATATATATATAAGTTGTATTCGATACGGTATTACCTAGTACACTTATACTTAGTGCATAATATAGCGTAAGTTTATTTATTGTATATATATAAGCTGTATTCGATACGGTATTACGTCATACACTTATACTTAGTGCATAGTATAGCGTAAGTACATATATTATATATATATAAGCTGTATTCCATACGGTATTACCTAGTACACTTATACTTAGTACATAATATAGCGTAAGTATATATATTGTATATATATAAGCTGTATTCGATACGGTATTACCTCATACACTTATACTTAGTGCATAGTATAGCGTAAGTACATATATTATATATATATATATATAAGATATATATATATTGTATATATATAAGCTGTATTCGATACGGTATTACCTCATACACTTATACTTAGTGCATAGTATAGCGTAAGTACATATATTATATATATATAAGCTGTATTCGATACGGTATTACCTAGTACACTTATACTTAGTGCATAATATAGCGTAAGTATATATATTGTATATATATAAGTTGTATTCGATACGGTATTACCTCATACACTTATACTTAGTGCATAGTATAGCTTATGTACATATATTATATATATATAAGCTGTATTCGATGCGGTATTACCTAGTACACTTATACTTAGTGCATAATATAGCGTAAGTATATATATTGTATATATATAAGTTGTATTCGATACGGTATTACCTCATACACTTATACTTAGTGCATAGTATAGCGTAAGTACATATATTATATATATATAAGCTGTATTCGATACGGTATTACCTAGTACACTTATACTTAGTGCATAATATAGCGTAAGTATATATATTTTATATATATAAGCTGTATTCGATACGGTATTACCTCATACACTTATACTTAGTGCATAGTATAGCGTAAGTACATATTATATATATATATATATTATATATATAAGCTGTATTCGATACGGTATTACCTCATACACTTATACTTAGTGCATAGTATAGCGTAAGTACATATATTGTATATATATAAGCTATATTCGATACGGTATTACCTCATACACTTATACTTAGTGCATAGTATAGCGTAAGTACATATATTGTATATATATATAAGCTGTATTCGATACGGTATTACCTAATACACTTATAGTTAGTGCATAGTATAGCGTAAGTATATATAAGCTGTATTCGATACGGTATTACCTAGTACACTTATACTTAGTGCATAATATAGCGTAAGTATATATATTGTATATATATAAGCTGTATTCGATACGGTATTACCTCATACACTTATACTTAGTGCATAGTATAGCGTAAGTACATATATTATATATATATAAGCTGTATTCGATACGGTATTACCTCATACACTTATACTTAGTGCATATTATAGCGTAAGTACATATATTATATATATATATATATATATATATATATATATATATATATATATATAAGCTGTATTCGATACGGTATTACCTAATACACTTATAGTTAGTGCATAGTATAGCGTAAGTACATATATTATATATATATATATATATATAAGTTGTATTCGATACGGTATTACCTCATACACTTATACTTAGTGCATAGTATAGCGTACGTATATATATATTATATATATAAGTTGTATTAGATACGGTATTACCTAATACACTTATAGTTAGTGCATAGTATAGCGTAAGTACATATTATATATATATATAAGCTATATTCGATACGGTATTATCTCATACATTTATACTTAGTGCATAGTATAGCGTAAGTACATATATTGTATATATAGACACACACGCCCGCTTCGTAGTACTATTCATCCCTTGTATTACAAAATTATTAACGACTTACATTTATATTATTTACATAGTAAACACAAAAGTGATTTTTAAATTTGACCATATAGAGACCAACTTTGGTCGCTAACTTTAAATGAATTTAATTTAGCGACCAAAGTTGGTCACTAAATGTACATGAATTTAAATTAGAGACCAAATTTGGTCACTAAAATTTAATCAGATTTATTTATATTTTATATAATATTTAAATTAATAATAAAAATTGTTAAACGTTAGAACTGGGTCCCACATTGGCGACCAACTTTGGTCGCTAAATTTTGAATTATATTTATTTATATTTTATAAATTTTTTACATAAATATATATTTATTAAAATATTATAACTGGGTCCCACTTTAGCGACCAAAGTTGGTCGCTATCTTCTTATCCTTCAGTTAGCGACCAACTTTGGTCGCAAGTTTTAAATTATATATATTTATATTTTATAAGTTTTATAAAATAATAATAAAATTATTAAAAAAAATTGTGTGGGTCCCACTTTTGCGACCAACATTGGTCGCTAAACTCAGTGTATCTTTGACCAAGCAAGTCTGACCAGTCCAGTCAACAGTTTGACTAAATTTGCGTCCAAATAGCGACCAACTATGGTCGCTAAATTATTTCAAATATTTTTTTTATTATTTTCGGTAGTTTGGCGACCAACTTTGGTCGCTTTTCTTAACATACCAAATTTGGTCGCCAATATTTGGTCTCTTTTTGGCCGAATTCTAGTAGTGGCACTATAAAAAATCCTAGGCCCGCCATTAATTGTCAAATAATTTAATTTGGCTATATAATACTATTAATTTTTTTTGCAAGATACAATTTGATGACAATCTAGCTCAATAAATGACATAAAATAGCCTAACTTCTGAGTATTACTTATTGGCACCCCGTAACTTACATTTATGTTTTAATTTAATAAACGGAGAAGAGTCAAGAATATTCCTTTACTATGCGAAAAAGATCATATATACACTCTGTTATACTATCTGTCCATCAAAGCCCCCGACATTATAAAACAAGTATATAAATACCCTTCCTCCGTTAGAAGCTTCACCATGTCCAATATCATCCCACGTGACCAAACATTTTGCTGAGATAAGTGCCACGTGGCAATGCCACTTCACCGCCCCAACCCCATTTACCCTCCTCCCCTCTCCCTCACTTCTTCCTTCACCACCATCTTCTCCTTCACCCAACCAAAATCAACATCACCCAGCTACCATAATTACTATCACCAGTGAAAAGTAGAACTTCCTGTATTCTTCATTCTACTGTCCATAAAACCCAACAAAGAGAGATGGAATTTTTCTCGTTTAATAAACTGAATAACAAATATAGAAGAACGACAAGAATAGAAATCCTACCTTGTTAGCTAAATTCTCATCATTCTCTCCTCAACGTCAGAGCTTCTCTCACATGGTGGAGGTACTGATGGAGGAAAAGTATTTTTGTACATGTTTTATAGCGTCGGGGACTTTGATGGACAGATAGTATAACAGAGAATATATATGATCCTTTTCGCATAGTAGAGGGATATTTTTGATCCTTCTCCGTTTAATAAATTAATATTTTATAAGAGAGAGAAGCTCTGACGTTGAGGTCTTGCAGCAAACACATATCATATTTGGAGGGAAGAAATCAATTTATTAAATTATATGGGCACCTCACTTATAAAATACCAATTTATTAAATTAAAACATAAATGTAAGTTATCGGGTGCCAGTAAGTAATAATCATAATTCATAAGTTAGGCTATTTTATGTCATTTATTGGACTATATTGTCATCAAATTTTTTATTTTTAAAATTCTTTGAATTCAGTCCTCAACTGCATCATAAAACAAAAATAACCATTTATAGGTTTTACATTTTGTTTACCTTCAAAATCGGATAATAATTTAATTTATACACGGTTTTAAGGATACATGATCTAACTTGATACAAATTGAGAAAATCAGATTAATATTAAAATTAATGATAGAAAAGTAAATACAAACCACACGAGTTGGACAATTTTGGCCTTGAAGGTTGGTCAGCCTCGAGTCAAAATTGCCTTAATCGATGTTGGAACAGAATGATAAGATAATAAGAACTAATAACAAGGGTATATTGCTTTTGGATGCCTATTACAAATAATCAGACCCCCTTTATATAGTAGGGGAATCCTACTTTGGATACAATTCTATAAAAGGTAAGGAATCTCATGATTTGCTAATTAATCGATTTCTCATTGATATGTGCTGAGATTCCCGCCGTGATATCCGCCTGGTTGCGAATATTTCGTCCTTCTGTTATTTGGTCCGATAATGTTTTCTCGAGCTTATTTGGAGTTGGGGTCGGTTCCGAAATCACGGGCTCGATGATCTTTGAAGACGTATGTTCTAACTTTGTACCTTAATTCGATGGAATCCAGGGTCAATCTTCAATCCATCATATTTCAATTCGGATCTGTCACATAATAGATGAACCTGGTTTCGATCAAGGATGATCCATTAATCCAACTAGTGGAGGATTATAAATGGATCAATTTTTTTGATTTCCGTATACACGTTTACACATCCTCAAACCATCATAGGCAACAAAAAGTCTAGCAGCTGTCTCTAAACATCGGGTATGTTACATGAAAAGCTCGAAAATTAACTTTCCAAGATACTGGATAAACACTAATCATAACACCATTACCCTTACAGGATCACGCCAATAATATAATTATTGTCAAAGAAGATAGAAATGAAAGAGTAGTTAAATTGTACGAAGTAAACTACACCCAAATCAAATACAATTTCACTCAAGATCTAATTCAGTACATTAGTAAAAGATCCAAATAGGTAGGAAAAGGAATGCACACCAAGTAGTTAACCAATAAGGAAATTTCGACCAACATAACAGCAGGCAATACAAACGACACTCAATTTATTTCATAACATAATACAACTAAAAGAGATAAAATATAAAAGGAGAATATCGAAATGCACATATCGATATGGTTGTCCATTGTCAACAGCATCCGGCACAACAGGAAGGTGGTGGTATTATTTATAATGCAAAGTCAAAAGTTTCTTTTTGAAAATTCATTTACAATCAATAGCCATGAGTCTTTTTATTTTTTAAGTGTTCTATCTATTTCCAAGTGATTTTTTGCATGAAGCCTTAAAGCCAAGCGTAACGACCCGGACGGTCGTTTCATGAGTTATCACTCTGTTTCCCCCATTTCTGCTTCTTATTGCTTTGTTTATCTGTATTAAGTGTTATCGGGTTGGTTGGCTCGAGTTCGGAGAGGTTTTGGTAAGGTTTGAGACACTTAGTCTCTTTTGAGTGAGCTTAAGTTAGAAAAGTCAATCGGATGTTGACTTATGTGAAAAAGGAGCTCGGATGTGAATTCCGATGGTTCGGATAGCTTCGGGAGGTGATTTGGGACTTAGGAGCGTGATCGGAATGTGTTTTGGAGGTCCGGAGTAGATTTAAGCTTGAATTGGCGAAATTGAAATTTTGGCGTTTTCCGATGGATAGGTGAGATTTTGATATAGGGGTCGGAATGGAATTTCGGAAGTTGGAGTAGGCCCGTTGTATCATTTGTGACTTGTGTGCAAAATTTCAGGTCATTCGGACGAGGTTTCATAGACTTTTTGATCAAAAACGGAATTCGTAAGTTTTTGGAACCTTAAGCTTGAATCCGATGCCATTTGGTTGATTCGATGTTGTTTTAGGTGTTTCAGAGATTGGTATAAGTGTGGATAGTGGTATATGACTAGATGGCGTGTTTGGTTGAGGTCACGAGGGCCTTGGGATGGTTTTGGATGGTTGACGGAAGAGTTAGAGTTTGGGAGTAGCTACAGATTTTCTTCTTCTGTTATTTTTGCACTTGCGGATTGGGGACCGCAGGTGCGACGCCGCAGATGCGTAGAAATGACCGCAGATGCGGCAAAGGACATAAAGGGCAGGAGTCGTAGATACGGAGAGCTGAGCGCATCTGTAATGGCGCAAGTGCGGGTATTTGACCGCATGTGCGATTATAGGCGGATTAGTGAATTCCGCAGGTGCAACCCTCTGGACCGCAGGTGCAGTCACACAGGTGCGTGTTTGAGGCTGCATGTGCGGTATTCCTGGGCCAGAAAGTATATAAACCCTCCTTCGGAATTTTCAGCCTTTCTTCACCATTTTAAATCGATTTTGGAGCTTTTCGGGGGATTTTTAAGAGGAAATCAGAGGGAACTTCATTGAGGTAAGATTTTTGAACATAAAACTCGTTCCTATGGTGTTATTTCATTGATTAGGCTTGAAATTTATGGAAATTTGTGGGTAAATATTGAAGAAACTAGAGCTTGAGATTGGAGACCTTTTATTAAGGATTTGAGGGGTCATTTGTTGTCGGATTTTGGTACTTTTGATATGGATGAACTTGTGGGAGGATAAGGAGTTTATTGATGTAATTTTTATCGGATTCCGAGACGTGGGCCCGGGGGTTGGTTAATTTCGGGATTTGTATTGTAATTTGATTATTTTCGCATGGGCTTCGTTCCCTTAGCATATTTTGACGTCGTGATTCTGATTTTTGTTAGATTCGACGCGAGTGGAGGCCGAGGTGAGAGGCAAAGGCATCACGGGCTAGTGTTTGGACTGGATAGAGGTAAGTAATGATTGTAAATGCTGTCCTGAGGGTATGAAACCCTGGATTACACAACGTGGTGCTACTTTGAGGTGACGCACACGCTAGATGACGAGCGTGGGATCGTGCACCATTGGGGATTGTGACTTAGTCCATCCCGTATGATTGTTTAACCGCGTCTTTGGTTGAAAACTGTTTGTTATCATCATGTTTTAGGCTGAATGTCATATTTGGGCCTCGTGCCAACTGTTTTGAATCCTTAAGGGATTTTTACTACTATTCCTCACTATTTTGACTTCATATTTATACTCAGTCATGTTGTATTCTACTGTTTTCATAACTCAACCATATTTACTCCGTTTTTTACATTTTAATGATATTTTGGCTAAGCATCTTGTTTTTACTATGCCCGAGTGGCTTTGAGAGAATTCGAACTGAGTAAGGCCGAGGGCCTGTGTTGTGAGGATACTATGGGATCGGGCTGCACACCGCAACAGTATTATACTGATTCATGATTATGAGGCTGAGGGCCTGATTTATTACGCCACAAGGTGGCTTGTTATAAAGCTGAGTGCCTATTTGATTATGCTATGAGATGGCTTGATATTGCGCTTGGGCTGTAAGGAGCCCCCCCCCGGAGTCTGTACACCCCTAGTGAGTGCGGGTACCTAGTGTGAGATATGATATAGCCCGAGGGGCTGATGTTGTTCCATGTTATAGCTCAAGGGGCTGATACGAGTGATTGTGAGATAGCCCGAGGCGCTGATTTGTGTTTCTATCCTTTTCTCCCAATTTTTCTGCACTCGTTTGAACTGCTAAAAGATGTTTTAAAGAGGTTTTTACTGAACTAAGGTATTTTTTCGAGCTTTTACTACCTTATTGCATTGTTTTGGTTTTATACTATTTTGTTATAGCATTATGTTGTGTTTTACATGTTTTTCTTATCTCTCAACTACCTTTACTTTTATTACTTACTGAGTTGGCGTACTCACATTACTCCCTGCACCCTATGTGCAGATCCAAGAGTCTCGGGTCACACTAGCGAGGGATGATTGCTTTCGAGCATGCTGTTTGGAGTTGACTAGGTAGTTGCTCGGTGTTCACATCCCAGTGCTTCTCCTTCCTACTTTTACTTTCCTTTGTACTAGCTTTGGTCTAAACTGTGTAGTCTTTTTTATACTCTTAGACGGAGTTTTAGATGCTCATGACTGGTGACACCCTTATGTCGGGTTATGTTGTTTCCGCATTGTTCTATTCTACTCTTTGTTATGAGATTTATAGCTTATCTATGACTTAAAAAGAAATTATTATAACTGTCTTAATTGGTTTGGGGGTTGTGTCGGCTAGGCCTTGTTTTACGATAGGCGTCATCATGATCGGGTCCGATTTAGGGTCGTGACAAGTTGGTATCAGAGCCTAGGTTACATAGGTCTCACGAGTCATGAGCAGGTTTAGTAGAGTCTCGTGGATCGGTACGGAGATGTCTGTATTTATCCTCGGGAGGCTGCGCAACCTTTAGAAAAACTTCATATTCTTGAAATTCTTGTTGTGCGAATCTATTGATCCGAGTACTAAACTTCTATTATTTTATTCTCTCACAAATGATGAGGATATGTGCTACCGGTCAGGATGGACGACCACCAATACCACCAGCTGGGGCCACCAGAGGCCGAAGACGTGGTCGAGGTCATGGTAGGGGCAGGGGTGTAACCCACACAATACCTAGGGCAGCACCTGCAGATCCACCAACCGCCCCAGTTCATAATCAGGTCCCAGTTGTGGACGCTTTAGCAGCACCAACTCAGGCACCAACTGTGCCTATTGTGATTCCGAGTCTTCAGGAGGCCCATACCCAAATTCTATCAGTATGCACTGCCCTAGCTCAGGCGGTCTCAGTCACTACAACCACAGCTACTTCTCAAGCCGGGGGAGGCACTCAGACTCCCGCCGCTCACACACTTGAGCAGGTCGTGCAGGGACTTCAGACACCGAGGGCACCTCCAGCCCAGCCGGTTGCAGCTGCTCAGGACTATGTAGCTCCTGCTATGCCATAGGACGAGCAGCGCAAGTTGGAGAGGTTTGGTAGACTTCAGCCTCTGACTTTCAGTGGTACAAAGGGCGAGGATGCCCAGGGTTTCTTGGACAAGTGTTAGAGGATTCTTCGCACAGTGGGTATTCTAGAGATCAGCGGGGTCGCTTTCACTACTTTTTAATTTTCTGGAGCTGCATTCACTTGTTAGGAGGCTTATGAGAGGCGTAGGCCTGTTGATTTAGCGCCCCTTACCTGACAGTAGTTCTTCGTTCTCTTTTAAGAGAAGTACGTGCCATAGTCTCGCAGAGAGGAGCTACGCAGGCAGTTCGAGCAGTTGCATTAGGGAGATATGACTGTGACACAGTATGAGATAAGGTTCTCGGAGTTAGCTCGTCATGTTGTTTGGTTGGTTCCTACGGAGAGAGATAGGATTAGGAGGTTCGTTGATGGCCTCACATATCAGCTTCGTATTCTAGTGCTACTTTTGAGGAGGTTGTTGAAATTGCTCGCGAGATTGAGTTCAGTTCGTCGCCAGGAGCGAGATGAGAGGGAGGCCAAGAGGCCTCGGGGATCTGGTAGTTATGGTGGTGCTCCTTCGAGAGGTCAGTTTCAGCACGGTAGAGGCCGTCCATTCAGACATGCTTAGTCAGCTCGCCCAGGTTATCGTGGGGCATCATCGGGTCATGGTTCTCACAGTTCTCATCAGGGCCATTCATCACTCAGTGCCCTTCCAGCCTAGAGTTTGTCCCGTGCTCCATCAGTTCAGGGCTCTTCTATGTCAGGTGCATCTGCTAGTCATTTCGGTGCTAGGGGTTCCCTTCAGTCCCCGTCTCCTGCACTAGGGAGTTGTTATGAGTGTGGAGAGTTGGGCCACATGTGGAGGCAGTGTCCTCATCGTCTTGGGGGTTCATCTCAGTAGAGGAGTCAGCCATCGGCTTCAGCGCCAGTTACTTTACCACCACCCACCCACCCAGCTAGGGGTGGAGGTCAGTCTGCTAGTGGTTGCCGCCCTAGTGGGGAGGTCGATCAGGTGGTTGTCCGGCCCATTTCTATTCACTCCCAGCTAGACCTGATGTTATTTCTTTAGATGCTATGATTACAGGTATTGTTTCAGTCTGCCACAGAGATGCCTCTGTGTTATTTGATCCCGGTTCTACTTTTTCATGTGTCATCATATTTTGCTCGTTACTTAGATATGCCCCGTGAGTCCCTTGTTTCATCTATTCGTGTATCTACTCCGGTGGGCGATACTATTATTTTAGACCGTGTATACCGGTCGTGTGTGGTGACTATTGGGATCTGGAGACCCGAGTGGATCTATTATTGCTTTGTATGGTGGACTTTGATGTGATATTGGGCATGGATTGGCTATCTCCTTGTCATGCTATGTTGGACTGTCATGCTACGACAGTGGCGTTGGCTATGCCGCGTGTGCCATAGATTGAGTGGCGAGGTTCGATTGATTTTGTCCCCAGTAGGGTGATTTCATTCTTGAAGGCCCAGCAGATGGTTGGGAAGGGTTGTCTTTCATACTTAGCCTTTGTGAGGGATGTTGGTGCAGAGACTCCCAGTATTGATTTTGTTCCTATTGTGAGGGATTTTCGCAGTGTGTTTCCTGCAGATCTGTCGGGCATGCCACCAGACAGGATATTGATTTTGGTATTGATCTGCTGCTGGGCACTCAGCCCATTTCTATTCCACCATATCGTATGGCACTAGCGGAGTTGAAGAAGTTGAAGGAGCAGCTTTAGGAACTCCTTGATAAGGGGTTTATTCGGCCTAGTGTGCCGCCTTGGGGTGCGCCTATTCTATTTGTGAAGAAGAAGGATGGCATGATGAGTATGTGCATTGATTACAGGCAGTTGAACACAGTGAATATCAAGAACAAGTATCCTTTGCCTCGTATCGATGATTTATTTGACCAGCTTCAGGGAGCGAGAATGTTCTCCAAGATCGATCTCCATTCAGGTTATCACCAGTTGAAGATCAGGGATTCGAATATTCTTAAGACAACCTTCAAGACCAGATATGGACATAATGAGTTCCTTGTTATGTCTTTTAAGCTGACCAATGCCCCGGCAGCGTTTATGCATTTGATGAATAGCGTGTTTCGGCCTTATTTTGACTCGTTCATAATTGTTTTCATTGATGATATTCTGGTGTACTCACGTAGTCAGGAGGAGCATGCGGAGCATTTGAGAGTTGTGTTGCAGAGGTTGAGGGAGGAGAACTTTTATGCAAAGTTCTCCAAATGTGTGTTTTGGCTCAGTTCAATGGCTTTCTTGGGGCACGTGGTGTCCAGAGAGGGTATTCAGGTTGATCCGAAGAAGATAGAGGAGGTTCAGATTTGGCCTAGACCATCATCAGCCACAGAGATTCGTAGCTTTCTTAGGTTGGCAGGTTATTACCGTCGATTCGTTAAGGGATTTTCATATATTGCATCACCTTGGACTAAGTTAACTCAAAAGGGTGCTCCTTTCATGTGGTCGGATGAGTGTGAGGCAAGATTTCAGAAGCTCAAGACAGCCTTGACCATGGCTCCAGTGTTAGTTTTGCCATCAGAATTAGGTTTATATACAGTGTATTGTGATGCTTCGAGAGTTGGTATTGGGTGTGTGTTGATGTAGAAGGGTAGAGTTATTGCTTATGTTTCTCGTCAGTTGAAGCCCCATGAGAAGAACTACTCGGGTCATAATTTGAAGTTGGCTGCCATTGTTCATGCGTTGAAGATTTGGAGGCATTATTTGTATGGTGTTTCTTGTGAGGTTTTTACTGATCATCGTAGCCTCCAACACTTGTTCAAACAGAAGGATCTCAATTTGAGGCAACAGAGTTGGTTGGAGTTGCTAAAGGATTATGATATTAATATCTTGTACCATCCGGGGAAGGCCAATGTGGTGGCCGATGCTTTGAGCCGGAAGGCAGTGAGTATGGGGAGTTTGGCATATATTCCAGTTGGGGAGTGACCTCTTGGAGTTGATGTTCAGGCCTTGGCCAATCGGTTTGTGAGGTTAGATATTTCGGAGCTTAGTCGAGTATTGGCTTGTGTTATTTCTCGGTCTTCCTTATTTGATCGCATCAGAGAGCTGGCGTATGATGATCCTCATTTGCTTGTCCTAAAGGACAGAGTTCAGCACGATGATGCTAGATATGTGACTATTGGTGATGACAGAGTGTTGAGAATGCAGGGCCGGATATGTGTTCCCAATGTGGATGGGCTTTGGGAGTTGATTTTAGAGGAGGCCCGTAGCTCACGGTACTCGATCCATCCGGGTGCCGCGAAGATGTATCAGGATATGAGACAACATTATTGGTGGATTAGAATGAAGAAGGACATTATGGGATTCGTACCTCAGTGTCTCAATTGTCAGCAAGTGAAATATGAGCATCAGAGATCGGGTGGCTTGTTTCAGCAAATGGATATTCCAGAGTGGAAATAGGAGCGGATCACTATGGATTTAGTAGTTGGACTCCCACGGACTTTGAAGAAGTTCGATACTATTTGGGTGATTGTGGATCTACTGACCAAGTCCGAGCACTTTATTCCTGTGTGTACTACCTATTCTTCAGAGCGGTTGGCAGGGATCTATATCAGAGAGATTGTTCGTTTGCATGGTGTGCCGATTTCCATCATTTCAGATAGAGGTACTTAGTTTACTTTGCAGTTTTGGAGAGCCGTGTAGAGAGAGTTGGGTACTCAGGTTGAGTTGATCACAACTTTTCACCCTTAGATGGACAGGCAGTCCGAGTGCACTATTTAGATATTGGAGGACATGTTGCGTGCTTGTGTCATCATTTTTGGAGGGTCATGGGCTCAGTTTCTACCGCTCGCATAGTTTGCTTATAACAACAGTTATCAGTCGAGTATTTAGATGGCTCTATATGAGGCTTTGTATGAGAGACAATATAGATCTCCGGTCGGTTAGTTTGAGCCGGGTGAGGCTAGGCTATTGGGTATAGACTTGGTGCAGGATGCTTTAGACAAGGTGAAGGTGATTCAGGAGAGGCTTCGTACAGTGCAGTCGAGACAAAAGAATTATGCTGACAGGAAGGTTCGGGATGTGTCCTACATGGTCGGTGAGAAGGTTCTATTGAAGGTTTCACCCCATGATGGGTGTTATGAGATTTGGGAAGAAGGGTAAATTGAGTCCTCGGTTCATTGGGCTTTTTGAGGTGCTTCGAAGGATTAGGGAGGTGGCTTATGAGCTTGCTTTGCCACCCAGCTTATCGAGTGTGCATCCGGTATTTCATGTTTCTATGCTCCGAAAGTATATTGGCGATCCATTTCATGTTTTGGATTACAACACGGTTTAGTTAGATGATGATTTGACTTATGATGTGGAGCCAATAGCTATTTTGGAGTGTTAGGTTCGAAAGTTGAGGTCAAAGGATATAGCTTCAGTGAAAGTGCAGTGGAGAGGTCGGCCCGTAGAGGAGGCTACCTGGGAGACCGAGCGGAAATAGGGAGTAGATATCCTCACCTATTTGAGACTTCAGGTATATTTCTTGACCCATTCGAGGACGAACATTTGTTTAAAAGGGGGAGGATGTAACGACCCGGCCGGTCGTTTCATGAGTTACCGCTATGTTTCCCCCATTTCTTCTTTTTATTGCTTTGTTTATCTGTATAAATTGTTATCAGGTTGGTTGGCTCGAGTTCGGAGAGGTTTTGGTAATGTTTGAGACACTTAGTCTCTTTTGAGTGAGCTTAAGTTGGAAAAGTCAACCGTATGTTGACTTATGTGAAAAAGGGGCTCGAACAAGGTTTGATAGACATTTTGATCAAAAGCGGAATTCGTAAGTTTTTGGAACCTTAGGCTTGATTCTGATGTCATTTGGTTGATTCAATGTTGTTTTAGGTGTTTCAGAGATTGGTATAAGTGTGGATAGTGGTATATGACTTGATGGCGTGTTTGGTTGAGGTCCCGAGGGCCTCGGATGGTTTTGGATGGCTAACGGAAGAGTTAGAGTGTGGGTGTAGCTGCAGATTTTCTGCTTCTTTCATTTTCGCACCTGCAGATTAGGGACCGTAGGTGCAACGTCGCAAATGCATAAAAAGGACCACAGATGAGGCCAAGGACGTGAAGGGCAGGAGCCGCAAATGCGGAGAGCTGAGCGCAGCTGCGATGGCGCAGGTGCGAGTATTTGACCGCAGGTGCAATTTTGGGCGGATTAGTGACTTCCGCAGGTGCGACCCTCTGGACAGCAGGTGCGATCATGTAGGTGCGTGTTTGAGGCCGCATGTGCGGTATTCATGGGCAAGAAAGTATATAAACCCTTATTCGTGATTTTCAGACTTTCTTCGCCATTTTAAATCGATTTTGGAGCTTTTGGGGGATTTTTAAGAGAGAATCAAAGGGAACTTCATTGAGGTAAGATTTTTGAACATAAAACTCGTTCCTATGGTGTTATTTCATTGATTAGGCTTGAAATTTATGGAAATTTGTGGGTAAATATTGAAGAAACTAGGGCATGAGATTGGAGACCTTTTATTAAAGATTTGAGGGGTCATTTGTTGTCAGATTTTGGTACTTTTGATATGGATGAACTCGTGGGAGGATAAGGAGTTTATTGATGTAAATTTTATCGGATTCCGAGACGTGGGCCCGAGGATCGGGTTTGGTTAATTTCAGGATTTGTGTTGTAATTTGATTATTTTTGCTTGGGCTTCGTTCTCTTAGCATATTTTGATGTCATGATTCTGATTTTGGTTAGATTCGACGCTAGTGGAGGCCGAGGCGAGAGGCAAAGTCATCACGGGCTAGAGTTTGGACCAGATAGAGGTAAGTAATGATTGTAAATGTTATCCTGAGGGTATGAAACCCTGGATTACACATCGTGGTGCTACTTTGAGGTGACGCACACGTTAGATGACGAGTGTGGGGTCATGCACCGCTGGGGATTGTGACTTAGTCCGTCTCGTATGACTATTTAACCGCGTATTTGGTTGAAAACTATATGTTATCATCATGTTTTGGGCTGAATGCCATATTTGGGCCTCGTGTCAACTGTTTTGGACCCTTAGGGGATTTTTACTACTATTCCTCACTGTTTTGACTTCATATTTGTACTCAGTCATGCTGCATTCTACTGTTTTCATAACTCAGCCATATTTACTCTGTTTTGACATTTTAATGATATTTTGGGCTGAGCATCCTGTTTTTACTGTGCCCGAGTGGCTTTGAGAGGTTTTTGACTTAGTAAGGCCGAGGGCCTATGTTGTGAGGATACTATGGGATTGGGCTGCGCGCCGCAATAATGTTATACTGATTCATGATTATAAGGCCGAGGACCTGATTTGTTACGCCACAAGGTGGCTTGTTATAAGGCCGAGTGCCTGTTTGATTATGCCACGAGATGGCTTGATATTGCGCTTGGGCTGTAAGGAGCCCCTCCCGGAGTCTGTACACCCCCAGTAAGTGCGGGTACCCAATGTGAGATTTGATATAGCCCAAGGGGCTGATATTGTTCCATGTTATAGCCCGAAGGGCTGATACGAGTGATTGTGAGATAGCCTGAGGGGCTGATTTGTGTTTCTATCCTTTTCTCCCTATTTTTCTGCACTCGTTTGAACTGCTAAAAGATGTTTTAAAAAGGGTTTTAATGAACTAAGGTGTTTTTATGAGCTTTTACTGCCTTATTGCAATGTTCTGGTTTTATACTATTTTTCTTATCTCTCAGTTGACTTTACTTTTACTACTTACTAAGTTGGCGTACTCACATTACTCCTTGCACCCTGTGTGCAGATCCAGGAGTTTTGGTCACGCTAGTGAGGGTTGATTGCTTTCCAGCAGGCTGTTTGGAGTTGACTAGGTAGTTGCTTGGCGTTCGCAGCCCAGTGTTTCTCCTTCCTACCTTTACTTTCCTTTGTACTAGCTTTGTACTAGACTGTGTAACCTTTTTCATACTCTTACATGGATTTTTAGATTCTCATGACTGGTGACACCCTGATGTCGGGCTGTGTTGTTTCCGCATTGTTCTGTTCTACTCTTTGTTATGGGATTTATAGCTTATTTATGACTTAAAAATGAATTATTATAACTGTCTTAATTGGTTTGGGGGTTGTGTCGGCTAGCCTTGTTTCATGAGAGGCACCATCACGATCGGGTCCGGTTTAGGGTCCTGATACCAAGTGTTGAATGACTTTGACAAATGGCTATGCAAATCTATCATGTGTCTTCATGCATGGAAAACTAGGTACACTTGTTAATATTGAAGCCAAGTGGACTAATATATTTGGACAAGTGTTAAAAGACTCTCCACACTTGTCATACATGTAACCTCCCTAATTGCCTATAAATAGGATGATCATTAGCCATCATATTCACTCAATTCTTAACCAATAATTCATCTTGCTAATCATTATTTTCTTCCTACAATATTTTAATTTCTGTAACAGCTACAGAAAATACCTTCATCTTCTCTTCTTTCTAGGCAACTATTTGGTGAAAATTCTATACTTCCAGCCACGAGTGCACGTGTTTGGAGGTGCTATGGAACCTTGGGGAGCGATCGGTCTTAACGATTTGCACCTAGTCGGGCCGAAATCACTTTCAAGGCAGTGGCTTGCCACGACATAGTATTTTCTTATAAGTTGTTCTTTCCTTCTTGTTCTTAGTCAATATTATCTACTCATTTTTCTTACAATTTGAAAGCGATTTCGCATATAATAATGATTAATGGCCACTATTTTGAACAAAACACTTCCTGATCTCTCAAAGCTTGAGCTTTTAGATTGAAACAATTATAAGCATTGGTCCTAGAAACTTTTAATTTTCTTTGAACAATTAAAAGTTGATTATATTTTGTTTAACGATCCTCCTGCTGATATTGTTGCTGATAACTCTAATTCTGCCAACATTGTTGTCGCTGATGATGTTGTTAAGAAGAAATTTGAAAAGGATAATAAAATTGTGAGAGGGCATCTACTTAACCATATAACTAACCCTCTCTTTGATTTGTTTATAAATTATAAATCTGCTAAAGTCGTATGGGACAATTTGGAGAAGAAATATGGTGCTGATGACGGAAAAAAGAAATATGTATTTGGAAAGTGGATCAAGTTTCAGATGGTTGATGATAAGCCAATCATGGAACAGGTTCACGAGTATGAGAACTTGACTGCTGATTCTTTGAACGAGGGCATGGAGATGTGTGAGATTCTTCAGGCAAATGTCCTGCTTGAAAAGTTTCCATCTTCCTGGAGTGATTACAGGAATCAACTGAAACAGAAAAAGAAAAACTTAACTCTTCAAGAACTGATCAGTCATATGAGGACTGAGGAAGCAAACCGTCTCAAAGATGAGGAGTCTGAACGACTTCAGGACATGTGAAGAAGCAGAATTACTTCAATAAGCCGAAGGGCCATATTCAAAAGTCGAAAGGACCTTGCTAGTCTGCGGCAAAATTGGTCACAAGGCTTTTCAGTGCAACCAAAGACAAGGACAAAGCTCAAAGATTGGAGGAAAAGCTCAAGTCCAAGCTAACCTTACTAAGGGTGGTGATGTCATTGTTGATGTGGTTGTTGAGGCAAACATGGTGGCTAACAAGACTGACTGTATACTGGACACATGCACTTCAAGGCATATTTGTGCCAACAAGGAGCTGTTTCACGACTTTGAGGAATTTGCTGATGGCGAGTTTGTCTACATGGGTAACTCCACCACAGCTAGAGTTATGGGTAAAGGAAGAATTCTCCTTCAGTTAACTTCTAGAAAAACCTTAGCCTTGAACAATGTTCTATATGTACCCTCCATTCGTAGAAACATAGTTTCTGGTGTACTTCTCAACAAAGTAGGTCTTAAACTTGTTTTTGAATTTGATAAAGTTGTTATTTCTCGTAGAGGAGACTTTGTTGGGAAGGGTTACCTTAGTGGGAGTTTATTTGTACTGAACATTGCTCAAGAGATTACTAATAATGCTAGTACTTTCAATTCTGCTTATATTGCTGAGTCTATTGATTTGTAGCATGGTAGACTAGGTCATGTTAATATTGCTCCTATTAAAAGACTTAGAAAAATGGAATTAATTTTTGCAATTAATTTTGATAATTTTTCTAAGTTTCCTATTTGTGTAGAAGCAAAACATACCAAAAAGCCTTTTAAAAATGTAACTAGTAGAAAAACAGAATTGTTTGAACTAGTACATTCAGATTTAGCAGGTTTCAAGAACACTGTTAGTAAGGGTGGAAAGAAATACTACATCACCTTTGTAGATGACTTTTCTAGATACACTAAGGTATATCTTCTTAACTCAAAAGACGAGGTTGAAAGCATGTTTTTGAAATACAAGGCATAAGTAGAGAATCAATTAGACAGAAAAATCAAGAGGCTTAGGTCTGACAGGGGTGGTGAATATAGTACTAATACTCGAAGTCTTTTATGAGAAAAATGGTATTATACATGAGGTTGGTACTCCCTATACTCCCCAACAAAATGGTGTAGCCGAACGTAAAAATAGAACCCTTAAGGAAATGATGAATTCTATGCTTTTGAGTTTGGGTTTATCTGATAATATGTGGGGGGTCTGTTTTATCTGCATGCTATTTTCTTAATAAAGTCCCTCATAAGAAGTTAGATAAAACCCGTTATGAGTTATGGAATGGGTTTTTTCCCTAACTTGAAAATTCTGAAAGTGTGGGGGTGTTTGACTAAGGTTGGTCTACCTAATTTTAAACAAGTAACTGTTGGAACCAAGATTTTTGATGTTATTTTCATAGTTTATGCTCAAAACAGTGCTACATATAGATTTATGTCTTTGAATGATAGTTCTATTTGTGAATCTAGAGATGTAGAATTTTTTGAGCAAGTTTTTCCATTGAAAAATAATGTGCCTAATAATGCTTCTACATCTACGTCGTTTAATTCTCATATTGTGGCTTCTTCTAGTGTTACTGCTAATGAGTATGAAAATGAACTTAGAAGAAGTAAGAGGCATAGAATCAAAGCTAGCTTTGGTCCTGACTTTATTACTACTTTCTTGACTAAAAATATTGATCTTGATGTTTTGAGTGATGAATTAGTGTCAATCTATTTAATAGGAGAAGACCCTAAGACATACAGTGAAGCAATGAGGTCAATAGATGCTAGTTTTTGGAAACAAGCCATTAAAAATGAATTAGACTCTATAGTTTCTAATCACACTTGGGACTTGTTTGATTTGTCCAATGGTTGTAAACCCATAAGTAGGAAGTGGATATTTAAGAAGAAATTGAGACATGATGGTACAATTGACAAACATAAGGCTATACTTGTTATTAGGGGTTTTAACCAAAATAAAGGCATTGATTACTTTGACACTTATTCTCATGTGACTAAGATAGCGACTATTAGAACTCTTGTTGCTTTAGCCGCTATTCATAATTTAGTGATACATCAAATGGATGTTAAAACGGCTTTCCTAAATGGTGATTTAAATGAAGAGATCTATTTGTCTCAACCTGAGGGATTTATGATCCAAGGACAGGAGAATAAAGTATGCAAATTGAGAAAGTCTTTGTATGGTCTAAAGCAGGCACCTAAGCAATGGTACGAAAAGTTTAATAGCACATTAGGGGTTAATGGTTTTCTTGTTAATGCATCTGATACTTGTGTTTATTCCAAGATGATAGGATCAGATTATGTTATTATATGTTTGTATGTGGATGACATATTAATCTTTGGCCCTAATATGAATGTTAATAATGAGAATAAGAATTTTTTGTCTTCTAAATTTGAAATGAAGGATCTTGGGGAAGCAGATGTGATTTTAGGGGTTAAAATTGTAACGACCCGGCTAGTCATTTTGAGAATTAATGCCCTGATCCCCTATTAACTACATTCCCCGTGTTTGTTTCTGCTACTGTGAGTTGCTGGGAAGATTCATTTTTAGTTTCGGAGTGTTTTGGGACACTTAGTCCCTAAATGAGAGCTTAAGCTTTAGAATTTGGACTGCAGTCAAAATAGTGTGAAGATAGCCTCAAAATGAAATTCCGTTGATTTTGTTAGCTCCGTTGAGTTATTTCGGGCTTAGGGGCGTGTTCAGATTGTGTTTTGGAGGTCCGTAGCTTATTTAGGCTTGAAATGCCGAAAGTTGATTTTTTGAAGTTTGCGGATCGATAGTGAAATTTTGATATCGGGGTCAAAATTCAATTCCGGAAGTTGGAATAGCTTCGTAGTGTTGAATGTGACTTGTGTGCGAAATTTGGGATCAATCGAACATGGTTTGGTTGGTTTCGGCATCGGTTATAGAATTGTTGAAATTTCTAGTTCATTAGGCTTGGATTGGAGGGTGATTCGTGGTTTTAGCGTTGTTTGATGTGATTTGAGAGTTGGACTGAGTCTGTATGATGTTTTAGGATTGGTTGGTATGTTTGGTTGAGGTCTCGGGGGCCTCGAGTGAGTTTCAGATGCCTAATGGAAGTTGAATTGGACTTAAGCAATTGCTGATATTGCTGAACCTGCTATAACCGCGCCTGCATATGTGGGACCGCAGGTGCGGCTCCATAAAATCGTCTGGGTAGCCGCAGAAGTGAGTTTGGCCTTGTGCTCCAGGGACCGCAAATGCGGCTGGGAAACTGCAGATGCGGGACCTCAAATGCGTTCCAGTAACCGCAGATGCGGCCCCAGCCTGGATAAGTGAATTTCTCACCTGCGATGCTTTTACCGCAGGTACGGGACCGCAAATGCAGCCCCATGACTGCAGAAGCAGATTTTGCTGGGCAGAAATAGAGAAAATCGAGGGTTTTAAATTCATAACTTCAAAAATCAAATTGGAGCTCGGTGGAAGGCGATTTTGTTGGATTTTTTAAGAGAAGATCAGTGGGTATTGATTCCTAACTCCTTTTTGATTATATCCTATTAATCTAAGCTTAGTTTTATCATGTAATTTCAGATTTGGGGTGAAAATTTGGGAAGAATTGAGAAAAATTCTGTTACACCCCTCAATATTATGTTGATATCACGTTCCGCAGTATTATATTATGATGATGTTGTGCCTAGCAGTATTATATTATGGTGATGTCACACTTCACAGTATTAAGTTACGACGATGTTGCACCCTGAAGTATTGTACGTTAAAATTTCGTTTTCAGTTAACCGATGTAAGAATCGGGGATGAGATCATCTTGACGTTAACGTACTTACGTTATTTATAGCAAGCAATAAATAAGTGTTATAAAGAATAAGAGGGTACACGGATTAAAGAAAACGAGCTTCGTTGAAAGTGGTCAATTTAAAATAAAATACGGGTCGAGCGATAATACCCGATAATTATGAACTAGTATCATGCAAGGTACCATATGACCGAGGTAGTATAATATATAAAGTATATATAAAGTATTTTAAAAATAAATAGAATTTTAAGTAATTCAGGATAATTTTTAAATTATACGGGTAATTGGTTAGTTACCGGGTAACGGAACATTACCCAGTTAACTAATAAACGGACAAAAATTTAATCAATGACCCATGGAGAATCGTGGCATCCCCTCCCTTCATGATTAAGGTGACTCATTAGTCACCTTTACATGTGTCATACAAGGATTAAAGACTAGTTCAAAAGTCATATCAAAATGAAGACTCTTGTAAGCTTTTTACATTGGGAAAACACTTCATTCAAGATCAAAAAGCATTGGCATTCTGCCTTGAACCAGTAAAAACGTGAAAAGAAAAAATTTTACATTCTTTATGAAACCAAAAACGTGAAGGAGCTACAAACGTTTTGCCAATTCTGATTTCAACCAAAAAGCAGAATCATTTTTTTTCGTTCACCAATTCAATGATAGCCAACGTTTCAATTTCAAGAGCTACCAAGTTCGCTTCTAAATTTTGAGAGTTTCAAAGCAGAGTTTCGTCTATATTTCGCAGAAGCAGATTTGTTCAAATGATTCCGGGAACAGGTATGTTAAGGCTATCCCTACTTTCTTTTGGCATGATCCATACGATACGAACGAAACGTGCAAATGCACAAATTCCATGAGTTTCTCTATTCATAGAAGTATTAGAGATATCTATGTTCTTGAAATTCCATGTGTCATAATATTTTATCATATGTTCATGGGTCTCAGAAAAATACGAAAGTTGAAAAGATGTTACTTTATGATATTGCTCAAGAGGCAAAGTGGTCTTATGACCTTCCGAATGATTTTATTGACGTACTTTTCATGCATTGCATTCATATGCATTGACCCATGACCAGGTGGCGTTATATATGCGTATATATGTAAATATATGTATATGGGATATGGAAAAAAGGTTACAGCATTATATACGCACCACCACTTGATCAGCTGGTATATGATGATGATGTTGCCCACAATGGCTGAAATATGATTCAAACGGCATTATATACGCATATATATGTATGCACTCAAACGGCGTTATATACGCGTATATATGTATGTATATATATGTATATGGGATATGGGAAAAGTTATGGCGTTATATACGCACCACCAACTGATCAGCTGGTATACGATGATGATTTTTTCCACAGTGGCCGATATGATATGATGGGATGCCCTCAGAGGCTGATGATATTATGAAACATATACTTATGCACGACATGACATTCATATGCATGTGCATGACGTTAAAAGTAATTTATGATTTACAAAGTTATTCAGACTTACAGGTTGAGTCATGTACTCTATATGTCTTCCATATCTCTCATGTATTTATTTATGTGCCTTACATACTCAGTACATTATTCGTACTGACGTCCCTTTTGCCTGGGGACGCTGTGTTTCATACCCGCAGGACCGATAGACCGGTCGAGAGCCCTCCAAGTAGGCTATCAGCTCAACGGAAGATGTTGGTGCACTCCATTTACTTCGGAGTTGCTCGTTTAGTTAGTATGATTTAGACGTGTATTGTTTGGTATGGCGGGACTCTGTCCCGACCCTTATGACATTTATGTATTCTTAGAGGCTTGTAGACATATGTCGTGTACATAAAAGATTATACTGCCTTGTCGGCCTATGTTTTGAGTTTATAAAGGATCATGTTGGCCTATTAGGCCCGTATGCATGTGTATATGATGATCTATTAAGAAAGATACATTACGTTGGTACTCATTTGAGTAAGGTACCAGGTACCCGTCCCGGCCCATCGGTTTGGGTCATGACAAAAGTGGTATCAGAGGAGTTCTTTCCTAGGGAGTCTACAAGCCGTGTGTAGTAGAGTCTTGCTTATGGGTGTGTCGTGCACCACACTTATAAGCAGGAGGCTACAGGGCATTTAATACTATCATTCTTTCTTCTTACTCTAGATCGTATGGTAGAGCTCACTTATAAGAATTCAAGTCCCAAGCTTTTATTTTTTATTCGTAATAAGACGATGCCTACGTTCAGAAAGATGATCGATAAGAGATATAGCTTTGGAAGTGCTGAATTAGAGGAACTCGACTTTGTATCATGCTTATGATAAGTAAATATGAGGTCTTCAGCAGATCATGTGCATACTGAAAGGTGTAAGCCTCTTGATAAGGAGCCTTAAGGTAAGAATGCCTATCCACCTTTATGGTGAAAGACAATGAGAGCTTTAGAAGGTAAATACAAGTGTCAATAAGTAAAAGAAGTAAGATGAAGAAAAGTACGAGGCGCCCAGTTAATGAAGATTAACGATGTTTATAATTCAAGCAGAGGAATGTAAGCTTTTTGAGTTATATTCAATGGTAACAGAGGTATGTATAATTGGTCGTACCCATCTCAGTTATGCCCTGTCGGGGGCTAACAAACATAGTTTAAGAAAAGGACGAGTTATCAGGATCCGGCTAGGGATATGGTAACCCAAAATAGTTGATGGATTGGTAGAGTTAGTTGACATTTCTGAAGAATAGTACAAACGTGGTAACAGATCTCCCCGTGAGACACCTCGATGGTACACCCTAAAATAGTACAGCTAGATATGAGTACTACAAAGACATGCACTATAAGCCTTGAAGGGATAAATATTACCTTAGTGTGGCTCGCGGCCCTAGTAAAGTGAGAACGTTAAGCAATTTGAAGAGCCACTGGATGGAGCAAAGGAAAGCTAAAAGCGAAAGAATGTCGTATTGAAGTTTTCACAAGGAAAGGGATATGCAGAAATATTAGCAGAGTAATGAGAAGGGAGATAAGGAAGCAATATGAATAAGGTGTGATACATGGATGAAAACGGGAGAATGTTACAGAACCTATAGTCAAATGAAGGAAGAGACGAAAGGTGATGGGCCTTAAGACAACAAAGAGTATAGGCCATAAGGTTATATCATCATTTCGAGAAATAAGTTAGTGAATCCAACGCGGCTACCAGAGGGGAGAGTTAATCCCTAGAGTAACAGAGAACAGTATGGACTGATAAACAAGATAAACTAAATTTGAATTAGGGACTAAATAATTGGAAAGTACTCGACATCATGGGAATTTCAGATTTTGTCCCGCCAATAGTAGAATGGACAACAAAAGAAGATTCATGAGAAATTCAGAGAATGGCCATCCAGGGAGACGCTTCCCTAAAGCAAGCAATGTGAGCAAAGTTAAGCTTAAGAGACTGTATGTGCCAGTTAAGCTAAGTGCCACCCTCGCGAGTAAGGGAATTTGTCATCTTTGGTACAGAAGGATTGCCACAAGGCGAGTAAGGATCATTGGTGTTGTGAAACAACGCCAAAGATGAAGAGGTAAAACATCTATAGGTAAATTCTCGTGGCTTCAACTCTTAGTACACCCCTAAAGGGGGGAATATGGAGTGATGTGACATTAAGTCAGAATTAAGTGGTTCTAGTGACCATGGAATGGTAAAGGAAGAATGCGATAAATGAAAGAGGAATGAGATGACACTTATCAAAATCTTATAGATACGTTACGATTCAAGAATATTGTGCAAGCACGACATCAAAGAGATGAAGTAAAGGTTCCTGCCCGAACTGTTATTAATAAATAAGGAGCCAGTGCGAGACGTAAGTTAAGACAAAGGAAATAACCCAAGAAAGATTACGAGGAATATTGATATGAGAATGGGCCAACGAGTAGTTACTAATTGGTCAGGAAGATCCCAGTTATGGCTAAACAGGAGGTTACAGACGAGTCATCAAATCGTGTAAGATAAACATAGTAGAACTTAACATGGAGAATTCAACCTCGAAAAATATCATTATAATACTTGAGATATATTCAAACAAGAGTCGGGGTGGTTAAAGGTACCGTATGAGTGTTACAGGGATAAAATAAAGTGCCACTAGGAAGACAGTCAAAATATCAGTTCAGAAGAAACTATACAAGCACAAGGGCATAAAATTAAGCAACTATGAATGATTATAGACAAGTAAGGACATCAAAAAGGTCTGTAATAAGCTCACAGCTTTACGAGGGTCAAGGGTTCTCCCTAAGTACTACAACGAAAGAATAGCTAAGGAGATAAGAAAGAAGGCTTCAACCTAAGCACAATGACCTAAAAAGGAAATGGTCGTGTAACAACAATCTCGCAACAACATTGTAAGCATTCCAAAGGAAAGTGGCACCTACCGTGGCAAATGAACGGGAAGTAAGAATTAAAAGTAATATTCGAGATCATATGATTTGTATGAAAACTCTAGCAAGTGTGGGCACTAAGATAAGCTAAGTATGGACGCAACGAGGGGGCATAAAGACCAGGAAAAGTAATAACTTACGTTGAAAGAAAGCTAAGATGGAACGAAAGAATTATTTGATCAATGACCTAGAGTTAGTACGTTATGGATATACTCAAGATTTTGGAGTATTATCTAGGCAGCATATTTGTTAACAATCATACAGCCATAGAAGACTCCGGTATAAGTTAGAAGAAAGAATTGAGCCTAGGGCATAGACAAAGGATTGAATTGTTAGAATATTGTGTCATGGATATTCAATAATGCCCATGAAAGTCTAAGGTAACAACTGATATTATGAGCCATGGATTAGAAGATAGCTTAAGCCTACGTAAAGGCTGATCAGAAAGAAGAGGAAACTAAAGAATTACGTCACTTAAGTAAATAAGGAGTCTGATTATTGGACCTAGAAAAATTATAGAAGTTGTGCTTGATAATATGACAGAATCACTCTTAATATCAGACGTTCAAGAGAAATAACACAACAATCATAATCTATAATGGCTTTACAAGGAAGCCAGTTAGAAGAAGTACCAGCCTCATAAGAAGTCAGTACGAAGCTCCCACTGGATTGCGTATGTACCAGAGGTGCGAGTATTATAATAGAGCTTCAAGTTATGAATGTGAATTACACCTAGGTGGAAGGGAGGTCAGGAAAGAGATAGAAGATACGATGCGAGATTTTAAAATAAGTAAGGTAAAAGTGAACAACGTATGAGATACTCAAAGGCAGAAGATCATGAATAGTCCAGACTTCAGATAAAAGGCTATCAGCACGGGGATCCAGTAACCGGGAATGAGAACGGCATTGTCAGCGGCATGTCTTCCAACCTATGGTTTCTAAGTACTGAGAGATCTAGTTAAGAGAATAGAGAAGAGTTGGAGACGGTGTGATGTATCGCTTGACATTCCAGAATAATATAAGGAAATATATGGTGTAAGCAAGTTGAAGGAAAGTTGCGAGTATTATAAATGGATATTTATAGGTTGCAAGCTAAAGTATGGTAGAGTGACAAAGTTTTAAGAAAACACGAGTAAGAATGAGGAAAGACAAGTGAAAAGGCGACGAGAATAGATAAGTCCTCAGGATTAAGTCCATGAAAACAGGAGAGATAATGGTTTCTCTAAGTTATTGAGATTTCAGTATAGCCTGAATGAACTCAAAGGAATCTAAGATTTATAGCATTCAGAAAAAATGGAATGCTACCCTGTTAATCGAATGAGGGGTAATTATTATAGACAAAAAAAATGATGTTTGGGCCTTCAATTAAGTAATGATCTAACGGATAAAAGAAAGGGATCTCGTGAATTGGACATGATTAAAATACCCATGCAAGGTGAATCACATTGGGATTCTGTGAGATACGGTTATGAAAGTAGGGTATCGCCCCAAGTGGGTCAATCTAATCATCTCAGATGTTCCCCGATAAAACATGAATCCTAGCTGCAATATTACATAAAAGGTTGAGTTATCAGGGGTGGATTATGAATCATAATTGAAGTGAATAAACAATGGATGGATAAAAGTTACAAAGTATGAGAGGATATTAGGTCGTCACTCTTAAGATGGACAGTAATGTGGAAGCATTAAAGGACATAAATTTATACGTATTGGATAAGTAATGAAAGTAACCTGGAATTTGGTAGCAGACCTCAGTAACGAGAAATTGAGGTAAGAGTTACGGTATAATATGACATATCTTGGTGCAGTAAAGTCATACGGATGGATAAATGGATTTATGAAAAAAGTATAGTGATATTCGTAAGTTCAACAAAGTACCGAGTGAAGGACTTTAGTACACCTATAGATGCCCAAAGGGGCATCCTAGTAAGCCAAGTATATATTTACAAAGTCACACCTAGAGATTGGCTAAAGGACGGAGGAAAAATGAGAGGAGAGTCATATAGGCACACTTACAAGGTCAGTATCGTAGAGGCTGCATAATGAAAGGTAGCAACAGTTACGCGATTAGAACGATTCTGACTACAAGTTGTGGTGTGAGAAGGAGGCTTAAGGGAGGAATGCCCTGTACTTTGGACTTATTCACAAAACAGTCGCCTAGATGGCAAGGGAAGTTCTAAAGTATTCGGAAGATATAAGTTATGAAAATGATAAGAGCATTAGTCAACATTCGAGGACGAATGTTCCAAAGAGGGGAATGATGTTAAACCCCGCAATATTACGTCGATATCACGTTCCGCAGTATTATATTAAGATGATGTTGTGCCTTATAGTATTATATTATGGTGATGTCACACTTCACAGTATTAAGTTACGACGATGTTGCACCCTGAAGTATTTTACGTTAAAATTTCGTTTTCAGTTAACCGATGTAAGAATCGGGGATGAGATCATCTTGACATTAACGTACTTACGTTATTTATATCAAGCAATAAATAAGTGTTATAAAGAATAAGAGGATACACGGATTAAAGAACACGAGCTTCGTTGAAAGTGGTCAATTTGGAATAAAATACGGGTAGAGCGATAATACCCGATAATTATGAACTAGTACCATGCAAGGTACCATATGACCGCGGTAGTATAATATATAAAGTATATATAAAGTATTTTAAAAATAAATAGAATTTTAAGTAATTCGGGATAATTTTTAAATTATACGGATAATTGGTTAGTTACCGGGTAACGGAACATTACCCAGTTAACTAATAAGCGGACAAAAATTTAATCAATGACCCATGGAGAATCGTGGCAGCACCTCCCTTCATGATTAAGGTGACTCATTAGTCACATTTACATGTGTCATACAAGGATTAAAGACTAGTTCACAAGTATTATCAAAATGAAGACTCTTGTAAGCTTTTTACATTGGGAAAACACTTCATTCAAGATCAAAAAGCATTGGCATTCTGCCTTGAACCAGTAAAAACGTGAAAAGCAAAACTTTTACATTCTTTATGAAACCAAAAACGTGAAGGAGCTACAAACTTTTTGCCAATTCTGATTTCAAACAAAAGGCAGAATCATTTTTTTTCGTTCACCAATTCAATGATAGCCAACGTTTCAATTTCAAGAGCTACCAAGTTCGCTTCTAAATTTTGAGAGTTTCAAAGCAGAGTTTCGTCTATATTTCGCAGAAGCAGATTCGTTTAAATGATTCCGGGAACAGGTATGTTAAGGCTATCCCTTCTTTCTTTTGGCATGATCCATACGATACGAACAAAACGTGCAAATGCACAAATTCCATGAGTTTCTCTATTCATAGAAGTATTAGAGATATCTATGTTCTTGAAATTCCATGTGTCATAATATTTTATCATATGTTCATGGGTCTCAGAAAAATACGAAAGTTGAAAAAATGTTACTTTATGATATTGCTCAAGAGGCAAAGTGGTCTTATGACCTTCCGAATAATTTTATTGGCGTACTTTTCATGCATTGCATTCATGTGCATTGACCCATGACCAGGTGGCGTTATATAAGCATATATATGTAAATATATGTATATAGAATGGGAAAAGGTTATGGCGTTATATACGCACCACCACCTGATCAGCTGGTATATGATGATGATGATACGCACGTATATGTATGCAGTCAAACGGCGTAATACACGCGTATATATGTATGTATATATATGTATATGGGATATGGGAAAGGTTATGGCGTTATACACGCACCACCACCTGATCAGCTGGTATACGATGATGATTTTGCCCATAGCGGCCGATATGATATGATGGGATGCCCTCAGAGGCTGATGATATTATGAAACATGTACCTATGCACGACATGACATTCATACGCATATGCATGATGTTAAAAGTAATTTATGATTTACAAAGTTATTCAGACTTACAGGTTGAGTCATGTACTCTATATGTCTTCCATATCTCTCATGTATTTATTTATGTGCCTTACATACTCAGTACATTATTCGTATTGATGTCCCTTTTGCCTGGGGACGCTGCGTTTCATGCCCGCAGGTCCCGATAGACATGTCGAGAGCCCTCCAAGTAGGCTATCAGCTCAGCGGAAGATGTTGGTGCGCTCCATTTGCTTCGGAGTTGCTCGTTTGGTTAGTATGATTTAGACGTGTATTGTTTGGTATGGCGGGACTCTGTCCCAACCCTTATGACATTTATGTATTCTTAGAGGCTTGTAGACATATGTTGTGTACATAAAAGATTGTATGGCCTTGTCGGCCTATGTTTTGAGTTTATAAAGGATCCTGTTGGCATATTAGGCCCGTATGCATGTGTATATGATGATCTATTAAGAAAGATAAATTACGTTGGTACTCGTTTGAGTAAGGTACCAGGTACCCGTCCCGGCCCATCGGTTTGGGTCGTGACAAGTTCCCCAACCAAGTTTTTGGGTTTTGATTGAGTTTTTTTTTGTCGGAATTGAGTGAATTATTGACGAGTGTTCTCGTGAGTGAAGGGTGTTCTAAATTTGTAAATTTTACCCGATTCCAATACGTGGGCCCGGGGAGGATTTTTGGGCGTTTTTCTATTTTCTTACCTTAGCTTCGATTCCTTTAGCTAAATTCGTTGTTTGTTGTTATATTTACATTATGAAATTTATTTGATTAGAATTGGGCCACTCGAAGTTGGATACTCGTGCCAAGAGCACGATTTCGGATTGATTTTGAGCTGGTTCGAGGTAAGTGGCTTGCCTAATCTTGTGTGAGGGAACTCCCCTTAGGATTTTTGTACTATTGTTATATGAGTGCCTTGTACGTGAGGTGACGAGTGCGTACACGTGCTAATTGTTGAAGACCCCCATTTTCGTTAAGTAAATACATGTGTTTTCTTTTAATCTAGCAATACTTGTACTTGAAGCCTCCTATTTAGCTTAGGAAAAGCATGCTTATGTGACCTAATTGTCTTACCTACTTTGACTGCTTACTTGGATTTTGTGCAGCATGTTTAGAGTAGAAATTCATGTTTATTCTTGAATAGAACTGTAGATTTTCCTTCTTAAGGCTGTTGTGTATTTACTTTGGAACTACGGATCAGTAATCCGGGAGATCCCCCTGCATATTAATAATTCAGACTACGGGATGAGATCCTGGGAGATCCCCTTGTACTGGATATTTACTTTGGGACTACGGATTAGTATTCCAGGAGATTCCCCTGCATATCTATGATTCGCACTATGGGACGATATCCTGGGAGATCCTCTGCACATTTACGTTTGGGACTACGGGACGATATCCTAGGAGATCCCATGTTGCTATCTCTAGGTACTGAGTTATATTCTTTCGATGATTTTATTGTTTATCGACTGTTAGTATTTTAATTATACTGTCACATTTCATACTGTTTTACCTTGTTATATGTATATAACAAGTAGGGCCCTGACCTTCCTCGTCACTAGTCGACCGAGGTTAGGCTTGGCACTTACTGGGTACCGCTGTGGTGTACTCATGCCCTTTCCTGCACAAGTTTTTTGTGTGTAGATCCAGGTTCTTCTGCTTAGCCATACTATAAGTGAGGCGAGGCAATTTCAGAGACTTTGACATATATCTGACGCGTCCGCAGACCGAGGAGTCCCTCTCTATCCTTCCTTTTATCTATAGACCTTCTGTAATTACTTTCATTTAGATTTCTGGAGTTAGAACACTATGTATTTTCTCTAGTTTGTGATTCAGGAGATTTCGAGTTTTTGGAGTATTATTATTGGTCGAGAGTGTTGTTATTGTATATGTCGAGCAGCATTTTAAACACTTTATATATATCTACCTGTTAGAAGGCTAGTTGTACTTTTAAATTCCTTTTTCAGCAAATTGTTAGTCCTAACTAGTCGTAGAGACTAGGTGATGTCACGACAGTTCACGGATGGAGAACTTGGGTCGTGACAAGTTAGTATCAGAGCTCTAGGTTCATAGGAATGAATCACAAGCTGGTTTATTAGAGTCTCGCGGATCGTTACGGAGACATTTGTACTTATCTATGAGAGGCTATGTAACTATTAGGAAAATTCCACTTCATTTGATTTCCTTGTCATGCGAGATGTTTGATATCGAAACTCTAAACCTCTATCTTCTATTTTCTCATAGGTGGTGAGGATATGTGCTACTGAAGATGACCAGGCAAATGCGCCCCCTACTAGAGCCGCCAAAGGTCGGGGCCGGGGTAGAAGCTGAGGACGCACACATGGTGCAGCTAGAGCACCCGCGCGAGCTGCCACAAAGGAGCCACCAGTAGTTCTAGCCAGAACTCAGGCACCTGATATGCCTACTGCTACTACTACTTCAGCTCTTCCAGAGACCCTTGCATAGTTCATGAGCATGTACACTATTCTAGCTCAGGCAGGGTTGTTTCCCCTTGCTGAAGCCACATCCCAGGCTGGGGGAGGAGCACAAACTCCCGCCACCTGCACCCTAGAGCAGCGGGTCCAGGTTGATCAGATCCCAGAGGTTATACCGGTACCACCTGTAGCCATAACTCAGCCCGAGGACAGGGCAACAGCTTCAGAGGATGAGCAGCGGAGGCTTGAGAGGTTCAAGAAGTAAAAGCCTCCTATATTCAGTGGTCTAGCATCAGATGATGCTCTGGGATTTCTAGAGGAGTGCTACCGTATCTTCTGCACTATGGGATATCAGGTTCGAGTGGTGTTTCTTTCACTGCCTTCCAGCTTCGAGGAGCAGCCTATCAGTGGTGGCGTACTTTTGAGTTAGACAGTCCAGCTGAGGTAGCTTCCTTTACATGGACCCAGTTTTTAGATATGTTTTTGAGGGAGTATGTTCCTTAGAGCCTTAGAGACGCATGACGCGCAGAGTTTGAGCATTTGCACCAGGGTACTATGACTGTTTCGGAGTATGCTGTCTGTTTCACTAACTTGGCTAGGCATGCATCGGCCTTGGTTTCCACAGTTCGTGTGAGATTTCGCTAGTTTATTGAGGGGCTCATTCCTAGCATCAGGTCCAGCATGGCCCTGGAGTTGGATATAGATATTTCTTATCAGTAGATGGTGAGCATTGCTAGGAGAGTAGAGGGCATACTTGCTCAGGATAGAGAGGAGAGGGAGGCTAAGAGGTCTTGAGAGTCGGGCCATTAATTTGGTGCCCGTGCCCCAGCTGCAGTTCGTCATGGTAGGGGTTATATGAGTCGCCCCATTCAGTCAACTCTTCCAACAGCCAATTGTATTTCAGCTCCTCCTAGACCTTAGGAGCCTTATTATGCACCTCTAGTATCTAGTGCACCTCCTTCATGGGGTACTTTCAGTGGTCAGTCATGCAGACCTGGACCAAGTCAATCAGAACCGCCACGTCCTCCCAAAGCTTGTTTTGAGTGTGGGACACACGCAATATGGTGAGAGATTGCCCCAGACTTAGGAGGGGTGCGCCTCCATAGACCTCTCAACCACAGCGTGCTCCGCAGAGTTCGCAGGCTATGATCACAGCACCACTGCTGCCCCACCTGCCCAGCCAGCTAGAAGTGGAGGTCGGGGAGGTAGAGGTTTCCCTAGAGGGGGAGGCTAGGCCAGATACTATGCCTTTCCTTCCCGTACTGAGGTTGTCGCCTCCGATTCTATCATCACAGGTATTTTCCTGGTTTGTCATAGAGATGAATCGGTTTTATTCGATCCAGGCTCCACTTATTCTTATGTGTCCTCTTACTTTGCCTTGCATTTGGGCGTATCTCAGGATTTTTTGAGTTCCCATGTTCGTGTTTCTACTCTTGTGCGAGATTCTCTTATTATAGACCGCGTTTATCAGTCGTGTTTGATTGCTCTTAGTGGTTTCGAGACGAAAGCCGACTTATTATTGTTCAGCATGGTAGATTTTAATGTTAGTTTGGGCATGGATTGGTTGTTGCCCCATTATGCTATTCTTGATAGTCACGCCAAAACCGTGATGCTAGCTATGCCAGGTGTACCGTGAGTAGAGTAGAAGGGTGATTTAGATCACACTCCCAGTAGAGTTATTTCATTCCATAAGGCTCGACAAATGGTTGAGAAGGGGTGTGACACGTATCTAGCTTATGTGAGAGATGTTAGTATTGATACTCCTACAGTTGATTTAGTCCCAGTAGTACGGGATTTTCCTGATGTGTTTCTAGCTGATCTTCCGAGTATGCCACCCGATAGAGATATTGATTTCAGCATTGATTTGTTGTCGGGCACTCAGCCCATTTCTATTCCTCCTTATCGTATGGCTATCATAAGTTGAAGGAGTTGAAGGATCAGTTACAGGAATTACTTGATAAGGGTTTTATTCGGCCTAATGTATCACCTTGGGGTGCTCCTATCTTGTTTGTGAAGAAAAAGGATGGTTATATGCGTATGTGCATTGATTATCGTCAGTTGAACAAAGTTACAATGAAGAACAGATATCCTTTGCCACGTATTGATGATCTGTTTGACCAGTTACAGGGTGCTCGAGTGTTTTCTAAGATTGAATTGCGTTCAGGTTATCATCAGTTAAAGATTTGGAAGCCAGACATCCCGAAGACTGCTTTCAAGACTCAGTATAGTCATTACGAGTTCCTGGTTATGTCATTTGGGTTGACCAATGCCTGAGCAACATTTATGCATTTGATGCACAATATGTTTCGGCCATATCTTGACTCATTCGTCATTGTCTTTTATTGATGATATTCTAGTATACTCCTGGAGTAGGGAAGATCATGAGCAACACCTGAGGATAGTGCTTCAAACCTTGAGAGAAAAGAAATTATATGTGAAGTTCTCAAAATGTGAGTTTTGGTTGGATTCCGTGGCATTCTTGGGTCACGTGGTATCGAATGAAGGGATCAAGGTGGATCTAAAGAAAGTGGAAGCAGATCAGAGTTGGCCCAGACCATCCTCAGCTACAGAGATCCGTAGTTTTCTTGGCTTGGCGGGTTATTACCGTCGATTTGTTAAGGGACTTTCATCTATCGCAGCACCTATGACCAGGCTGACCCAGAAGGGTGCTCCGTTTAGGTGGACGGAGGAGTGTGGGGAGAGATTTTATAAGCTCAAGATAGCTTTGACTACAGCCCCAGTATTGATATTACCTATAGGTTTTGGGTCTTGTACTGTTTATTGTGAAGCCTCGAGGATTGGCCTTGGAGCGGTATTGATGCAGGACGGTAGGGTGATTGCCTACGCGTCCAGACAATTGAAGGTACATGAGAAGAATTATCTTGTCCATGATCTCGGGTTAGCTGCTATTGTTCACGCCTTGAAGATCTGGCGTCATTATTTGTATGGTGTTCCTTGTAAGATTTATATTGATCACCGGAGTTTCCAGCATCTGTTCAAAAAGAAGGACCTTAATTTGCTCTAGAGGAGGTGGTTAGAGCTGCTGAAGGACTATGATATTACTATATTGTATCACCCGGGCAAGGCCAATGTGGTGGTCGATGCTTTGAGTCGTCGGGCGGAGAGTTTGGGGAGTTTGTCTTATCTACCAGTAGCAGAAAGGCCCATGGCGATGGATGTTCAGGCCTTAGCCAACCAATTTGTGAGATTGGATCTTTCGGAGCCCAATCGGGTTCTAGCATGTGTGATTTCTCGATCTTCCTTGTTGGATCGTATCAGAGAGCGTCAGTTTGATGACCCTCATTTGCTTGTCCTCAAGGACAAGGTTCTGCATGGTGATGCCAAAGATGTGACCATTGGTGATGATGGGGTATTGAGGATGTGAGGTCAGCTATGTGTACCTAATGTTGATGGGCTTCTAGAGATGATTCTAGAGGAGGCCCACAGTTCGCGATATTCCATCCATCCGGGTGCCGTGAAGATGTACCAGGATTTGAGACAACACTATTGGTGGAGGCGAATAAAGATAAGATATATTTGGGTTTGTAGCTCGGTGCCTCAATTGTCAGTAGGTAAAGTATGAGCACCAGAGACCGGGTGGTTTGCTTTAGTGGATAGATATTCCGGAGTGGAAGTGGGAGCGTATCACCATGGACTTCGTAGTTGGACTCCCACAGACTTTGAGGAAGTTCGATGCCATTTGGGTAATTATGGATCAGCTGACCAAGTCTGTGCACTTCATTCCTGTATGTACTACCTATTCTTCAGAGCGGTTGGCGGAGATTTATATTCGGGAGATTGTTCGTCTGCATGGTATTCCAGTTTCCATCATTTCAGATAGAGGTACTTAGTTCACATCACGGTTTTGGATGGCCGTACAATATGAGTTGGGTACTCGGGTGGAGTTAAGCACACATTTTACCCTCAAACGGATGGATAGTCCGAGTGCACTATTCAAATTCTTGAGGATATGCTCCGTGCGTATGTAGTGGAGTTTGGAGGTTTTTGGGATCAATTCTTGCCACTGGCGGAGTTTGCCTATAACAACAGTTATCATTCTAGCATTCAGATGGCACTGTATGAGGCTTTGTATGGTAGGCGTTGTAGATCCCCAGTGGGTTAGTTCGAGCCGGGCGAGGCTAGATTATTGGGCATAGACTTGGTTTAGGATGACTTGGAGAAGGTTAAGGTGATTCAGGATAGACTCTGTACAGCCCAGTCCAGACAGAAGAGTTATGCTAGCCAAAAAGTTCGTGATGTTTCCTATATGGTTGGAGAGCGGGTCTTGCTTCTAGTTTCGCCTATGAAGGGCATTATGAGATTTGGTAAGATGGGGAAATTGAGTCCGAGATTTATTGGTTCTTTTGAGGTACTGCGACGTGTTGGGGAGGTTGCTTATGAGCTTGCCTTACCTCCCAGCTTAGCAGGAGTTCATCTGGTATTTCATGTTTCGATGTTCCGGAGGTATCACGTCAATCTGTTGCACGTGTTGGATGTCAGTTCAATCCAGTTGTACAAGGATCTATCCTATGTTGAGGAGCCAGTGGCGATATTAGATAGGCAGATTTGAAAGCTGAGGTCAAAGAACATTGCATCAGTTAAGGTTCAGTGGCAAGGTCAACCGGTCGAGGAGGCGACATGGGAGACTGAGTAGGATATGTGCAACTGTTACCCTCATCTTTTCACCACTCCAGGTATATCTCTATGCTCGTTCAAGGACGAATGAATGTATTAAGAGGGGAAGGATATAACGACCCGGCTAATCATTTTGAGAATTAATGCCCTGATCCCCTATTAACTGCTTTCCCCGTGTTTGTTTCTGCTATTATGAGTTGCCAGAAAGATTCTTTTTGAGTTTCGGAGTGTTTTGGGACACTTAGTCCCTAAATGAGAGCTTAAGCTTTAGAATTTGGACCGTAGTCATAACAGTGTAAAGACGGCCATGGAATGGAATTCTGTTAGCTCTACTGAGTGATTTTTGGGCTTAGGGGCTTGTTCGGATTGTGTTTTGGAGGTCCGTAGCTTATTTAGGCTTGAAATGCCGAAAGTTGAATTTTTGAAGTTTCCCGATTGATAGTGAAATTTTGATATCGAGGTTGGAATTCGATTCCGAAAGTTGGAATAGCTCCGTAGTGTTGAATGTGACTTGTGTGCAAAATTTGGGGTCAATCGGACATGATTTGGTTGGTTTCGGCATTGGTTGTAGAGTTGTTGAGATTTCTAATTCATTAGGCTTGGATTGGAGGGTGATTCGTGGTTTTAGCATTGTTTGATGTGATTTGAGAGTTGGACTGAGTCCGTATGATATTTTAGGATCGATTGGTATGTTTGGTTGAGGTCCCGGGGGCCTCGGGTGAGTTTCAGATGCTTAACGAAAGTTGAATTAGACTTAAGCAACTGCTGATATTGCTGAACCTGCTATAACCGCACCTGCGTATGTGGGACGGCAGGTGCGGCGCCGCAGAAGCGAGTTTGGCCTTGTGCTCTAGGGACCGCAGATGCTGCTGGGAAACCACAGATGCGGGACCGCAAATGCGGCCTAGTAACTGCAGATGCGGCCCCAACCCGGATAAGTGGATTCCATACTTGCGACGCTTTTCCCGCAGGTGTGGGAATGCAGATGCAGCCCCGTGACCGCAGAAGCGGATTTCGTTGGGCAGAAATAGAGAAAATCGAGGATTTGAAATTCATAACTTCAAAAATCAAATTGGAGCTCGGTGGAAGGCAATTTTGTGGGGTTTTTGAAGAGAAGATCAATGGGTATTGATTCATAACTCCTTTTTGATTATATTCCAATAATCTAAGCTTAGTTTTGTCATTTAATTTCGGATTTGGGGTAATAAATTGGGAAGAATTGAGAAAAGCTCCTCAACCAAGCTTTTGGGTTTTGATTGAGTTTTATTTGTCGGAATTGAGTGATTTTTGGACGAGTGTTCTCGTGAGTGAATTGGTAACTTTTAGCTGATTCCAAAACGTGGTCCTCGGGATGATTTTTGGGCATTTTTATATTTTCTTACCTTAGCTTTGATTCCTTTAGCTAAATTCCGTGTTTGTAGTTATATTTACATTATGAAATTGATTTGATTAGATTTGGGCCACTCGGAGTTGGATACTTGTGCCAAGAGCATGATTTCGGATTGATTTTGAGCTGGTTCGAGGTAAGTGTCTTGCCTAACCTTGTGTGGGGGAACTCCCCTTAGGATTTTTGTACTATTGTTATATGAGTGTCGTGTACGTGAGGTGCCGAGTGCGTACACGTGCTAATTGTTGAAAAATCCCATTTTCGTTAAGTAAATATCAGTGTTTTCTTTTAATATAGCAATACGTGTACTTGAAGTCTCCTGTTTAGCTTAGGAAAAGCATTCTTATGTGACCTAATTGTCTTACCTGCTTTAACTGCTTACTTGGATTCTGTGCAGCATGTTTAGAGTAGAAATTCATGTTTATTCTCGAATAGAACTGTAGATTTCCCTTCTTAAGACTGTTGTGTATTTACTACGGATCGATATTCTGGGAGATCCCCCTGCATGTTTACTTTGGGATAATGGATCGGTATTCCGGGAGATCCCCCTGCACTTTTATAGTTGGGACTACGGGACGAGATCCTGAGAGATCCCCTTGTACTGGATATTTACTTTGGGACTACAGATTGGTATTCCGGGAGATTCCCCTGCATATTTATGATTCGGACTACGGGACAATATCCCGGGAGATCCTCTACACATTTACGTTTGGGACTACGGGATGATATCCTGGGAGATCCTTGTTGCTATCTCTGTGTACTGAGTTATATTCTTTCGATGATTTTATTCTTTATCGACTGTTAGTATTTTAATTATATTGTCACATTTCATATTGTTTTACCTTATTATATGTATATAACCAGTAGGGCCCTGACCTTCCTCGTCACTACTCGACCAAGGTTAGGCTTGGCACTTACTAGGTACCGCTGTGGGGCACTCATGCCCTTTTCTGCATATGTTTTTCGTCTGCAGATCCAGGTTCTTCTCCTCAGCCATACTATCAGTGAGGCAAGGCGGTTTCAGAGACTTCGAGGTATATCTGCCTCGTCCGCAGACGAAGAAGTCCCTCTCTGTCCTCCCTTTTAGCTATAGACCTTTTGTAATTACTTTCGTTTAGACTTCTGGAGTTAGAACACTATGTATTTTATCTAGTTTGTGATTCATGATATTTCGGGTTTTGGGAGTATTATTATTGGTTGAGAGTGTTGTTATTGTATATGTCGAGCGACATTTTAAACACTTTATCTATATTTACCTATTAGATGGCTAGTTGTACTTTTAAATTCCTATTTTCCGCAAATGGTTAAGCTTACCTAGTCGTAGAGACTAGGTGCCATCACGGCAGTTCACGGAGGGAGAACTTGAGTCGTGACAAGAATCAAAAGAACTTCTGATGGTTTTTCATTGTCTCAGTCTCATTATATTGAGAAAATGTTGAAAAGGTTCAATTGTTTTGATGTAGCATTTTTGAGAACTCCTTATGATCCTAGAATACACTTTAAAAAGAAAAAGGAATCCAGTATTTCTCAAACTGAGTATGCTAAGATAATTGGTAGTGTAATATTTCTCATGAATTATACGCGACCTGATATTGCTTATGTTGTTAGTAGATTGAGTAGATATACTCACAACCCTAGTAGTGAACACTGGATTGATATTCATCGTTTGCTAAGGTATTTGAGAGGTACTATAGATTGGTGTTTGCATTTTAATAAATTTCCTGCTGTTTTAGAAGGATTTTGTGATGAAAACTAGGTTATTGACAATGATGAAGTTAGCTCCACTAGTGGCTATGTGTTTACTTTGGGTGCAGGTACTATATCATGGAAGTCTTCAAAACAGACTTGTATAGCACAATCTACTATGGAGTCTGAATTCATTGCTCTTGAGATTGCAGGGCAAGAAGCCGAGTAGTTGAGAAACTTATTGGTAGACGTGCCTTTGTGGGGAAGACAAGCTTCACCAGTTTCTCTACATTGTGACTCACAGGCGGCAACTGGAATTGCCAAAAATAATGTGTACAATGGAAAAAGAAGACATATCTGCACAAGGCATGGCGCGGTAAAACAATTGCTAAAACAAGGTGTTATTTTCTTGGAATATGTAAGATCCGAAAGATATTTGAGGGATCCTTTAACCAAGGGTTTGGCAAGGAGAGTTATCCTTGAAACGTCGAGGGGGATGGGGCTAAAGCCTATGGATTAAGGAAGTAATGTGGATACCCGTTTGTGGTCAAACGAAGCCATATGAGACCTCAATATGCACTACATTTCCTATCCCTATGGCGTGTGGTAGTGCTTTATAAGGTTGAGCTTATTTTGCTCTTAATGATTCCATAGACTTAAGGTAGTCTATGTGTAGATAGACGTGGTGGAATCACCTATGTGAGTGTAAAGGTGTGGTCACCTTTTATGAAAGACTTGGGATGTCTTTCTAGAGCACTCATGAGACCTAAGGTATGTGCATGACCATAAAAGCACTTTTTTAGTAACACGGAGTTTGCATAAACTTAAGGATATAGTATGTATTGTGGGGGTCTCAACTAATCTCCATTTAGTTTAAGAGTGCTTTACTTTGTGGATGTTAGTTGTTGCCTCATTTCACTACGTGTCAATTCAAATCGAAAGATATTGACACTTAAGTACATGTTCCATCTTTTGCCCAGAATTATTCTATTTCTGTCTTTGCATTAGTAGGGAATTGTTGAAATTATTTATAATGCAAAGTCAAAATTTCTTTTTGAAAATCCATTTACAACGAATAGCCATGAGTCTTTTTATTTTTTAAGTGTTCTATTTATTTCCAAGTGGCTTCTTGCATGAAGCCTTAAAGCCAAGTGTTGAATGGCTTTGACAAATGGCTATGCAAATCTATCATGTGTCTTCATGCATGGAAGACTAGGTACACTTGTTAATATTGAAGCCAAGTGGACAAATATATTTGGACAATTGTAAAAAGGCTCCCCACACTTGTCATACATGCAACCTCCCTAATTACCTATAAATAGGATGATCATTACCATCATATTCACTCAATTCTTAACCAATAATTCATCTTGCTAATCACTATTTTCTTCCTACAATATTTTAATTTCTGTAACAGCTATAGAAAATACCTTCATTTTCTATTCTTTCTAGGCAACTATTTGGTGAAAATTCTAAACTTCCAGCCACGAGTGCACGTGTTTGGAGGTGCTGTGAAACCTTGGAGAGCGACCGGTCTTAACAATTTGCACCCAGTCGGGCCGAAATCTCTTTCAAGGCAGTGGCTTAAATGACACAATATTTTTTCTTTTCTTCTTGTTCTTAGTCAATATTATCTACTTATTTTTCTTACAATTTGAAAGCGATTTCGCATATAATATTGACTAATGGTCACCACTTCGAACAAAACACTTCCTGATCTCTCAAAGTTTGAGTCTTTAGATGAAAAAAATTATAAGCGTTGGACTTTGGAGGTTCGTGGGATCAGTTCTTGCCTTTAGCAGAGTTTGCCTACAGAAATGGCTACCAGTCGAGGATCCAGATGGCTCCCTATGAGGCTGTATATGGTAGGCGATGTCGGTCGCCGGTTGGATGGTTTGAGCCGGGAGAGGCTCGGTTGTTGGGTAAGGATCTAGTATAGGATGCCTTGGACAAGGTCAGGATCATTCAGGATAGGCTTCGTACAGCTGAGTCCAAGCAAAAGAGTTATGCCGACCGTAAGGTTCATGATGTGGCATTCATGGTTGGCGAGTGGGTGTGTAGACATGTGATTTTTGACCCTCACCAAGATTTTTCATATTTTAGCATGTAAATATTTAATTTAGGCCTAATATAGTTATTTCAACTAATTTTTACTCTTTTACTCTATTTTATTACAAGAAAAATAAAAATTAAAAATATTGTTCCATTAATGTTTTGTAGTCATTTTAATCTTGAAAAATACCAAAAATAATTTTATTTTAATTGTCAGTCTTATTTTAATAGTTATTGTACTTAAGTAGGATTAATTAATAAATGAGATCGCATTTTTAATCTCGTTCGCAGGAAAAGAATAAAACTTGGGCTCGAGCAACCCATTTTTAGGCCTAATTTTGGACCTAGCCCATAATTCCCAACCCATAATTCCAAGGCCCCTACCTCTAACCTAATCCCTACCCCTGTATAATAGTACCTAACCCCCTAAACACCCCTACGCCTAAAACATATCTTCAGCCATTTTCTACCAGCTCTAAGGAGACCCCCCTCCCCCAAAAACTCCATCTCCTTCCTCATCTACACTCCACAGATAGACATGAGAAAAAATCGACCCTCTCCTTTCTGAAAACAAAAAAAAAACAAAAATGGTGCATTCCTCCTTCAACAGAGAACGAGAGGACAAAGGGAAACTTTGAGGATTTTCTGAACTTCCTTTTGATTCTTTCCTTTCTTTGGAATTTATTTTTTTAGAAAAAGCAGAAACATGTAAAATGATGTTTCTCTCTTTAAGATGTTTGATGTCCGAAATTTTAACAAAAAATGCCAAAAATTATTTTAAGTTTCCACTTCTTAGCTGATTTGGACTTCAAATATGGTGCTTGGTTGAGTTGAGGTGTTGTTCGAAGTTGTTTCGCTTGAGTTCCATCCATTTCAAATTTCGGCTTCAGCTGTTAGCTCACTTTGCTCGTGTAATTGCTGAAGGTTTCAGTTAATCGAAGCTCTAATTTTTAACAATTTTGGCTTAACAGCCTTGATTTGGCTCTTTCTGTTGCTTTGGTTGTTTGAGAATGGGATCTGGTTATTGATCCAAGAAGAAGGATGATTTATATAATGAGATCGAAAACATAAAAGTTTCAAAATAAAAAGAAGGCTTTGGTACTGCTGATTTTCTGAGCGTTCTTCTTCTTCGCTTTGCTTTTATTCGACGTTGTTTTCCCTATCTCATCTTGCATTTGAGTTACTGCTGAATCTGCTGTTCCTCTGCATAACCGAGATTCAAATCATTGATTTTACCTTCTCCTTTCTTCCAAAGGCATTTTCATAGTTAGGTATGTTTGTTTTTCCTAAACCGTATTTTATTTTGTTATGACTATTTTAATGTAAAATCAATGCTTTATGAGATATTATTGCCATGATTTGCTATTTCAATTTACTCTCATAATGGCTAGAGTTTTAGTTATTGAAATGTGATTGAATTCATTCTTCATGAAATATGTGATTCAAGTTTTTTTGGTGAATATATTTAAAACTGAAGCATGCTCGATTGTTTAGTTGTCAATCACTCAATCTGCTTAACCACGAAGAGGAATGACTGTTGGGTTCTTCAAAATTAGTCTATGATGAAATCATGTGTTGTAATGTTGGCAGACTTGGAATGACGAGGGTATAGAGTTGAGATTGGCTATTGTTGTAAAAATGGCTATCTTCATGAATTGCTTAGATGTGATTAGTCTAGCATTAATTTGTAAATTGTTTCAAATGGTTTCTCAAGTCAGTACTAATGCCCTTCCACAATAACCACTTGATACAGTTATGACTCTATTTTCCATAATCCGTGGCTTTTGCAATAATCTCGAATTAGTTTTAGGAAAATTATGAGCATTCGTAGTTTGCTTTTAAGTTGAGTGCAATCTTTTAAAATAATTTGAGGTGTGCCATGCCAAATAAATCCCTAAGTCCATGGCCCTCATAAAACTAGCTAGCTTTTATAGAATAATTGAGGTGTGTCATTCTTAAATTTTTCATGGCCCTCGCAAACCTTATCAGTGTGTAGTTGCTTCAGGCGCGCTATTTAAATTATTTTCCTTAAACTCGGATGTGCATTTCATGTGACCCAACTCCAATTCTCAACAACATTAAATAAAATATGTCGTGGATCGCGGGTGCATTTCATGTGGCGTAGTTCAAGGCATCTTTTAAATAACGTTGAATTTTCCTAAAAGCATTTCAGAAATAATTAAAAGCGGTTTAATAAGCTAAAAATACACCATAGGCTAAAACATGTAATAAATCGGATAATAGGCCAACTTTAATAGTTTAAGCGACCGTGCTAGAACCACGGAATCCGAGAATGCCTAACACCTTCTCCCGGATTAACAGAATTCCTTACTTAGAATTTCTGGTTCGCATACTTCAAAAGGAAAGTCGAATTTCCTCGATTTGGGATTTAAAATAAACCAGTGACTTGGAACACCAATTAAAATATTCCAAGTGGCGACTCAGAAATAAATAAAATAATCCCATTTCGAATAATGTGACTTTAATTGGAAAAACTCCCTTATTTACCCTCGGGTGTGTAAAAAGGAGGTGTGACAGCTCTGGTGACTCCGCTGGGGATCCAAACCCAGAACTCCGGTTCAGGGTTCAGAATTCGAGCTTAGAATAACTGTTATAGTTGGCTTTCATTGATTATCTGATTTTTATGTGTTTGAGCCTAATGTGCTAAATGCCATTTTTTCCGCTTTGATATTGTGTGAACTGTATATAAAGTGCTACGAAACCCTTCTTCTCCCTGAGTCTTCTAAATCATCTGGAAAGTGTGCACTTCGTGTGACTTCTTTTCTGTTAGAGTCATTATCCCAATTTTAGAACGAGGTTAGGACAAGTTGTAAAGCCGGTGAAGCTTCTGTATTCCCGGTACGCTGCCCCCTGGCTCGAGCTGTCCGTTCGGGTAAGCCAGGTTTAGAACAATACACCTAGGTTTTAAACCTAGTATAACAAAGCATCATGCTGGATCCCTAGTAGGTACGTTTGTTTGCATCACGTACATCTGACTTTGGGGACTCAACACAGGGGTTGGGTCCGTCTAGGGCAAGTGTACCCAAATTAAAAAGACCATCCTGATGCATATTACGTGCTACTTGACCATCTGTTTGTTTCGGTTTGCATGTTGGCCGGCTTTTAGAATAGATAAAGAAAATTAAAAAAAATTAAAAAAAAAATCAAAAACAAGAATAAGAGGTAGGTATTTAGAAAATTCTGAAACTCTGCCGAAATTCTGAAAAAAGAAAAGGTCTTTTCAAAATGAGCCAAAATTTTCAAGTGTCGTGATTCCCTTGTTCCGTCAAAACTGACAGAACTGCGTGGGTCTGATTCTCTCCGGATGTGAGATAAGTAGGCAAACATCATTGGTTCTGACCCCAATTTTCAAAAATCAAAAAAATATTTTCCTTCAGAAATCTTTCCTTAGAAAAAAAAAGGGAAGTTTTTTTTTAAAACTCAAAAAAAAGTAGTTTCCTTCTTTCTGGAGTATTTCATACAGGTTTTCTTTGTTTTGAAGTATTTTTCCAAAAAAAAAAGAATCCAAAAAAAATATTCTTTTCCTTCTTTAAAAGTATTTCATTCGTAAATGTCAAAACAAAATTTAGAAAATTGAAGTCCAAAAATATTTTGCTTTTTTTTAGAAGTACTTTTTGTAAATAAAAAAAAACTCAGAAATTCAAAACATTTTCTTAAAAGTCTATCTTTCGAAATTAAGAGGCAACATCCAAAATCCAAAAATATTTTCTTTCTTCTTTTAAAAAAGAGAAAACAAATGAAACTTCAAACAAAAATATTTTCTTTTTACTTTTAAAATTCCCAAAGTTCAAATCAAAAGCAAATGAATTTTTTTAGAACTCTTTCTTTAAAAAAAACAAAACAAAAAATCAAAATCAAAAAAATATTTCCTTTCTTCTTTTAAAGCATTTCTTTCAAAACATTCCAACCAAAAAAAAGTTAGTTTATTTACTCTATTCTCGATCTTCCCAAACTACGCAAGATCTGATTCATGCGGGGTCATGATACGTAGACAATTCCCATCGGATTCGATCATAGCCATAAAATTAGTTGAGTGATCAAATAAACTAAAAAAATTAGAATTAAAAAGAAAGAAAAGAGTGAAAAAAAAAGAAGAAAAAGAGAGGGCGACAAAAAATAAAAGAGTGACAAAAGCAAAAAAAGTAAAGAAAAGAGAGTGCAAAAATAAAAAGAGCGGCAAAAACGAGATGAAAGAAAAAATCAAGAGTGATTAAAGAGAGGCAGAAATGAAGAACAGAGGTACAGAGTAAAAAGGTCTAGTTAAGGCCGGGATGAAATATGCAACCGTTCAAACACACGGTAGAAGCGTTTAACTGTTAGGTGCATTGCATCCCAACGTGCGATTTCCTATATGTTAAATGTCTCAAAACTAAAAATATTGTTGGGTGTGCAAATTAGCTAGGTTTTTGTGGTTGGTTTTGTTGGTAGTCTAGCCTCCCTCCTTCACAAGATCCAAAGGCACAGATGGCTTCCGCAAGCAATCTATCGATCATCGGTCCTGAGGATAGCCCAGCATCGGTCATTCTGCAGCTAGAATCAGCAGCTGCTGAAGAGAATAAGATGTTGCGTCTCCGCATATTGAAAATGTGGGACGCCTGGTCTAATGGTAGGGAACCGCCAAGTGAAATCCCTGGGTTCCATGAGTTGATCCCCAGGTCAAGTGAGGTTACCAACGCCTCTGTGCCAAACCCGCGCATTCCATGCGGGCACCTTCCAATGCCCTCCAATGATCTTGGCATGCCTTCTGCGGTTCGCCCCCAGGCACCAGCTTCAAAGGCACTGCCTCCAATGTTCACCTTTCAGGGTCCACAACTTCAATTAGAAATAACATATGTGACCCCATACTCTTTCATTCAACCTCCACAATATGATCTCTCGGGGGAGCAAGAGAAGGTTGTTAAAAGTCCCAAGCAAGAGGAGACGGATCGGAAGATCAAGAGCCTAGAACAAAGCCTGAAAAACATGCAAGGTCTGAGTGGCCAAAAGAGCATCTCATACTCTGACCTCTATATGTTTCCTCATGTCCACTTGCCAGTTGGTTTCAAGATGCCAAAATTTGAAAAGTACAATGGGCACGGAGACCCGGTCGCTCATCAGAAACGATATAGTAACCAATTAAGGGGTGTTGGTGGAAAAAAGGAACTGCTAATGGCCTATTTTGGGGAAAGCCTCACCGGAATCGCTTCTGAGTGGTATACGAATCAATAAATTACTCATTGGCATGTGTGGGACGATATGGCTCCAGATTTTGTCCGTCAGTTCCAATATAATGTGGACATCACTCCCGACAGAAACACTTTGTCCAATTTGAAACAGAAAACTGTGGAAAGCTTCCGCGAATATGTTGTCAAGTGGCGTGAGCAAGCTGCCAGGGTAAAGCCTCCAATGGATGAAATTGAAATGGTCACGGTCTTTCTACAGGCCCAAGAGGCGGACTACTTCCAGAACATGATATCCTCTATGGGAAAGTCGTTTGCTGAGGCTATCAAAATTGGGGAAATGGTTGAAAACGGTCTAAAAACGGGCCAAATCTTGAGTCATGCTGCATTTAAATCCATATCATCATATGTTCAAAATGGTTCGGAAGGTTTGATGAACAGAAATGGGAGTGAGGAAGGAGCCATGATGGTTTCAAGCTCAAGGGGGCCCGCAAGTCATTCAGCCAGTCATATGTGCCTCCTATAGTCCCACCACACTATTATCCCCTTCAAGATGGTGCTTATGTCGTGGCATTGCCTCCCTATGTGGTGATGAGCGCACAATCTTATGCGCAGCCACAACATTATACACAAAACCGAGCTCCACCTCCCAGAAATGCCCGTCCTTACCAAGCTCCATATAATCCTCAAACAAATGATCCCCAATACAATCCTCGCCCAAGAGAGCCTTTCAGAAAGAATCAGTTCACCCTTATTGGTGAATCATATTCAAGCCTGTTCCAAAAGCTAATCAGGCTATATCTATTGCAGCCAGTGGCCCCGAACTGGCCAAACCCCGAGTCTCCCTCACATCGAGCAGATGCTATATGTGAATACCACTCTGGAGTAGTGGGACACAGTACAGAGGACTGTTGGACCCTCAAAAGGGCAGTTGAAGATTTGATTGAAGTTGAAAGAATCATTTTTCGGGATGAAGAAGCTCCTGATGTGACGAACAATCTGTTGCCCACCCACAACATTGGGACAATAGTTGGAATGATTTGTGAAGCTGAGGAATTTGATCTCGCACTGAAGGCCATTGCAGTCATTGCTGAAACAGAAGAAAAGCCAAAAAACGGTCGCCAAGCCTGAAAGTTCCCAATTAGACGGGAGTCTCGGTAGCCAGTCTTGCTATCCTTTCTGCGTCCGGATTATCTCAGGGTGTGATCCGGATGTTTTACTTTAATATCTTACTTTCCGATGTAAACCCTTCTATCTTCAAAAATTGAAAAAAAAAATCAAAAAATAAAAAATCAAATGAAATTAATATTTCATTGTCCAGAAATGTCTCTTTTCTTAATCTTATTATTTTTATTTCTTATTCTCTTTTTAGTTCTGTTAAATGTAGATTTCAATAACATAACATGCTTGCGGACTTCATGCCCAGATCCTGAAAGCTGTCAAACCTCGAAATAATGAATCAGGGATTAGATCGCAATGAAGATAAAGTTTAAGGAAATAAAACAAAAAGTTGGAACATCTGAAGGAAAATTGGTTCTAGATTGGAAAGGTCCATACATTGCAACAAGAGTACTACGAAAGAGTGCATTGTACTTGGGATACGTTGAAGGAAATGTCCCTGAAACAACTATCAACGCAAATGCAGTCAAAATGTACTCTGTTTGATCCTTCATGTAGCATTAATGTTCTCCGGTTGGGATGAAGAAAGCTTTTATTCTCGCTACCCAAACATTACCAACCATATGCAAACCCTTTGAGCCGGTTACTCTTCTTTGATTACCCTCTTTGGAACTTGAAAGTGTTACTAAAAAAAGTTTGATTGAAAGAAAAGAAAAGAAAGATACAAAAAAAAAGACGCAAAAGAAAAAGAAAATGAAATGAAAAAAATAGGAAAAAAGGAAAGGAAATAGAAAAAGAGAAAACAAAACAAAACAGAAAAACAAAAGAAAATCAAAAAATAAAGTTTCCTGAACTACGTTCGACTTGATTCCGAAAGGATACGTAGGCAGCCTCTCTCTGGGGTTCAGTCACACCAAAACAAAAATCCAAATTCCCCCAAAAGTGAAACTGGGGCTGATGTTGCAATGGTCTGGCGGTGATCCCGCCTGAATGGTTCCAAAGTTGTAATTCGATCCAAATCATTTTTACCCAAATCCTTTCAAGTCCTTCCGATCAGTCGGTGAGAATGTTCAAGGATCAGAGAATACGACTACTTGGATCCGATGCAATAAAATGAGAGAAATAAAATGAGAGAGTCTTATTGGTGAAAACCCACACGGGCACCACGAGGCGATGGTAAGCAGAGAAATGAAAAAATGAGAGAGTCTCTAGTGAAAATCGTAAAGAGCACTATAAGGCGAAAAGAGAAATGAGAGAGGTCAGCCTGTGAAAACCCGCAAAGTGCGCCCCTAATCGAAAGGAGGATCCATACAGCCATCGGCATCGATAGAGTCCTGGCAAGATTTCTCGATTTTGAGGCAAAAAAATTGTGATGAATTTCTGAGAGTCGAACGATTTACACAGATCAGGAATCCAGTCCAAAAGGCATGTCATGTTCATTGAAGTCCGCATGTACTCTAGATAAGTCCTTCTTTCCTTTCCCCAAAAGGGACACTTCTTGTTTTAAACTCATTCTCCATTCCATTGTTTGTTTTCTTTGAATCTCTTTCGGTCTAACTCTGTTCCGAAACTAAGACAAAGAAAAGATGGTAAGACTGATTTACAGGGTTCTCATTTGATATGAGCCAATGTGCGAAAAGCACCCAGCCTCAGCAAGTGCATCAAGTCGACCTCGACTGGTCATGGCGGGCGATGCTCCGGAATTGAAAACTCTTGGAAGGAGAAAATCAAATCGAAGTGCCTATAAAGGCAAATGAAGTTGAAAAGGTTGAGTCTCACGTGGTCAACATCTCAGCAAAAGTTTGAAAAGCCAAGGTACCAAAATGATCTGAAACTAAAGTTGCAAGAAAGAAGCCAGAAATGGAAGGCCTAAGGCAAAATAAAGTTGGAAAGGTTAAGTCCCACGCGACTAGCCGTTGCAGCACAGTTTGAGGAGACAAAAGTTTCCCAATGTTCCGAAGAAAAGAAAAGAAAAGAAAAAAAAAAAGAAAAAAAGAAAAAAGAAAAGGAAGTCATAAAGGAAAGGCCTACGAAGGCAAAATAAAGTCGAAAAGGTTGAGTTCCACCGACCAACCGTCATGGCAAAATCTGGAAAAGAATCAGAGGTTCTCAGGGCCTGAAATGAAATTGGTCCCCGGGAAACAACCAGTTGCAATTGAGATCTTCATCAAAGAAGTTGGGCCGAGATCAAGCGACTGATACAATCAAAGCCACAAAACCAACCACCGCTTCAAACTACCAATTGTTCTTTATTTGAAAATTTTGAAACAGGTGCAATCCAAAGCAACCGTGCAAGAAGCAAGCGCAACCAAAAAAAAAAGGAAAAATAAATGCGCAAGTGCTAGAAATAGCTTTGCAGCAACAATCCATAAAAAGGTAAGTCCCCTCCAAGTTTTTTCCCGCATTTACTCATTCCATGAAATAAAAAAGAAGAGAAAGGAAAATGAAATGAAAAAAAAGAGATAAGAAGAAAAAAAATGGTAGCTTAGAATCCCCAATATCTACTTTTACGCTTTTTCAACATAGGGTCTCCACTCCCTAGTTGAGATTTTAGACATAGGGTCTTCATCCCCTAGTCGCATTTTGCCAACATAGGGCTCCAATCCCTAGTTGAGAGTTTTAGACATAGGGCCTCCATTCCCTAGTCACATTTTGCCAACATAGGGCTCTAATCCCTAGTTGAGATTTTTAGACATAGGGCCTCCATTCCCTAGTCGGCTTTTGCCAACATAGGGCTCCAATCCCTAGTTGAGATTTTTAGACATAGGGTCTCCATCCCTTAGTCACCTTTTGCCAACATAAGGCTCCAATCCCTAGTTGAGATTTTTAGACATAGGGCCTACATCCCCTAGTCGCCTTTTGTAGGGCTCCAATCCCTAGTTGAGAGATTTTTAGACATAGGGCATCCATCCCCTAGTCGCCTTTTGCCAACATAGAGCTCCAATCCCTAGTTGAGACTTTTAGACAAAGGGCATCCATTCCCTAGTCGTCTTTTGCCAACATAGGGTCTCCAACCCCTAGTTGTGATTTTTTAGACATAGGGCTCCATCCCCTAGTTGCCTTTTGCCAACATAGGGCTCCAATCCCTAGTCGTCTTTTTGCCAACATAGGGCTCCAATCCCTAGTTGAGAGATTTTTAGACATAGGGTCTCCATCCCCTAGTCACCTTTTTGCCAACATAGGGCTCCAATCCCTAGTTGAGAGATTTTTAGACATAGGGTCTCCATCCCCTAGTCGCATTTTACCAACACAGGGCTCCAATCCCTAGTTGAGATTTTTAGACATAGGGTCTCTATTCCCTAGTCGCCATTTTGCCAACATAGGGCTCATATCCCTAGTTGAGAGATTTTTAGACATAGGGTCTCCATCCCCTAGTCGCCTTTTTGCCAACATAGGGCTCCAATCCCTAGTTGAGAGAATTTTAGACAAAGGGTCTTCATCCCCTAGTCGCATTTTGCCAACATAGGGCTCCAATCCCTAGTTGAGATTTTTAGACATAGGGCCTCCATTCCCTAGTCGCCTTTTTGCCAACATAGGCCTCCAATCCCTAGTTGAGATTTTTAGACATAGGGTCTCCATCCCCTAGTCGCCTTTTGCCAACATAGGGTCTCCAACCCCTAGTTGAGATTTTTTAGACATAGGGTCTCCATCCCCTAGTCGCCTTTTGCCAACATAGGTTCTCCAACCCCTAGTTGAGACTTTTAGACATAGGGTCTCCATTCCCTAGTCGCTTTTTGACAACATAGGGTCTCCAACCCCTAGTTAAGATTTTTATACATACGGTCTCCATTCCCTAGTCGCATTTTGCCAACATAGGGCTCCAATCCCTAGTGTAGATTTTTAGACATAGGGCCTCCATTACCTAGTCTCCTTTTGCCAAACATAGGGCTCAAATACCTAGTTGAGATTTTAGACATAGGGCATCCATTCCCTAGTTGCCTTTTGCCAACATAGGGCTCCAACCCCTAGTTGAGATTTTTAGACATAGGGCCTCCACTCTCTGGTTGTATTTTGCAACACAGGGTCTCCACTCTCTGGTTGAGTTTTTATAGATATAAGACTTCACTCCCTAATCTCTTTCTCTTAAAGACGCACAATCCTTATTTTATCACTTTCAAAAAAATAATAAAAAAAGAAGAAAAAGAAATAATTTAGATTTTAGTTACAAATAACTGACGAAATTTTCCTAGTGAAATCTAGGGCAGAAAATTTCGTTCGTTTGTTTGTTTTGGTGTCTGAGCAGGTTTGACCTCGAGACACAGGGTTCGAGACGATCGAAAGAATGAGTCTCAATCTAGAATAAAGAAAAGAAGAAAAGAGAGCAAAAGAAGGGAACTGAAAGTGTTGAAGTGGAGAAAGATGCAACTGTTCAAGATATGGTCGAAGTCACAAGCTTCGCGTGTCCCGCCTTGATCCAAAGCTGAAGAATGAACCAGCAGTTACAGCTGATGAGCATCAAGATTCAGATCGGAGTCTGCAGCAAGAACCAGCTAAGACTCAAGATCAAGCTTCAAGAGAATTATAGATAGGAATCTTGTAACTCGTAGCTGATAGGCTTAGTTAGTTTTTTCAATTTTGATTTTTGATGTAATAACGGGACCGCGGACCGGAACCTCAACGGAACGGCACCTCGCTCGGCTCTCAACCTCGGTACTCCATCACCTCATTCACTTTTGAACTACACGTGGCCTGATTCCTTTATAGCCAAGGTATGTAGGCAGCTCAGATACCAGGACTCGATCACATTCTCCTCTCTCTTAGCTTTCGGTCTCTCTAAATAAGGGTCGGATCAAAAAACCTGTCTAGTCATTCTTTGTCTGAAAACTCTTCGTGTTTCCAGTCAAAGAAGGGCAGTTGTAGACATGTGATTTTTGACCCTCACCAAGATTTTTCATATTTTAGCATGTAAATATTTAATTTAGGCCTAATATAGTTATTCCAATTAATTTTTACTCTTTTATTCTATTTTATTACAAGAAAAAATAAAAATTACAAAAATTGTTCCATTAATGTTTTGTAGTCATTTTAATCTTGAAAAATACCAAAAATAATTTTATTTTAACGGTCAATCTTATTTTAATAGTTATTTTACTTAAGTAGGATTAATTAATAAATGAGATCACATTTTTAATCTCGTTCGCAGGGAAAGAATAAAACTTGGGCTCGAGCAACCCATTTTTAGGCTTAATTTTGGACCTAGCCCATAATTCTTAGGCCCATACCCCTAACCTAATCCCTACCCCTATATAATAGTACCTAATCCCTAAACACCCATACGCCTAAAACCCATCTTCGGCTGTTTTCTATCAGCTCTAAGGAGACCCCCTCCCCCAAAAACTCCATCTCCTTCCTCATCTACACTCCACATATAGACATGAGAAAAAATCGACCATCCCCTCTCTGAAAACAAAAAACCAAAAATGGTGCATTCCTCCTTCAACAGAGAAAGAGAGGACAAAGGGAAACTTTGAGGATTTTCTGAACTTCCTTTTGATTCTTTCCTTTATTTGGAATTTATTTTTTTAGAAAAAGCATAAACATGTAAAATGATGCTTCTCTCTTTAAGATGTTTGATGTCCGAAATTTTAACAAAAATGCCAAAAAATATTTTAAGTTTCTACTTCTTAGCTGATTTGGGCTTCAAATATGGTGGTTGGTTGAGTTGAGGTTTTGTTCGAAGTTGTTTCGCTTGAGTTCCATCCATTTCAGATTTCGGCTTTAGCTGTTAACTCACTTTGCTCGTGTAATTGCTGAAGGTTTAGTCAATCAAAGCTCTAATTTTTAGACAATTTTGGCTTAACAGCCTCGGTTTGGCTCTTTCTGTTGCTTTGCTTGTTTGAGAAGGGGATCTGGTTATTGATCCAAGAAGAAGGATGATTTATATAATGAGATCGAAAACAGATAAGTTTCAAAATAAAAAGAAGGCTTTGGTACTGCTGATTTGCTGAGCGTTCTTCTTCTTCGCTTTGCTTTTATTCGGAGTTGTTTTCTCTGTCTCATCTCGCATTTGAGTTACTGCTGAATCTGTTGTTCCTCTGCATAACCAAGCTCCAAATCATTGATTTTACCTTCTCCTTTCTTCCAAAGGCATTTTCATAGTTAGGTATGTTTGTTTTTCCTAAACCGTATTTTATTTTGTTATGACTATTTTAAAGTAAAAGCAATGCTTTATGAGATATTACTGCCATGATTTACTATTTCAATTTACTCTCATAATGGCTAGAGTTTTAGTTATTGAAATGTGATTGAATTCATTCTTCATGAAATATGTGATTCAAGTTTTTTTGGTGAATATATTTAAAACTGAAGCATGCTCGATTGTTTAGTTGTCGAATCACTCAATCTGCCTAACCACGAAGAGGAATGACTGTTGGGTTCTTCAAAATTTGTCTATGATGAAATCATGTGTTGTAATGTTGGCAGACTTGGAATGAGGAGGGTATAGAGTTGATATTGACTATTATTGTAAAAATGGCTATCTTCATGAATTGCTTAGATGTGATTAGTCTAGCGTTAATTTGTAAATTGTTTCAAATGGTTTCTCAAGTCAGTACTAATGCCCTTCCACAATAACCACTTGATACAGTTATGACTCTATTTTCCATAATCTGTGGCTTTTGCAATAATCTCGAATTAGTTTTAGGAAAATTAAGAGCATCCGTAGTTTGCTTTAAGTTAAGTGCAATCTTTTAAAATAATTTGAGGTGTGCCATGCCAAATAAAATCCCTAAGTCCATGGCCCTCGTAAAACTAGCTAGCTTTTATAGAATAATGAGATGTGCCATTCTTAAATTTTCCATGGCCCTCGCAAACCTTATCAGTGCGTAGTTGCTTTAGGCGCGTTATTTAAATTAATTTCCTTAAACTCGGGTGTGAATTTCATGTGACCCAATTCCAATTCTCAACAACGTTAAATAAAATGTGTCGTGGATCGCAGGTGCATTTCATGTGGTGTGGTTCAAGGCATGTTTTAAATAATGTTGAACTTTCCTAAAAGCATTTCAGAAATAATTAAAAGCGGTTTAATAAGCTAAAAATACACCATAGGCTAAAACATGTAATAAATCAGATAATAGACCAACTTTAATAGTTTAAGAAACCGTGTTAGAACCACGGAATCCGGGAATGCCTAACACCTTCTTCCAGGTTAACAGAATTCCTTACATAGAATTTCTGGTTCACAGACTTCAAAAGGAAAGTCGAATTTCCTCGATTTAGGATTTAAAATAAACCGGTGACTTGGAACACCAATTAAAATATTCCAAGTGGCGACTCTGAAATAAATAAAATAATCCCATTTCGAATAATGTCACATTAATTGGAAAACTCCCTTATATACCCTCGGGTGTGTAAAAAGGAGGTGTGGCATGGTGTTGCTTCGGGTGTCGCCTATTAAGGGCGTGAAGAGATTTGGAAAGAAGGCAAGCTAAGGCCTAGATTCATTGGTCCTTTTGAGATTCTTGATCGAGTGGGAGAGGTGGCTTACTGACTTGCGTTGCCGCCGAGTTTATCAGTCGTGCATCCAATGTTTCATGCGTCTATTCTTCGGAAGTATCACGGCGATCCATCCCACGTGTTAGACTTCAGCACTGTTCAGTTGGATAAAGACCTGTCCTATGAGGAGGAGCCAGTAGCTATTCTAGACCGGCAGGTTCGTCAGTTGAGATCGAAAAGTTTTCCTTCTGTTCGTGTTCAGTAGAGAGGTCATCCTGTTGAGGCAGCGACCTGGGATTCTGAGTCCGATATGCGGAGCTGATATCCTCATCTTTTCTTCGACTCAGGTACTTTTCTTATATCCGTTTGAGGATGAACAATTGTTTTAGAGGTGGAAAATGTTCCAAGGCCTTAAACCCACTTTTTATCTCACCTTGATTTATGTGCACGGTCCGGACGCATTTTCAGAAAGCTTTTATGCGAAAACTAAGTGAAATAAGGAAATTGGCTTTTAAAATTGAATAATATTTACTTGGGCCAACATTCTTGGTAAACGAACTTGGACCCGTGATCCGACGATCTCGTAGCGTCCGTAGTAAAATTTGGGACTTGGGCATATGCCCGGAATTGAATTCCGAGATCCCAAGCCTGAGAAATAAATTTTTAAAGAAATTTGTTTTTTGGAAAATATAAAGGTTTTAGAAGTGAATTGATGCATTTTCTTGATGGTATCAGGCCCGTATCTTGGTTCCGGAGCCCGGTACAAGTTTGAAATAATAATTAAGTTGAATCTGTGAAGTTTGGTAAGAATCGGAGTCTGTTTAGTATAAATCGGACCTTTATTAGAAAAATTAAAAATTTTGATGTTCTTGAGTGATTTCATGAATTTGAGGTTTAATTCATAGATATTGATGTTATTTTGATTATTTGATCGCACGAGCAAGTCCTTATGATATTTTTTGACATGCGTGCATGTTTGGTTTGAAGAACCGAGGGCTCGAGAGAGTTTTGGATAGGTCGCGCAGTGAAATTTGACTTAGGAAACTGTTGTGGTGTTGCAGGTCTGCAGGCTTCGCAAATACGAGCTCGCATTTGCAAAGAAACATCGCAATTGTGATGATTGGCTGGGCCTGGGAACCTTCGCATTTGCGAGGCTTATGTCGCAAATGTGACCTTAGCAGGCACCGCAATTGCGAACAATTGTTCGCATTTGCGAAGAAAGCAGAGGCAGGCCTTCCTTTGCAATTGCAAAGCTTTGGCCGCAATTGCGAGTTCGGATTTGCGAATCGGACATCGCAAATGTGATATCTGCGCCTGTGCAAATTTTAACTTAGCCGAAAATTCTTCATTTTCCAAACTCCCTCAAACTCTAAGCTCTCTTGGGCAATTTTCTAAAGAAAAGTTCTTCTCCAAATCAATTGTAAGCCAATTCTAACTCATTTTCTTTAATCTATAACATCTTTTCACATGATTTCAACTCAAAATCAAGGGTTTTCATGGGGGAAATTGGATGTTTTAGGTAGAACTTAGGATTTTAAAATTTTGGGGATTTGGACCTCGATTTGGGGTCCGATTTCAAAACAATTTATATATTTGAGTTCGTGGGGGAATGGGTAATCGGGTATTGGTTCGAACCTCGGGTTTTGACCATGTGGGCCCCAGGTCAATTTTTGACTTTTGGGGGAAATCTTTAGAAAACTTATTGTCATGAATTAGAATTAATTCATTTAGCATTTATTGATATCGTTAAGTAAATTGTGGCTAGATACAAACGAATTGGTGGTGGAAACCAGAGGTAAAGCGATAGTTGAGGCTTGAATTGTGTTCGTGGAATTGAGGTAAGTGTTTGGTCTAACCTTAGCTTGAGGGATTAGGAGTTATGTCTTATTTGCTATGTGTTAATTGTTGAGTACGACGTATAGGCATGGTGACGAGTATCTATACGTTGGTGTCAAGCATGCCCGTGAGTCTTATACTATGATTTATGTGACTCCATTTCGTATTGTTCATACTTTATATGATGATTTCTATTGTTGAACAAGGCTTGTAGAAGTATTGTTGGTAATTGAACATTATAGAGCGTTGGCTCAAGTTGAGAATTGAGTCGTGAAGTAAATGTGGAAAAGAGAAGAGGTTTATGATATTGTCGAACTTGTCGAGATGTTATTGCTTTTGATATTATCTCCCTTGCCGGGAAGTTATTACTCATGATATTATTTCCCTTGCCGGGATATCGTTGTTATGCTATTGTTCCCTTGTCGGGATTTTATTGTGATATTATTGATTCCCTTTCCCAAATTGCTTTGTGATTGTTGCTTGGGTGAGGAAGAGTGTAAAGCAAGAAGGGTGGTGTCGTGCATGATTTTGAGAGTGTTAATGCACGAAGGGTCATGTCGTGCCAATATTGTGAGGTAAAAGCCTGAAGAGTGATGTTGTGCCGCATGATATGCAACAATATCCTTCTTCATATTCGATGTGGCTCGATGTTTGAATTGTCAGCAGGTAAAATACGAACATCAGAGACCTAGTGGTTTGTTTCAGAAGATCGAGATTCCTAAGTATAAGTGGGAGCGGATCACCATGGATTTCATTTTTAGACTCCCACAGACTCGGAAGAAGTTCGACGTAGTATGGGTTATTGTTGATAGGCTGACCAAGTTAGGGCATTTCATTCCGGTGGAAGTCTCTTATTCTTCTGAGTGGTTGGTAGAGATCTATATCTGGGAGATTGTTCATCTTCATGGTGTGCCTGTGTCTATCATTTCTGACCGAGGTACGCAGTTAGCCTCACATTTCAAGAGGGTTGTTCAGCGAGAGTTGGGCACATGGGTCAAGTTGAGCACAACATGTCTTCCTCAGACAGACGGGCAGTCCGATTGTACTATTCAGATTTTGGAGGATATGCCCCGAGCTTGTGTTATGGACTTTGGAGGTTCGTGGGATCAGTTCTTGCCTTTAGCAGAGTTTTCCTACAACAACAGCTATTAGCCGAACATCTAGATGGCTCCCTATGAGACTTTATATGGTAGGCGGTGTTGGTCGCCGGTTGGATGGTTTGAGCCGGGAGAGGCTCGGTTGTTGGGTTCGGATCTAGTACATGATGCCTTGGACAAGGTCGAGATCATTTAGGATAGGATTTGTACAGCTTAGTCCGGGCAAAATTGATATGCCGACCATAAGGTTTATGATGTGGCATTCATGGTTTGCGAGCGGGTTTTGCTTCGGGTGTCACATATGAAGGGCGTGATGAGATTTGGAAAGAAGGGCAAGCTAAGCCCTAGATTCAATGGTCCTTTTGAGATTATTGATCGAGTGGGAGAGGTGGCTTACAGACTTGCGTTGCTCCCGAGTTTATCAGTCATGCATCTAGTGTTTCATATGTCTATGTTTCGGAAGTCTCACGGCGATCCATCTCACGTGTTAGACTTCAGCACTGTCCAGTTGGACAAAGACTTATCCTATGAGGAGGAGCCGGTAGCTATTCTAGACCGGCAATTTCGTCGGTTGAGATCGAAGAGTTTTCCTTCTGTTCGTATTTAGTGGAGAGGTCAGCCTATTGAGGTAGCGACCTAGGAGTCCGAGTCCGATATGCGGAGCCTATATCCTAATCTTTTCTCCGACTCAGGTACTTTTCTTATGTCCGTTTGAGGACGAACGGTTGTTTTAGAGGTGGAGAATGTAATGACCCAAAAGGTCATTACTTGTTTTGAAAGTAAATTCAGTGTTCCGAGGCCTTAAAATCCTCTTTTTGTCTCTCCTCGATTTGTGTATGCAGTCCGGGCGCGTTCTAGAAAGCTTTTATGTGAAAACTAAATAATATTAAGAAATTGGCTTTGAAAATTGAATAAAGTTGACTTGGGTCAACATTCTTGGTTAATAGACACGGACCCGTGATTCGACGGTCTCGTAGGGTCCGTAGTAAAATTTGGGACTTGGGCATATGCCCGAAATCGAATTCTGAGGTCCTAAGCCCGGGAAATTTTTTTAGAGAAAATTGTTTTTTGGAAAATATAAAGGTTGTATAAGTGAATTGATGCATTTTTCTTGATGGTATTGGACCCGTATCTTGGTTCCGGGGCCCGGTACAAGTTTGAAATAATAATTAAGTTGAATCTGTGAAGTTGTCGGAGTCCGTTTAATATAAATCAGACCTTTATTTGAAATATAAGAAATTTTGATGTTCTTGAGTGATTTCATGAATTTGAGGTTTAATTCATAGATATTGATGTTATTTTGATGATTTGATCGTACAAGCAAGTCCGTATGATGTTTTTGGACTTGTGTGCATATTTGGTTTGAAGCCCCAAGGGCTCGGGAGAGTTTTGGATAGGCCGTGAAGTAAAATTTGACTTAGGAAAACTGTTGTGGTGTTGCAGGTTTGCAGGCTTCGCAATTGCGAAGATTGGCTTGCATTTGTGAAGAAACATCGCAATTGCAATGATGGGCTGGGGCAGGGAACCTTCGCATTTGCGAGGCTTATGTCGCAAATGCGACCTTAGCAAGCACCGCAATTGCGAATAATTGTTCGCATTTGCGAAGAAAGCAGAGGCAGGCCTTCCTTCGCAATTGCGAAGCTTTGGCCGCAATTGCGAGTTCGCATTTGCGAACAAGACATCGCAAATGCGATATCTGCACCTGTGCAAATTATAACTTAGCCGAAAATTCTTCATATTTCAAACTCCCTCAAACCCTAAGCTCTCTTGGGCGATTTTCTAAAGAAACGTTCTTCTCCAAATCGATTGTAAGCCAATTCTAACTCATTTTCTTTAATCTATAACATCTTTTCACATGATTTCAACTCAAAATCAAAGGTTTTCATGGGGGAAATTGGGTGTTTTGGGTAGAACTTAGGATTTTCAAATTTTGGAGATTTGGACATCGATTTGGGGTCCGATTTCAAAAAAAATTATATTTGAGTTCGTGGGGGAATGGGTAATCAGGTTTTGGTTTGAACCTCGGGTTTTGACCATGGTGGCCCGATGTCAATTTTTGACTTTTTGGGGAAATCTTTAGAAAACTTATTGTCATGCATTCGAATTAATTCATTTAGCATTTATTGATATCGTTAAGTAAATTGTGGATAGATACAAGCGAATTGGTGGTGGAAACAAGAGGTAAAGCGATAGTTGAGGCTTGAATTATGTTCGTGGCATTGAGGTAAATGTTTGGTCTAACCTTAGCTTGTGGGATTAGGAGTTGTGTCTTATTTGCTATGTATTAATTATTGAGTACGACGTATAGGCATGGTGACGAGTATCTATACGTTGGTGTCAAGCATGACCATAAGTCTTATACTATGATTTATGTGACTCCATTTCGTATTGTTCATGCGTTATATGATGATTTCTATTGTTGAACAAGGCTTGTGGAAATATTGTTGGTAATTGAACATTGTAGAGTGTTGGCTCAAGTTGAGAATTGGGTTTTGAAGTAAATGTGGAAAAGAGAAGAGGTTTAAGATATTGTCGACCTTGTCGGGATGTTATTGCTTTTGATATTATCTCCCTTGCCGGGATGTTATTACTCATGATATTGTTTCCCTTGCCGGGGTATCGTTGTTATGCTATTGTTCCCTTGTCGGAATTTTATTGTGATATTATTGATTCTCTTGCCCAAATTGCTTTGTGATTGTTTCTTGGGTGAGGAAGAGTGTAAAGCACGAAGGGTGATGTCGTGCATGATTTTGAGAGTATTATTGCATGAAGGGTCATGTCGTGCCAATATTGTGAGGTAAAAGCACGAAGAGTGATGATGTGCCGCACGATATGCAACAATATCCTTCTTCATACTCGATGTGGCTCGATGTTTGAATTGTCAGCAGGTAAAGTATGAGCATCAGAGACCTAATGGTTTGTTTCAGAAAATCGAGATTCCTGAGTGGAAGTGGGAGCGGATCACCATGGATTTCATTTTTGGACTCCCACAGAATCGGAGGAAGTTCGACGCAGTGTGGGTTATTGTTGATAGGCTTACCAAGTCAGGGCATTTCATTTCGGTGGCAGTTTCCTATTCTTCTGAGCGGTTGGCAGAGATCTATATCCGGGAGATTGTTCATCTTCATGGTGTGCCCGTGTCTATCATTTCTGACCGAGGTACGCAGTTTACCTCACGTTTCTAGAGGGCAGTTCAGCGAGAGTTGGGCACACGGGTCAAGTTGAGCACAACATGTTATCCTCAGACGGACAGACAATCCGAGCATACTATTCAGATTTTGGAGGATATGCTCCGAACTTATGTTATGGACTTTGGAGGTTCGTGGGATCAATTCTTGCCTTTAGTAGAGTTTACCTACAACAACAGCTACCAGTCGAACATCTAGATGGCTCCCTATGAGGCTTTATATAGTAGGCGGTGTCAGTCGCCAGTTGGATGGTTTGAGTCAGGAGAGGCTCGGTTGTTGGGTACGGATCTAGTACAGGATGCCTTGGACAAGGTCAATCATTCAAGATAGGATTCGTACAGCTTAGTCCAGGCAAAATTGTTATGTCGACCGTAAGGTTTGTGATGTGTCATTCATGGTTGGCGAGCGGGTAATGCTTCGGGTGTCACCTATGAAGGGCGTGATGAGATTTGGAAAGAAGGAAAAGCTAATCCCTAGATTCAATGGTCCTTTTAAGATTCTTGATTGAGTGGGGGAGGTGGCTTACAGGCTCGCGTTGATGCCGAGTTTATCAGTCATACATCCAGTGTTTCATATGTCTATGCTCCAGAAGTATCACGGCGATCCATCCCACGTGTTAGACTTCAGCACTGTCCCGTTGGACAAAGACTTGTCCTATGATGAGGAGCCTGTAGCTATTTTAGACCGGCAATTTTGTCGGTTGAGATCGAAGAGTTTTCCTTCTGTTCGTATTCAGTGGAGAGGTCAGCCTATTGAGGCAGCGACCTGGGAGTCCGAGTCTGATATATAGAGCTGATATCCTCATCTTTTCTCCGACTCAAGTACTTTTCATATGTCCGTTTAAGGACAAACGGTTGTTTTAGAGGTGGAGAATGTAATGACCCAAAAGGTCATCACTTGTTTTGAAAGTAAATTCAGTGTTCTGAGGCCTTAAAACCCTCTTTTTGTCTCACCTCGATTTGTGTGCACAGTCCGGGCACGTTTCCAGAAAGTTTTTATGTGAAAACTAAGTAAAATAAGGAAATTGACTTTTAAAATTAAATAAAGTTGACTTGGGTCAACATTCTTGGTTAATAGACCCGGACCCATGATCCGACGGTCTCGTAGGGTCCGTAGTAAAATTTAGGATTTGGGCATATGCCCGAAATCAAATTCCGAGGTCCCAAGCCCGAGAAATGAATTTTTAAAGAAAATTATTTTATGGAAAATATAAAGGTTGTAGAAGTGAATTGATGCATTTTTCTTGATGGTATCGGACCCGTATCTTGGTTCTGTGGCCCGGTACAAGTTTAAAATAATAATTAAGTTGAATCTGTGAAGTTTGGTAAGAATCGGAGTCCGTTTAGTATAAATCGGACCTTTATTTGAAAAATAAGAAATTTTGATGTTCTTGAGTGATTTCATGAATTTGAGGTTTAATTCATAGATATTGATGTTATTTTGATGATTTGATTGCACAAGCAAGTCCGTATGATGTTTTTCGACTTGCATGCATGTTTGGTTTGAAGCCCCGAGGGCTCGGGAGAGTTTTGGATAGGCCGCAAAGTGAAATTTGACTTAGAAAAACTGTTGTGGTGTTGTAGGTCTGCAGGCTTCGCAATCGCGAAGACTGGCTCGCAAATGCGAGCTCGCATTTGCGAAAAAACATCGCAATTGCGATGATGGGCTGGGGCAGGGAACCTTCGCATTTGCGAGGCTTATGTCGCAAATGCGACCTTAGCAGGCACCACAATTGCGAACAATTGTTCGCATTTGCGAAGAAAGCAGAGGCTGGCCTTCCTTCGCAATTACGAAGCTTTGGCCGCAATTGCGAGTTCGCATTTGCGAACTGGATATCGCAATTGCGATATCTGCGCCTGTGCCAATTATAACTTAGCCGAAAATTCTTTATTTTTCAAACTCCCTCAAACCCTAAGCTCTCTTGGGCGATTTTCTAAAGAAAAGTTCTTCTCCAAATCGACTGTAAGCCAATTCTAACTCATTTTCTTTAATCTATGTCATCTTTTCACATGATTTCAACTCAAAATCAAGGGTTTTCATGGGGGAAATTGGGTGTTTTGGGTAGAACTTAGGATTTTCAAATTTTGGGAATTTGGACCTCGATTTGGGGTCCGATTTCATAACAAATTATATATTTGAGTTCGTGGGGGAATGGGTAATCAGGTTTTGGTTCGAACCTCGGGTTTTGACCATGTGGGCTCGAGGTCAATTTTTGACTTTTTGGGGAAATTTTTAGAAATCTTATTGTCATGCATTAGAATTAATTCATTTAGCATTTATTGATATCGTTAAGTAAATTATGGATAGATACAAGCGAATTGGTGGTGGAAACAAGAGGTAAAGCGATAGTTGAGGCTTGAATTATGTTCGTGGCATTGAGGTAAATGTTTGGTCTAACCTTAGCTTGAGGGATTAGGAGTTGTGACTTATTTTCTATGTGTTAATTGTTGAGTACGACGTATATGCATGGTGACGAGTATCTATATGTTGGTGTCAAGCATGCACATAAGTCTTATACTATGATTTATGTGACTCCATTTCGTATTGTTCATTCTTTATATGATGATTTCTATTGTTAAACAAGGTCTGTGGAAGTATTGTTAGTAATTGAACATTGTAGAGCATTGGCTCAAGTTGAGAATTGAGTTGTGAAATAAATGTGGAAAAGAGAAGATGCTTATGATATTGTCTCCCTTGCCGGGATGTTATTGCTTTTGATATTATCTCCCTTGCCGGGATGTTATTACTCATGATATTATTTCTTTTGCGAGGATATCATTGTTATGCTATTGTTCCCTTGCCGGGATTTTATTTTGATATTATTGATTCCCTTGCCCAAATTAATTTGTGATTGTTGCTTGGGTGAGGAAGAGTGTAAAGCACGAAGGGTGATGTCGTGCATGATTTTGAGAGTGTTAATGCACGAAGGGTCATTTCGTGCCAATATTGTGATGTAAAAGCACGAAGGGTGATGTCGTGCCGCACAATGTACAATGTCGTGCCATAATAGGAGTGATAATTCACGAAGGATAATTCCGTGCCATGATTATGTGAGGTAAAAGCACGAAGGGTGATGTCGTGCCGATTATATTGATTCTTATGGTGAGTACGAGAGTAAAAGCACGAAGGGTGATGTCGTGCACTTGTCTTTGATTTCCGATTCTTGCTGATAGTTGAATTATGGTGTTCTTTACATTTATCTGTTGGTTTTTTGTTGTTACTTGTTGTTCCCCGTAGCATGTTCCCCCCTCCTATCTTTAACTGTAAATTTTTGCCTTTATTTCCCGCTTTATATGATTTAACTACACAAGTTTATTTAGTAGTCTTATCCTAGCCTTGTCATTACTTTGCCGAGGTTAGGCTAGGTACTTACCAGCACATGGGGTCGGTTGTGCTAATACTACACTCTGCACTGTGTGCAGATCCCAGTGCTGTAGCTTTTGGACCCCAGTGAGGTTGCTGCCTTCTGTCCATCAGGCGACCCGAGGTAGTCCTGCAGGCGTCCGCAGGCCTTGGCGTCTCCTTCTATCTTTCCATACTGTTTCTTTTATGTATTTCAGAAACAACTTTGTATTTATCTTTCGGGCCCCTATTTGTAGTATTCCTAGACAGTCTATGAGATTGTGACACCAGTTTCAGGTACCTTATGTATATGAAATTGTATCAGTATTATTTTAAGTTGTTACATATAATTCTTCCGCTTTATTGTTTCCGCTGTGTATATAATGTTATTTCACAACTATTAATGGGTTAAAAAATGGAAAGGTGAAATAATTTGAATAATCGGCTTGCCTAGCTTTCACTAGTAGGCGTCACCACGACTCACGAGGGTAGGAAAATTCGGGTCGTGACAAGATGGTTGATGATAAGCCAATCATGGAACAGGTTCACAAGTATGAGAACTTGACTGCTAATGTTTTGAACGAGGGCATGGAGATGTGTGAGATTCTTCAAGATAATGTTCTGCTTGAAAAGTTTCCACCTTCCTGGAGTGATTACAAGAATCAACTGAAACACAAAAAGAAAAACTTAACTCTGCAAGAATTGATCAGTCACATGAGGACTGAGGAAGCAAACCGTCTCAAAGATGAGGAGTTTGAACTACTTAAGGATAAGATAAAATCTCTCTCTCTTAATTCTTCTAAAGCTAATCTTGTGGAATCTTCTTATACTTTTGTGAAAGATAGGTTTAAAGGAAAGCAGAAGAAAGGCCAGAAGAAAAGATATGTGAAGAAGCAGAATTACTTCAATAAGCCAGAGGGCCATATTCAAAAGTCGAAAGGACCTTGCTATTTCTGCAGCAAAATTGGTCACAAGGCTTTTCAATGCAACTAAAGACAAGGACAAAGCTCAAAGATTGGAGGAAAGGCTCAAGTTCAAGCTAACCTTACTGAGGGTGGTGATGTCATTGCTGCTGTGGTTGTTGAGGCGAACATGGTGGTTAACAAGACTGACTGGATACTGGACACAGGCGCTTCAAGGCACATTTGCACCAACAAGGAGCTATTTCACGACTTTGAGGAATTCTGTTGATGGCTAGTGTGTCTACATGCGTAACTCCACTACAACTGGAATTATGGGTAAAGGAAAAATTCTCCTTCAGTTAACTTTTGGAAAAACCTTAGCCTTGAACAATGTTCTATATGTACCCTCCCTTCGTAGAACTTAGTTTCTGGTGTGCTTCTCAATAAAGCATGTCTTAAACTTGTTTTGAATCTGATAAAGTTGTTATTTCTTGTGGAGGAGACTTTGTTAGGAAGGGTTACCTTACTGGGAGTTTATTTGTACTGAACATCGCTCAAGAGATTACTAATAATATTAGTACTTTCAATTCTGCTTATGTTGTTGAGTCCATTGATTTGTGGCATGATAGACTAGGTCATGTTAATACTACTTCTATTAAAAGACTTAGAAAAATGGAATTAATTTCTGCAATTAATGTTGATAATTTTTCTAAGTGTCCTATTTGTGTAGAAGCAAAACATACCAAAAAGCCTTTTAAAAATGTAACTAGTAGAAAAATAGAATTGCTTGAGCTAGTATATTTAGACTTAGAAGATTTCAAGAACACTGTTAGTAAGGGTGGAAAGAAATGCTACATCACCTTTGTAGATGATTTTTCTAGATACATAAGGTATATCTTTTTAAGTCAAAAGACGAGGTTGAAAGCATGTTTTTGAAATACAAGGCAGAAGTAGAGAGTCAATTAGACAGAAAAATCAAGAGGCTTAGGTCTGCCAGGGGTGGTAAATATAGTAATAATACTCTAGAAGTCTTTTGTGAGAAAAATGGTATTATACATGAGGTTAGTGCTCCATATACTCCCCAACACAATGGTGTAGCCGAACGGAAAAATAGAACCCTTAAGGAAATGATGAATTCTATGTTTTTAAGTTAGGATTTATCTGATAATATGTAGGGAGAAGCTATTTTATCTGCATGCTATGTTCTTAATAAAGTCCCTCATAAGAAGTTAGATAAAACCTCGTATGAGTTATGGAAACGGTTTGCCCCTAACTTGAAAATTCTGAAAGCATGGGAGTGTTTGGCTAAGGTTGATCTACCTAATTTTAAACAAGTAACTGTTGGACCGAAGACTTTTGATGCTATTTTCATTGGTTATGCTCAAAACAGTGCTTCATATAGATTTATGTCTTTGAATGATAGTTCTATTTGTGAATCTAGAGATGCAGAACTTTTTGAGCATGTTTTACCATTGAAAAATAATGTGCCTAGTGTTGTTCCAAATAATGTTTCTACATCTATGTCTGTTAATTCTCATATTGTGCCTTCTTCTAGTGTTACTGCTAATAAGCATGAAAATGAACTTAGAAGAAGTAAGAGGCATAGAATTGAAGGTAGCTTTGTTCCTGACTTTATTACTACTTTCTTGACTGAAAATATTGATCTTGATATTTTGAGTGATGAATTAGTGTCAATCTATTTAATAAAAGAAGACCCTAAGACATACAGTGAAGCAATAAGGTCAATAGATGCTAGTTTTTGGAAAGAGGCCATTAAAAGTGAATTAGACTCTATTGTTTCTAGTCACACTTGGGACTTGTCCGATTTACCCAAAGGTTGTAAACCCATAAGTAGCAAGTGGATATTTAAGAAGAAATTGAGACCTGATGGTAAAATTGAGAAATATAAGGCCAGACTTGTTATTAGGGGTTTTAACCAAAGGAAAGACATTGATTACTTTGATACTTATTCTCCTGTGACTAAGATAACGACTATTAGAACTTTTGTTACTTTAGCTGCTATTCATAATTTAGTGATACATCAAATGGATGTTAAAACGGCTTTCCTAAATGGTGATTTAAAGGAAGAGATCTATATATCTCAACTTGAGGGATTTGTGATCCAAGGACAGGAGAATAAAGTATGCAAATTGAGAAAGTCTTTGTATGGTCTAAAGCAAGTACCTAAGCAATGGTGTGGAAAGTTTAATAGCACATTAGTAGTTAATGGTTTTGTTGTTAATGTATCTAATAATTGTGTTTATTCCAAGATGATAGGATCAGATTGTGTTATTATATGTTTGTATGTGGATGAAATATTAATCTTTGGCCCTAATGTGAATGTCATTAACGAGACTAAGAATTTTTTGTCTTCTAAATTTAAAATGAAAAATCTTGGAGATGCAGATGTGATTTTAGGGGTTAAAATCAAAAGAACTTCTGACGGTTTTTCATTGTCTCAGTCTCATTATATTGAGAAAATGTTAAAAAGGTTCAATTGTTTTGATGTAGAACCTGTGAGAACTCCTTATGATCCTAGCATACAATTAAAAAAGAATAAGGAATCTAGTATTTCTCAAACTGAGTATGTTAAGATAATTGGTAGTGTAATGTTTCTCATGAATTATACACGACCTGATATTGCTTATGCTGTTAGTAGATTGAGTAGATATACTCACAACTCTAGTAGTGAACACTGGATTGCTCTTCATCGTTTGCTAAGGTATTTGAGAGGTACTATAGATTGGTGTTTGCATTTTAATAAATTTTTTACTATTTTAGAAGGATTTTGTGATGCAAACTGGGTTACTGACAATGATGAAATTAGCTCCACTAGTGGATATGTGTTTACTTTGGGTGCAGGTGCTATTTCATGGAAGTCTTCAAAACAAACTTGTATAGCACGATCTACCATGGAGTCTGAATTCATCGCTCTTGAGTTGGCAGGGCAAGAAGCTGAGTAGTTGAGAAACTTATTGGCAGACGTGCCTTTGTGGGGAAGACAAGCTTCACCAGTTTCTCTGCATTGTAACTCACAGGCAGCAATTGGAATTGCCAAAAATAATGTGTACAATAGAAAAAGAAGACATATTCGCATTAGGCATGGTACGGTAAAACAGTTGCTAAAACATAGTGTTATTTCCTTGGAATATGTAAGATCCGAAAGCAATTTGGCGGATTATTTAACCAAGGGTTTGGCAAGGAGAGTTATCCTTGAAATGTCGAGGGGATAAGGCTAAAGCCCATGGATTGAGGAAGTATGGTGGATATCCGTTTATGGTCAAAAGAAGCCATATGAGACCTCAATATGCACTACATTTCCTATCCCTATGGCGTGTGGTAGTGCTTTATAAGGTTGACTTTACTTTGCTCTTAATGATTCCATAGCTTTAAGGTAGTCTATGTGTAGATAGACTTGACGGAATCATCTATGTGAGTGTAAAGGTGCGGTCGCCTTTTATGAAAGACTTGGGATGTCTTTCTAGAGCACTCATGAGACCCAAAGTATGTGCATGACTATAAAAACACTTTGTTAGTATCGCGGAGTTTGCATAAAATTAAGGATATAGTATGTGTTGTGGGGGTCTCAACTAATGTCCATTCAGTTCAAGAGTACTTCACTCTGTGGATGTTAGTTGTTGCCTCATTTCATTACGTGTCAATTCAAATCGAAAGATATTGACACTTAAGTACATGTTCCTTCTTTTGCCCAGAATTATTCTATTTCTATCTTTGCATTGGTGGGGAATTGTTGGAATTATTTATAATGCAAAGTCAAAAATTTCTTTTTGAAAATCCATTTATAATGAATAGCCATGGGTCTTTTTTTTTTTTAAGTATTCTATCTATTTCCAAGTTGCTTCTTGCATGAAGCCTTAAAGCCAAGTGTTGAATGGCTTTGACAAATGGCTATGCAAATCTATCATGTGTTTTCATGCATGGAAGACTAAGTACACTTGTTAATATTGAAGCCAAATGGACTAATATATTTGGACAAGTGTTAAAAGGCTCCCCACACTTGTCATACATGCAACCTCCCTAATTACCTATAAATAGGATGATCATTACCATCATATTCACTCAATTCTTAACCAGTATTTTATTTTGCTAATCATTATTTTCTTCCTACAATATTTTAATTTCTGTAATAGCTACAAAAAATACCTTCATCTTCTCTTCTTTCTGGACAACTGTTTTTTGCAAATTCTAAACTTCTAGCCACGAGTGCATGTGTTTGGAGGTATTGTGGAACCTTGGGAAGCGATCGGTCTTAACAATTTTTTATTCTAGCCACGAGTGGCTTGCCACGACGCAATATTTTTTATAAATTGTTCTTTCCTTATTGTTCTTAGTCAATTTTATCTACTCATTTTTTTTACAGAAGGGACCTCATCATCTAGCAAATCATCGCACATAGTGCAAGGGCAACCATAGAAAACCCACCAACATTAATTTCCTTGAGCAACCGCTGTGTAGCTGAAAATTGCCATGAATACAACCCAAAATAAAGCTACCACAAAGACATTATTAGAGCTTTTCTTTGCCATCTCTCTGTGTTTGTCTGTTGGGGATATGAGGGGGGGTATTCTTATTTTGGTTGAAGGGTGTAACGATTGCTCTAAGAATTTATAGATGTAACAGTAACACGCACCCCAACTCAGTAGAGGCGGATCTAGAATTTAAATTTTATAGGTTCAACCTTTAAAACTTTTAATATTTAATCCATTATACTTTTAAAGTTATGGATTCATATCTACTATTTGTTGCAATTTTAATTGATTTTTACGTATAAATTATTCGTGTTCCGCTTCAAAAGTTATGAGTTCAATTAAACCCGATTCCGTTGTATTGGATCGGCTCCTGAACACCAATACCACCCTACTCTTTCAAACTTAATTAAAAAAAGAAAAGAAGAAAAAGAAGAAGAAGAAATAATACAACTATATGCTAGTCAACACATGAATGGAGAGAGAGAGGGAACATCAAACACCTAGTCTAGGCATGAAAATAGTTGAATACGAAGACTTTCCAATGTGGCACATGGATGGTTAGCGTTTCTTGTGTGAGGAAGGCAATTAATAAATCAGTTGGTGCGTGGCCACTGCATCTAGGGATCGATCTTCTATGTTATTTAATACGTTACATATGACAAACAAATTACTCAATGACATGCTTGACTAAATATGGAGAATTAAGAAAGAAAGATAGACTGTAAATAACAGAATTAGAGAAAGGTGATTTTTGGAACTTGTGTTAGAGAAATAACAGAATATGGGGACGAAATAATTAGGCCTTGACAGTGTAGTCATTGTCCTTAAAGAATTTAAGTCTCCCAATTTCATTGTTGTAGGGATTATGGCAGAATTCCTCCAAGATTCTACAAAGCCTCTGAAATTCGAGTACTAGCAATTAACTTGAATTTCCACTTGAACAAACTTTGTGAATTGAAAATAACAGAAAGAGAAGAAGATGAAAAAATGTTGCTTTTCTGATGATTTTTCATTTTGGATAAGAATGGGGTATTTATAAATCCTTTAGATGTCTGTCAGGATTAACAGACTCGACCTTTGCCAACAGGCACCTTTTAAAATCGATAGTCACCTTTTTTCAAAATCAATAAACTGTTAAAATGTTTTAATAATTAAAACATTTTTATTAATTAACAAAATTAATAGGTGACTAAAAAGAAATAAATTTAAGACTATTTTAATTGGCCCAAGTGCCCAATCTTGACTATTAATAATATAATCAAATTCTAGTTTCCTTCCAAAACACCTTTAGTAGGCGTTTGGACATAAGAATTGTAAAATTCTAAAAAATGATGAAAAAAAAATTCAACTGAAAATGATATTTGAAATTTAGAGTTGTGTTTGGACATAAATTTCAATTTGGGTTGTTTTTGAAGTTTTGTGAGTAATTTGAGTGAAAATTTTAAAAATACCTTTTTGGAGTTTTTCAAAATGCATCTTCAAGTGAAAATTTAAAATTTTATGAACAAACGCTGATTTCGAAAAAAAAGTAAAATTTTTTTGGAAAAAAGGACAAAAAAAATTGTATGTCCAAACGGGCTCTTAAAATATTCAAACCATGTAAGACAATGAAGTGCTTTTAAACACTTCTTCCTTTCTTTCTTTTTCAAATGAGGGACAAAGCAACCTCTTCTCAAATACTTCCATCAAAACACTAACTAATATAACAACTTGTAATTGGACATGCATTTTACTTGAAAAAGAAATTAAAGGTCTGTAAGTGAAAGAAAAGATTTTCACCCAAAAACTGATTTGGAACTTGAAATTTTTTATCAAATTTCATGAACAAACAATATTTTTAATTTTCTTTTAAGAAAAATATATAAAAAAGCGTTTATGTCCAAACGGAATACGTTCTATTGTAATTTGCTTCTTCTCGGAAAAAGATTATCGACTGACCTTCTCTTGTTTTTTATTAAACCAAGGACAATAATTGAGTTAATTAAGATTAGCACTGGCGAGACAACCATGAAAAGACCATTAGTAAAACAGGAGAAGAGAGAGAGAAAAGAGCTCGGAAAAAGGCAATCTACATGCTCCCCAACTCCCGTGAATTCTTAATTTTGGTATTTATTGTTTACCTTGAAAATTGTAATTACAATTAGATTTGATTTTGTGGTTCTAAAAATACGTAATTTATTTTAATGCTAGTTGTTAAGCGATAAATGCTAAGTGTGAGTCAGGAAAATGAGATAAGAGCTTGAGGACAATATGTTAGGCAAACCGAATGGTCGTGAATCGAGGTCTCGAACTGGCCTAAGCTGGGCCCCGAGGTTGGGCTAATGAGTTTGACTGGGGATGATTGATGAAAGACTAACAGCTCTAAGGGCCTCAATAATGGCTCTTTACGATCAATGATGAATAATAAATGAGGAACAATCAATGAAACACAATGAATATAAGCAATAAATCAAAGGAAAGACAATGGAGAATGTTTAAGTTAGAGAGCAGAGAATGTTCTTGTTCTTGTATTGAATATCATGTGTCTTACAAAATGATAAGGGCCCCCCTTATATAGGAGGAGAAATCCAACATAGTAAAGATGCATTTATTACAAAGATACGCGGCTGGTACAGCCACTTAATGTCATTGTACGGACTTGTACTATTCTTGTAGTCCTGGTAAGCTCTAACCACGTGTCTTGGGAATTTCCTGCTTGTCCATCACAGCCACCGATTTGCACTGCCCCGAGGTCGAACATAGGGAACCCTCGAAGTCGAACCTCGAGTTATGCCTCGAGCTTTTTGGAGACGGGCTATGGAGCATCATAATGATCATAAAATCGGACTCTCCGATTTTAGCCGTATACAGATAGTCCCCACGTTTCTTAAAGTAAAAATGATAAGAAACGGTCTTGAACTCTTGCCTCTTCGATACTTCCATCATGACGTCAGCCCATCAGAGCATTAAATGACATGACTCAAAGGCTGCGCAGAGGTCGCTGTCAACACGATTATCGAGAAGCCCACGAACCGTTATTGGTTCGACTCTTCCACTTCTCAAACGTTGCCCAAACAGCTTCTATAAATACCTCAACTGTTTGCCATTCATACTTTTACAATATTTTCAAGTTTTCATAGCTAAGTTACCATCTTCAGCGTTCATCTCCTCTCTGTGCTTGCCTCTTCATTTTCTTTCTTAGAAGCTTTGCTATAGTTATGGCTAAAACCTCCAAAACGGTACCTTAGAAAGAGGGCACCACTTCTTCATCATACCCATCCAATGGCAAACCGAAAATACCTCCAAGTATTGAGCAATGTACTCATGGCCTCTTTGATACGGTCTCCGATTTTACCATTGAAAAACCCTCTTCTACACCGGGCCGATGCAAGCCCATGTCTCTGTATATCAATGTGGTGACCGACACGAAGAGAGTAAAGATAGACTGTCGATGGGGGGAGGCAGTGCAAATAGAGATCCCCAAAGCTGAGGAAAGCATAGTAGAACACAAAGCTGGCTTCTTCAGCGTATACATATACCCCTTCACTCTAGGCCCTATAGACTCGTCTTCCCCACCGATAGATCCGGTGATTCTTGACTTTTGTCGTTAGTACCGAGTGACACTCGATAAGATCTATCCTTCTTTCTGGAGGATTGTTTACATGCTCAGATATTTCTCCAACCGGATCGAGGGAATGACCTTCACCCTTGACCACTTGATCAGATTGTACAACCCCCGTCTCTTCCGAGAGGGTTTAATCAAGCTTCACGATTGATCCGCCAAGACATTATTTGCGAACACCGATGAGGACAAAGATCGGGGATAGATGAGCCGGTTTGTTAGAGTAAGAGCTGCTGATAGGATGCCATTCCTGAAGGAATGAAACATGAAGCGTAAGTGTCCCTACATCGAGCACATTTTATTGCCCCTTCTTCTTCCTCTGAAATGATCTTCTTTTGATTATGTACTTGGCTCCCTGGTGCGGTTCAGAACCTTCCGGGATGGATCAAACTATTATACTCTGCCTTTCCATACAACGAGCGTGTTTGGTATGATTTGGCCAAAACACGGTGGCAGGACAAGAACCACGGTATGCCTTTGTTGTTGTTGTCATTACCAAGTTTCTTATGAGTATTCTTTGTGGCGATAAGTTTAATACATCATGCCTGTGCAGGCCTCGGGGAAGGTGTGTTGATGAGACTGCCTCCTCCTGGTGAAGAAGAAGCCTCAAAACCCGACAAGGGTAAGAAAAGGAAGAAGCAAGCGTCGACCGAGTCTCTAGAATCAAAGAAACCCATGGTCCACAAGCCTAAGACCGATGCCACGGTTTTGACTTCGACTGTTGCGGCCAGTCTTCATAAAGATGATGATGATGGCGATCGCCCTTTGGTAAAAAGGGTAAGACGGAGTGCTGATACTCAACAAGTTGTTGGTCAGAAGGCCGCTGAGTCGGGGGCGGTCGAGATGGACCAAACTCGTGCTGAGGAGACCCTCAAAGAGGGTTTGGGCGTAGTCCCCGAGCCTTGGGTTGGACATGGTACAGTCCGTACCGGTGAATCCTCGGCTGGAAATTTTGGAGGGCCTAAATCCAAAAAATTTTGGGGTCGAGAAGAAACCCCTATAGAAATTGATGTCGCGGGTGGCATCGAATCGGGCACTTCATTTTCTTCGGGGGAACTAAGGGATGCCCAGAACTGGGGTGCTGCCTATGTGGGGACCCCTCAGGGAGAGGACGATACATTCAAGGATTACTTCATCGGTGTCGACGAGGACACAGATCTCGACGCCCCCGTCGCTCTCGAGGAGGCTGAGAGGCTTCAGAAGCAGGTGATATTTTGGACATACCATTTACGCTTCAAAAATTTTACCCTTGCCTATCTAACTTCTCCACTTTGTTGTAGGTCAAGAAATTGTATGACCATGCCTTTTCTAGACTTCAAGATGAGCTTTCATGCCATGAGGAGGAGCTCAAGAAGCTCACCTCGGAGCTAAAGGAGTCGAAGGCTTCCTCTGCCCGAAAGGATGAGGAGTTGAATGAGCTTCGGGCAAGTCTGGAGGGAGTGCACCAGGAACGGACTAGCTTTGTTGAGCAGGTAACACGACATTCATGTGTTCATATTTTTAGTCTTATAACCTGATGCTCACTATCTTGATTCGCCTTTGCAGATTGGGCAAAAGGATGCCCTGGTGGGGCAACTTTAGGAAGAGGTTGCAGCCAAGGATATGGAGATCCTCGAGCTGAAGAGGCAAAATGATATCGTGACGTCGGAGAAAGACCTTTTACGGGGAGAGTTGGCCTCGACCCAGGATCTTCTTCGAAGTTTTTAGAAGGAGGTCGTTGCATTATCTGTGGCCAAGTCTGAGGCGGATGAACATGCGTCCTAATATAAGAGAGATGCCACCACTACAAACGATCGGACCAGAGAGATATCCGAGAAGGTTGACAAAACCTCGCTCGGGCTATTGCTCATGCTCGTTTGCAAGCTAGGAGGCAGGCCTTCAAGGAAGCAAGTGCCAAAGGTGTCGATCTCTCTACTGATATCGAGAAAGCCAGAACCTTGGAGGAAGAATCAGCACCTTCAACTACTTCGGATGAGGGTTCCGGAAGTGATTCAGACAGTAGAGAGGGTGAAGAATAGACTAGTATTGTCATCTATGCTTCTCCTTTTCCTTCTTTTTGTATATGGGCTCCTCGGGGGAGCTTTGTAAAGACAACCTTTGTAAATGTATTTTTGGGAATGCAAAAAGATTCTTTTGCTTCATGTCTTCAAATTTTATTTTTCAATGCTTATGTAAATTTAATATTTGAATTTTGATGTCGGCTTTTTGGAGCCCATACTTGGAGTAACCGAGATCCTCGTGATCGGGCACCATCTCGAGACTAGATTGATAACTCTTTTTAGAACCCATACTTGTAGTAACAGATATCCACAAGATCGGCATCATCTCGAGGCTAGATTTGATAGTTCTTTTAAAGCCCACACTTGAATAATAGAGATCCTCAAGATCGGGCACCATCATAGATCGATGCGGGGATCTAGATAGCTCTCGAGCACTGTATGAGAGTGTCATCAATATGACATGACCGTGAAGTGACCGGGGTGGTCCCACCGGTACACTTCCCCAAAAGTGGTAATGGTATGGTCAGAATTAATTGGCCTTCAGAATAGGCGAACAGTCGCCACTTGCTCTATATATGTATTTGTTTTCTTCTTATTTGAGGACTCTGCTACTTTGAGCAACTATCCTTTTTATAGAGCTCTCATTCCCTGCTTCAGTCTTTTACCATTTTAATTCAAAACTTTCGCCTAAGTTTTCATTTCCCTTCTCTTGTTTCACCGTAGTTATGGCTGCTACGCCCAAATCCATTCACCAAGAAGAGGAGAGTTTTGCCTCTGCTTCCCGCTCGGTCGGTGGTACACCGTTGGCGTCCTGTGAGCTAACCTCGAGATGCTTTGTCTCGAGGAGGGACTTTACATTAGATAGACCTCCCAATGTTCAGGGCCATTAGGAGCATGCATCGAGGTTCATTTCATCAATAGGAGAGGAACACCTTGAAGTAGTTAGGAGAGACTGCGGATAGGGAGAAAAGGCGGTACTGTAGGTACCCTCCTGGGAAGAGAGCATTATGGCTCATGTATAGGGGTTTTTGAACGTATACACATACCCCTTTACATTGGGCCCTCTCGATAGAGTCATGCTCGAGTTTTGCAGAAGATATCGGGTTACTCTGGCATAGGTTCACCCGTCATTTTGGAGGATAGAGGTTTTTGATGTATGATTCGTGTTTTTAGCGTTGTTTGATGTGATTTGAGGCCTCCATTAAGTTCGTTATATGTTTTGAGATTTGTTGGTATGTTCAGGCGGGGTCCCGAGGGGCTCGGGTGAGTTTCGGGGTGGTTTCGAACATTTCTAGGCCATGTTTAGGTGGTGGTTTTTGGCTTCAGGGGTGTAGAGTGCGTTAGCATAGATTTGGCTACGTTAGCATAGAGAAAATTTGGAAAAATGGAGTTGTGCTATGCGATTGCGTGAGCCTTCCCGCGATCGCATAGAGTAAAATCTCTGCTGCACTAACCCGACTTTAGAAGCTTATATCTCACAATATATAAAGAATTGGAAGATGATCCAAAAATAAAAGTTGTAGCTCTTGATGTCTAGTTTTCAGAAAGTTAAACCAATTATAATTTGGAGTTTTTTACAAAAAGTTATAACTATTATACTAGAGGTTGTCCGGAAGAGTTGAAGAAGGTTGTTGGAAAAATTTGTTCTACGCAATCGCGGGGGAATGGCCGCTATCGCATAGGGTAAAGGAAGGGCTGGAAAATGTTGTGCTTCGCTATCGCATTAGTTTGTTTGCGATAGCATAAGGTAAATGCCTGGACAGATTATAAAGTACTCTATTTCGAGGGTTTCGGCCATTTTTGCATTTTTGGAGCTATGGAGCTCGGATTGAGGCGGTTTTTGAAGGGATTTTCAGAGGATTGATTGGGGTAAGTGTTCTTCACTCAAATTTGGTTAGATCCCATGATTATGTCTTGATTCTTCCATAGGGAAGGAAGGAGGTATAGCTCAACTTTCTTGCCTCTTCCTCAATCTAGTAGCGAGGTTTCAACGAGTTCTTTGTACGCATGTAACGAAAAGTATATATACTTTTTATCCCGAATTTCCTATTACTCTCGGTCCTTGTTCTTGGTCTCTGTGAAAGATCAAGTCAATGGGAATGAATCCATGTTCAAATCTTATTACCGAGTTCGATTACGGGAAGAAAATAGAGAAGGTAAAGGACCGCTTTCCTTGTTCAAACCAGTATTGTTTGAGTAAGTATTAAGTAAGTGAGAAGTGATGAATTGGCCAGGAGGAATAAAGCTTATTCTCATTTAATCCGGGAATTTGGGGTAAAAATTGGGGAAAATGGAGGAAAATTTGGAGAGTTGATTTTGGGAATTTGGATGGCCATTTGATCTCGGATTTTGGTGAATTTGATATGGGTAGACTCGTGAGCGAATGGGTTTTCCAGTTTTGTGATTTTTATCGGATTTCGAGACGTGGGCCGGATTTGAGCTAATTTTGGGATTTTTGAGTTAAACTGATTATTTTCACTTGGGCTTTGTTCCTTTAGTGTATATTGATGATAATATACTGATTTTGGTTCAATTTGGCTTATTTGGAGGCCGAGTCGAGAGGCAAGGGCATTGTGGGCTAGGTTGGACCGGTTTGAGGTAAGTAATGATTGTAAATGTTGTCCTAAGGGTATGAAATCCCGGATTTCACATCGTTTCACTACTTTGAGGTGACGCACACGCTAGATGACGAGCGTGGGGGCGTGCAACGTTGGGGATTGTAACTTGGTCCATCCCGTACGACTATTAAGTCACGTATTTGATAGAAAACTATTTGATACTATTGTATTTTGGAAAGTATTATTATATTTTGAGCTGAATGACATATTTGGGCCTCGTGTCAATTGTTTGGACCCTTAGGGGCTTTTTACTACTATTCATCACTGTTTTGACTTAATATTTGTACTCAGTCATGCTGTGTTTTACTGATTTCATAACTCAACCTTATTTACCCAGTTTTCATGCTATAAATGATATTTTGGGTTGAGCGCCCTATTTTACTGATAGTCCGAGTGGCTTGTGAGGTTGATGGCTGAGAGAGACTAAGGGCCTGATTGTGAGATTAATGACTGAGAGAGGCCGAGGGCCTGATTGTGAGATTGATGACTAAGAGAGAGGCCGAGAGCATGGTTGTTAGGATTATATATGTATGGATCGGGCTGCACGCCGCAGCGATATATGGATCGGGCTGCACGTCGCAGCAATATATTGGATCGGGCTGCACGCCACAGCGATATAGAACTTGGGCTGTAGGAGCCCCTCCGGAGTCTGCACACCCCCAATGAGCGCAGTCGACTATATATATTTATAAATCGGGCTGCACGCCGCTGCGGTTATTATAAGGTACCTATTGAGCGTGAGTGCTGAGTGTGAGCGCTGATTAATGAGAATTGAGTCTCGAGTAACTAAGAGGCTTGCCCGAGGGGCTATATATATATATATATGAGTGATGTTTTTCCCGAGGGGCTTATTTTTATGAAATTATTATTTTCACTCCTCTTTATATTGAGCCGTTATTGAAAATGTCGAACAAATACTTTTAAATAACTTTCATTGAAACTGGAGTTTTTACGAGATGTTCGAAATTTAATCACTGATTTGGCTTCGTTATTTCCACTGTGATTTTTATGTTATGAGATGTATATAATTTACGTTTGCCCGAGGGGTTGTATACGAACTATGTTTTTCCCGAGAGGCCGATTATGATTTTTATCACTTTTACTATAAACTGTATTGAACTGGAAAACATCTTCAAATGATTTTTACCAAAAACTGGATTTTAAATGAGACGATTGACTCGTATTCTGATTTGAAAGCTTGTTGTGATTACTGAGTTTATCATGATGTGGATTTATCATTTCCTACTGCTTAGTCTTTATTTACTTTTATTACTTACTGAGTTGGCATACTCACATTACTCCGTGTACCTTGTGTGCAGATTCAGGTATTTCTGAGCTCGATGACATGTTCATCGGAGTTAGCAAGGTAGCTGCTTGGCGACCGCAGCCCTGCTTTTCTCCCTTAATATTCTCCCTTAGTGTATTTTGTGATTTTTTCAACCATGTTGGTCTTGAGGTTGTCCGACAGTTGTAGTAGATGCTCATGACTTATGACACCCCGATGTCGGGCCTGTGTTATATTTCTGCATTGGTTATTTAGACTCATATTATGAGATTTCTTGTTAATTAATGGCTTAAAAATGACTTATAGAATAATGGTTTGATTTGAGAATTGTGTCGGGTGGCCTAGTTTCACGATAGGCGTCATCACGACGGGGTCGGTTTTAGGGTCGTGACAAAAATCTTATATGTATCTCTTAAGGAGTAATGAATCTTGGAAGAATTTCGATATTATAATTTGATATTTTCTTAAAATACTCCTTTTATTTAACATGCTTTATATTTGAAAGAGAATTTATATAAAAATATAATTCACAATTTAAATATGATTCTCAAGCATCATTCATTTTTAAGTTTCAACAGGTTAACAAAGTGATACATAATTCACCATACAATACCATGATAACTAATTATTTGTAAATAATTACTAGCTAATACTTAGCTATTAAATTAATAAGTATTGTATCTCGTAAACGTGAAAAAAATAATATTTAGAAAAATAATTATTAAAAAAATTATGGACGGTTATATAGTAAAGATATAACAAAAGTTAATAAATAAATACTTTTATTGAAAGATTTATTTAAAATTAGCCGTTATAGCAGTCTTAGTGGATAACGTGCAATAATTTTTATTTTAATTATGACATAAAATACTCTCAACTTAATGATTTATAATTAGGAAAAAAGTAATTTTGAATAGTCAACGATTTATTAAGAAAATTTGAGGATTTACAAGGTTAGTGACATACAATTGCATAAAGTTCTATTAAGCGAGCCCAGTGCGCTGGGCGTTGGACGTGTCCGGGGCGTAAGCCCTGATGATCGAGGCATAAGTCTCACGGAAACTAAGCCCCACATATAAGCCCAGAGGCATTTTACGAGTGCTCTGCCACGGGGCGAGTCCCAATTCTGCCTTCTAAATCAGAGCCCCTAAGTACTGTTACCGCACCTTTAGGACCGACAGGGGTACTGGTAGGGTATCACCAAAAAATTACCATCAACCCATACCATTAAGAAAAGTACCCTTAGGGGTCGATTGGTATGAGGTATAAGAAGGTTATAAGAAGGTATAAGGGTAGTATAAAAATTTAATACCACCTTAATACTTTGTTTGGTTAGCAAACCAGGTATAAGTTATCCCGGTGTTAATTTTAACACTAGGGTAACTTATACCTTATAGAAGGTGGGGTAATTAGCACCGATATAACTTATACCTTTTTCTTAGAAATTATGCAATTGTCATTCTTAATACAACATATCAAACAATGAATAAACAACAATCTCAGCATAACTTATACCGATATAAATCGTATTCCAACCAAACAACCCTTAAGGAACCACTACCCTTATCCTTGCCCTCTAGGTACCCTTAATCCTTAGTGTTGTCTCAGTACCCTCCCCTTAGGCAGCCTTACATCTAACGCACTAGGGACACTTATCGAAAACATAATTACGTTTTACACTTCATCAACAACTACACGTAATAATTCAACAGTAGCACGTAATAATTCAAGCTAAGACTAGCACGTAATAATTCAACAGTAGCTAGCCGTTTCCAGATTACCAACAGGATCAACAGCAGAACATCTTCCATTTTTTTTTTTGCCCGATTCCTCTTTCTTCAAAATCTTTAACCTAATTCAATAAACCCCAAATCACTCTCCTTGCTTGCTCAGACATCTTATCAACATACCACCTAAAGAAATTGCTTCCACCTATAAACACAACAACCAGAAGTGAAGAATTAATATCCATCTAAATCGAGAAGTTTCATTGTGTGCCTCACACAACTTACATTAGTTGTGTGAGGCTCATTTTTCTCTCACAAATTTGTAGACCCCAAATCTTACACTTTTGGGTCCATAAATTTTGGGTTCACAAAAATGTGAGACAAAAAAGTGTTTCATATAACTAGTGTCAGTTGTATGAGATACAAAATAAACTTTTCAATCTAAATTGATTTACACAAAATAAATTGACACATTATCGATTTTGCTAGAATAAAACTTGCAACCTGAGTTTATTTGGGACCATGGCGTCTTCAATTTAGCGTTACACCACAATAATTGATATAAGCTTCATTAGGATCTGGGTTCGAAATGTTCAAATTTTTGTGTTTTTCACTGAAATGAACGAATTGGAACAACATTTCAAGATGTCGAAACTTAGCTCAGAAGAGGCGACAACATCAACTGCATTTTTTCACTTTACGCACCCTTGATCACACTTTGTTCCATGTCAGTAAGTCGTGTCTAATTGGCACATTTCGGACTCAGTTCAGGACCTGTTCAATAGTGTCCGAAACTGAAATAATGTCATTTTTGGCACAAAATACGTTTCTACAGTTAAAAAAAGGTTACATTTCTACATAAAGTTAAACACAGTATTATACTGTATTTTATTAAAAATTTAATTTTTTTATAGAAAAACGCATTGCAATACTACGTTTTCCTTAAACGCAATATTGTATTGCGTTTCCCTATAAAAAAAATATAGGGCCCCTATATTATGTTGCGTTTAATTAAATCTCTATATTTTATTATAGGAAAACGCATTACAATAAGGCGTTTAAGGAAAACGCAGTATTGTAATGCGTTTTCCTATAATAAAATATAGCGCCCCTTCTTCTTCCCCACGATCACGACAGAACCTCCATTTTTAAAAAACAATCCCCACCACTGCTAGTCCCCCCCCCCCCCCCCCCGCGAATTTAAAAAAATAGAAAATCTTGGGCCCCACCCATCACACAAAAAGCGAAGAGTGTAGATCCCGCACACAGCACAAGCCTTGGATTCCTTCTTTCGGGTTCAAAAATTCGATTTGGATCTATTTCAAAAAACTTAAATCGAGGTATTTCGATTTTGTTTATGTCGAAATTCGTAGAGTATATGCATATTTGTTTTTGTTGAATGTGTTTTCACGTTGATTTGTGTTATGTTTGTGTTTAAATTTGTATGTTATTTTTACCCGGATTGAATTATTAGCCTTGGGACAAAAAATAGTTAAAACTTGATAAATAATTTTTATTGTTAATGTTATGTTTTTATTTGCTTAAATAATAAATAAATATTATTTATTTAGTTTGTTGTTCATATGTATGTTATGTTTGTTGTTTTTATATGTAATAGCGGCATTTTAGCGTAGTAAAATATAGAGCCTTATGGCGTAGTAAAATATAGAGTTTTTTAACATAGTAAAATATAGAGCCTTTTAGTGTAGAGTCTCTATAGTTTAAGTATGTACTAACTATAAACTCTATCCAATTACATTTTACAAAATTAATTATTTAATTTATAAAGTTGAAATTGACACACATAATAATTAAGGATAACTTGGGGCAACCGGGCCTCAAATATCGAGCCTGGAACCCATAGATAATTACTCAGTCCAATTCAATAATTAATTATTTAATTTATTAAACTAACAAAATTTTAAACTTATTGAAATTGACACACATAATAATTAAGGATAACTTGGTGCTACTGGGCCTCAAATATCGAACCTCAAACCCATAGATAATTACAAATTAAGGATAGTTTGGTACCGGGCCTCATATATCGAGCCTGAAACCCATAGATAATTACACTGTCCAATTTAAAAAATAATTATTTAATTTATTAAACTAACAAAATTCTAAAAATGTTGAAATTGACACACATAATAATTAAGGATAACTTGGTGCAACCGGGCCTCAAATATCGAGCTTGGAACCCATAGATAATTACTCAGTCCAATTAAATAATTAATTATTTAATTTATTAAACTAACAAAATTCTAAAAATATTGAAATTGACACACATAATAATTAAGGATAACTTGGTACAACCGGGCCTCAAATATCGAGCCTGGAACCCATAGATAATTACTCATTCAAATTAAATAATTAATTATTTAATTTATTAAACTAACAAAATTCTAAGAATGTTGAAATGACACACATAATAATTAAGGATAACTTGGTGCAACCGGGCCTCAAATATCGAGCCTGTAACCCATAGATAATTACTCAGTCCAATTAAATAATTAATTATTTAATTTATTAAACTAACAAAATTCTAAAAATGTTGAAATGACACACATAATAATTAAGGATAAATTGGTGCAACCGGACCTCAAATATCGAGCCTGGAACCCATAGATAATTACTCAGTCCAATTAAATAATTAATTATTTAATTTATTAAACTAACAAAATTTTAAAAATGTTGAAATTGACACACATAATAATTAAGAGTAACTTGGTGCAACCGGGCCTCAAATATCGAGTCTGGAACCCATAGATAATTACTCAGTCCAATTAAAAAAATAATTATTTAATTTATTAAACTAACAAAATTCTAAAAATGTTGCAATTGACACACATAATAATTAAGGATAACTTGGTGCTACCGGGCCTCAAATATCGAGCCTGGAACCTATAGATAATTACTCAGTCCAATTAAATAATTAATTATTTAATTATTTAAACTAACAAAATTCTAAAAATATTGAAATTGACACACATAATAATTAAGGATAACTTGGTGCTACCGGACCTCAAATATCGAGCCTGGAACCCATAGATAATTACTCAGTCCAATTAAATAATTAATTAAAATTATTTAATTATTTAATTATTTAAACTAACAAAATTCTAAAAATGTTGAAATTGACACACATAATAATTAAGGATAACTTAGTGCTACCGAACCTCAAATATCGAGCCTAGAACCCATAGATAATTACTCTGTCCAATTAAATAATTTAATTTATTATAACACAAACACATAATTAATATTGTTTAAATTACAGTAGACGACATGACTTGCCGCCTGTGTATCCTGGACCAGCCGAAGATCAGATATTAGTGTTACAGGGCGACCATAGGTCCTCCTATATATGGGAGGGACATCTATTGGATCAGACTCTCCGCGCCAGGAGACCTGGCGATTTGTGGGACTTCTTGAGGCAGAGACATTCCCATCCCCACGTAGTCGAGCGCCTAGAGGCTACGGGCTTCTTTACGATTTTTTGGATTGGGCAGATGCAGCTCGATTGGTCTCTCATCACGGCGTTGATAGAGCGGTGGCGACCGGAAACGCACACTTTTCACTTGCCCACTGGAGAGGCCACCATCACGTTTGAGGATGTTCAGGCTTTGTATGGGCTGTGTGTAGATGGGCTGGCCGTTGCACTGCCCCAGTACATGAGAGCTATGAGGCATCCCAGGTATTTAGATTTGATGGGGCAGTATACTGGTTACAAACCACAGGGTGAGGCTACACTTAGAGGGGGCAGTCGTATTTCTGTGACAGCTATCAAAGAGCATATGGAGGTATTACACCCAGACATTACCGGCGAGACAGAGGCTATCCATATTGAGCGGTACATGAGGTTGGCGCTGCTCCTTGTTTTTGGGGGTGTCTTGTTCCCGAACAATTCGGGAAATCTAGTGAGTATGCGCTTTCTGCATCATTTGCAACAGTTAGATAAGTTACCCCGGTACAGCTGGGATGTTGCTATTCTGGCATACCTGTATAGGAGTATGTGTCGGGCGAGCATGGGCAGCCAGGTGGACATATGTAGATTTCTGCCGCTTCTACAGGGACTGATGCTCATCATAATCTCCCCCTAGTCAGGGATGTGTTAGATATGCTGGTGGCCGGACAGGTAAATATGTACCTAAACTTACTTGTTATAAATTCACTTGTATTGCGCATACTCACTTTTATGTTATTATTTGATAGTTCATCTGGACGCCATACATCGACGAGTTGCTAGCTCAGCTGCCCGATTATTGCTCAGTCGACCGACTGATTTGGAGCACTTCCGTCCCGATGATCGTCTTCGATGTGGTTGAGCATCATGCCACAGAGCGTGTGCTTTGCTAGTTTCACCGTCCCTAGCCTATACCGGGGGAGCCTGCATGGGTGCCTACACATTATCAGTGGGATGACCATACCAGGGTGGATGATGCATTTGTAGGATGGCTAGAGTAGCAGGTCCATATTTGGGACCAGCGAGAGTACCGTATTCCGCCACCACCTTCATATATCCAGGAGGCCACTATTGAGCTGCATACGTCATGGTACCGCCGTCACACCCGACTGATGATCGGGAACCCCATTCATGTACTTGGCGATCGGTACAGACCATACGCCGGGAGGTACGAGGCACTGGTATGTTTTTGTGGCTTGTTAATATCTTATAATTGTGATATAACGTTATTTAATTAATATTTTAAATGTTGCGCAGGCTATTGAGCATCACATGTTCTACTAGTTGGGACAGGAGATGCAGCAGCATGGCGACAGTGCTGCAGTCGTTCAGTATGGCCGGCGGGTGGAAGAGCTGGATCGTCGGACCTTGTATCAAGCGAGAGATGGCACGAGGTTGGATCACGAGGCTGAGTATGCGGCGCCAGAGGAATACCATCGGGGTAGGGTTGTCCCACGAGGTAGGGGTAGGGCACGAGGGAGGGGTGCCCCACGAGGAAGGGCTATCCCGCGAGGTCCCGGGGACGGCGAGGAGGTAGTCACCAGCAAGGGGGCGTTGAGGCACCTGTCGACCCACCTGTTGAGGCACATGATGAGGATATTTGAGATAAGGATCTAGGAGATAATCAGCCGGGTTATTTCCCTTAGCTAGATGAGCCTTCCAGCACCATGCCGTCGTACAACCTTCAGCTATCTCTGCCAGCATCGCAGGTCACCCCGTCAAATGCATTGTTGATCACGGGTATATTCGATGGAGATGTAGACCAGTTCTTTTCATGCCCATCTACTGCAGCTGAGGATCGGCTGACCCGAGACATGGATGGTGGGCGCAGGTTGAGTTATGCCTCATCCCCGCTGATTGATCCGGATCTACCACAGATGCAGGTATGTTTTTATTACTGTAAAATTTCAATTTGGTTTCTTTTCCTTAATGAATTGGCATTTATTAATTTTTAATTTTCTTATTAAGGCTTCATCCCAGCCCATCACGGAGGCCACTGTATGCGCTGATGAGGACACCACAGATGCATATACTCAGGAGGCCGACGAGACCACGGTGAGATAACGTTTTTGACTTAACACGTACAATACTAATATACATTTTCACATGCTAAGCTTAGTACTTGTTTTGTAGGTTGCTGACGGCCCGACAACCTCTTTTACTGATCTTGCCAATTATATTGTCGACGCTGTTGCGCATCCTCACATGAAGAGGCGACTTGATGATGATGATCCCGATAGTGTACTTGGGTGACAGGGGATGCGACTCAGGCCAGCAGCAGCACTGACGCATACAGGCTGCGAGACTCATTGATTTACTTATGTTTGTACTTTGTGTAAATATTACATTATGTATATAATGGCAACAATTCTATTTTAACAATAATTTTATTTTAACTGCGGTTGAACAACAATTTTAGCTGAATAGTACAACACAAATAAAAACATATCAGACCTAATACAATACAAACAATACAAGTAATGAAAACACTTGATAATGGAAACATAAAGATATACTACTATAATCAACATGTACATACCATTGTTTAGTCACAACCGCTTAGTATTCTCTTCTCCAACCACTTGAGCTGGTCTTCCAGCTTTTTTTCTCTTCTTCCACCTCCTTGAGTTTCGCCTTCAACTCCGCAATTTCTTGCTTAGATTGGCGCTCTCTGTCCCACTGCCCCGTACACACATTATGAAGATGATACAACTTGTCTTTGTAGTATTCCTGATCACATAGTTCATCAATCCGTACCTCAAAATTGCATATAGGTACGTCGGGTTGCCTATAAAACTTGTTCATACACGCCCAGTAGCGGCGTCCAGTTTCTTCCCAACAATCGTACATCATGCATTTGTTTTTGCATTCGCACCTTAAGACATAAAGGGGTTGTTGAGATATTTCTTAAAGAGAAACTTTGGTTTTATGCAAATATTTGCTATCGGTTGTTGTTAAGTGCCAAAATAACTAGAATGCGGCCATTATTTACAGGCAAGATTTCACATAAAATGTAGTATTATACCACGCTTTACATACACACAAAACGTAGTATTATACCACGCTTTGCATATTAAATTTTTTCTGAAACAAAATAGTTTTTTCACATGGTTTTCAGCTTTTTCAGAACGACAAGACAACTCACAAAACGTAATATTATACAACACTTTACATATTAAATTTTTCTGCAACAAAACAGTTTTTTCTGCAGTCATTTCAGCTTTTTTGAGAACGGCAAGACAACTCACAAAACGTAGTACTATACCACGCTTTACGTATAGTTTTTTTAAATTTTTAGATTGATCTTCTTTAGTAACATCAATAAGTTGAATATCTAGCAATTCTATGGAAAAAATACTACATTATGTAAATAATTGCAACAATTCTTTTTTAACAACATTTTTATTGTAACAGAAAAGACTTCAATAATTTTATTTTAACATGACAACACAAACACAACTGATAAACCTAAAGATACACATAACAAAAACAAACAGTACAAGTAATGAAAACACTTGACAAGGGAAACATAAAGATACACTACTACGCTCAACACGTACAAGCCACTGTTTAGTCACGACCGGCTAGTACTTTCTGTTCCAACCACTTGAGTTGGTCTTCCAGCTTTTTTTTTTCTTCTTCCGCCTCCTTGAGTTTCGCCTTCAACTCCTCAATTTCTTGATTGGATCAACACTCTCTTTCCCATTGCCTCGTACACAAATTATGAAGATCATAAATTCTGTCTTTGTAGTATTCTTGCTTACATGGTTCATCCATCCATACCTCAAAATCACATGTAGGCTCATTGGGTTGCCTTCAAACTTGTTCATACACGCCCAGTAGTGGCGTCCACCTTCTTCCCACCAATTGTACATACTACATTTTTTCCGTAATAGCACCTTGGGACATAAAGGGGTTGTTCAAACATTTCTTAAAGAGAAACTTTGGTTTTATGGAAATATTTGTTATTGGTTATTGTTAAGCGTAGAAAATAACTAGAATGCGCTCGTTGTTTATAGGCAAGATTTCACATAAAACGTAGTATTATACAACGCTTTACATATTAAAGTTTTTCTGAAACGAAACAGCTTTTTCACAATCTTTTCAGCTATTTTTAGAATGACAAGACAACTGATAAAACGTAGTATTGTACCACGCTTTACATATTAAAGTTTTTCTGCAATGAAACAGCTTATTTGAACAACCATATCAAAAGGTCATGTTAAAAAATAAGATGTAACAAGATTGTGGAACATAATTTTATTTGATAGATATTGCAACATATACAAGTACATACATGTATTACAAATAACAAAACGAAAACAAAAGACTAGGGGTATCATTGATAGTTGGGTACATTCGACGAACTTGCACTAGGAGCTGGATTACCACCGCCACGCACACCGCCTGAAGGACATTTACGATGGTCGTGTCCTGGCTGCAAGCATATGCCACATTTACACGCATAAATGGTGTCACCAACATCCATTTGGTTCCGTATACGCGTTCTCTTTTTCACTTGCAGCTTGCGTAAATAGTCCTTGTTACATACCATCTTAAAAGGTTCCGGTGGCCAATAATGCTCAGCACCTAATGGCTGCAACTGCCCGCTATACGTGTCTACGTATGCAGCAACACTGTATTGCCTATCGATATAGTTGGTTGCCTAAAACCAACTTGTTGAAAGCACTTCAAGGCATGTGCGCACGGCATGTGGTAGATGGTCCATTTCCCACATGAACACAACCTTCTGGCTTCATTTACCGTCTGTAGATTATTCCCACGGTGTCCGCGGAAAGCGATCTTAACTTCAAAAATACCCCGGTCGTGATCGTACTGTAAAAATAAATGGCAATGTGCTCGCCTCCTGTACCTTTCAAATCTTCTCATGGGTATTGACATAAATTGAACACCCCTGTCCATCAATGCTGACGCAGCTCCATGCCTTTCAACTAACCTCTCCGCACTCTGTTTGAATGTCATGCGGACCATGGCAGTGATGGGCAATCCACGGGCAGACTTCAACAAGCCGTTGAACGACTCTGACACATTTGTAGTCAGGGCTCCTCATCGTCTGCCGCCATCAGCATGCAATGTCCACATGTGAAGCTCATGTCCCATCAGCCAAGTATAGGCTCGTGGATCTAACTACCAGATCGCTTCCATGTGCCTCATGAATTTGCACTGCTGGTGCTCAGTTGCAACCATCCACATTAAGTCATGCAAGGCCTTGTCAGGATATTTCTTTTGGAAATTGGCCTTCAGGTGCCTCACACAGTAACGGTGGTATGCATAGGGTTCCTGCCATTTTGGCAAGTGCCGTATAAAACTTAAAATACCACCATGTCGATCAGATATTAGACAAATACCTGAACGTTGTGTGACAACATGTTGCATCAAGTGGTTCAAAATAAGCGCCCACGTCTCTTCGTTTTCGTTGGCACAAATAGAAAAAGCAAATGGAAATATTTGTCTGTTGGCATCTACTGCAATTGCAATCAAAAGCTTAATATCATACTTTCCATAGACATGAGTACCGTCTATGGAAATTACAGAATGACAATGCACAAAACCATCAATTGCTGGTTTAAATGACCAGAACACATAGTTGAAAATATATTCGGGTTTGTTCGAACTCCGCTCACGCCTCCATTCAACAACAGTCTCGGAGTTAAAGTGTTGCAGTACGGTCATGTACCTGGGCAAAGATGAAAAAGACTTATCCCAGCCGCCATAAATAAGTTCAAAGGCACGTTTGCAACCAAGATATGCCTTTCTTTTGGTTATAGTACAACCATACTCCCGGTGGACGGCTGTAATACACTCTTTAATCTTGAACCTAATGGACACTTCCAAATATGGAATCAAAACTAGAGAATCAAGTCCACATCCAGGTTGAAGTGATTCTCATTGAATGTGTCCATTTCACATCTGTGGGTGCTAATAAATTTACCCACTTTCCACAAACCTGATTTCTTCTTGCTGGCACGTAACATCCAGTGACAACCCGTAAAGTCTCTACGGCATACAGCCTTGTATACCTCCATACTTGACTCACTTACCGTCATCTCACGACACTCTCTTACACTGTAAATTTTTACATCCCTAATTAGGCGAGCTTTATCGGGAAAATACATGGGCTTTGCCAGCACCGCTAGTCTAGACTCATCTCACATCGCTGACTGAATTTCGTCATCACCCCTTGTGAGGGCATCCACGTCCGGCATACTTGGCAAATTATCAAGGTAGGGAATATTCCACTCATGAAATGGCACGTGGGACTCGTACACTCTTGGTCTAGCGGGAGGTGAAGGAGTATGCTCCCTCGTCAGCTCAGGTTCAGCATCTACTTCCTCCTCGTCATCACCCTCATCAGAGAAGGGTGTGTCATCTCTAGACTCATCCGCATTGTTGTCATAATCACTATAATCTTCCTGACTCTACGCATCTGCCAAATCACGAGTCAGTACATCATCTATGGGCAACTGTATGAGGTCAGGAACATCAAGATGCTCATTTTCACTGCACAAAAAGAACAAAATGATAAGCTACCCAACTAGATAAATACTTTACATATAGCTATATAACTTTACTTACAAGTTATACTGTCTTGACGTTTCATGATGGATATTTTCTTGTTGGTGATGACTCTCAGATGGACCACCGTGGTCCAATACGCCAGAACTATGCATATTCCAACTAGAGGTGGGGTCATAACTTGTAAAATTCATATCCGAACGGTACCCCCTATGAAAAATATGACTGTTAATACAAATCCAATTAAAACATAAAATAAACATCGCTAAATCATAGAAAAATTGATGTTTATCGGTCGTCTTGTGGATTATATAAAGTCAAAAAATTATTTTGTGGCTTCTCATTCGCCGTTGGTGACAAGTTTAAATCAAGACAAGCTCTTTCATCAGCAATCTGTCCGGCAAAAACTGCTCCAGAATAACCACCCGATGACTGGGGGTTATCCCTACTATGCACGCCCTCATTATTGGGAACGTCTTCAACCTTGATGTACATTTTCAATAATTTTATTACAATAAATTTCTTGTATTCATCCGGAATCCACAAAAAATCTCTAAGAGTTTCATCATCTTCGATGTTAAACTCAGAATAATAAGCAAATCCCTGCGGAGTCACTGAATACGCAAATCTACCGGTTACTTTAAGGTTAACCGAACATTTCCTCACACTCATTTTTTTACGTAACAACGATACCAATTTATCGTACTCCATTGTAAGCGACAATTTAACATTACACTGTGGAGGTGAGTTATACCTCACAGATTTATTCTCCAGCACAACTTCACCCCCCAATATAATGAAACCCTTATTTTTGGCTCTTCAGACATTATAAAAAAGTGATTGATAAGAAGAAGAGAGAAGTATGAACGGAAGTTTGAAAGAAAGTTTTGAATGGATTTTCATAAAATTCAAACGCCTTTAAATAAGGCAAGTCCGAGCTTGGGGTGCAGAATTTTTTTATGTAAAACGCAGTACAATACCACATTTTATGTATTTGAATTATTGTTATGTCAGTTATCCGTAGAACACTTATTGGTGGACCCAAAAATTAGTATAAAACGCAGTATAAAAATATGTTTCAGTGCAAAACGCACTATTATACTACGTTTCACACTAAAAAAAAATATTCTCTGCAGTCCTGCAGAACTTTATTAAGGTGGGCCCAAATTTTATAGGGAAACGCAGTACAATACTGCGTTTAAGGAAAACGTAGTATTGTAATGCGTTTTCCTATAAAAAATTAATTTTTTAACAAAACGCAGTATAATACTTCGTTTAAATTTAATGGCTAACTTTCCGTTAAAGTAAAACGCAGTGCGTCTTATGTAGAAATGTAACATTTTTTTTTTAAACAGCAGAAACGTATTTTGTGCCAAAAATGACACTATTTCAGTTTCGCTGTCCTGTTCAATAGGCATGCCATGTTTAAAGAGCCCTATTTTTATAATTGTTTTCTGGGTGAAATTAAAAAATAACGAGATTTATAACTGGTCGTTCAAAAATAGCCCAGTTTCCAAAGTAATTAAAATTTAGCCATATTTCATGTAAAGATAAATCTGAGTGAAAACATTATTCAAAGCCCGAAAAATACGCCAATATATTATGCTGGAGTTCCAGCATAAGTATACTTGAACTCCAACATATTATACTGGAGTTCCAAGATAAGTATGCTGGAACTCCAACATAATATGATGGAGTTCCAGCATAAGTACACTAGAACTCCAGCATAATATACTGGAGTTCCAGCAAATATACCGGTCCAGCATAATATACTGGAGTTTGGAGCACCGGTGCTCCAGTCTCTAGTATATTATACTGGAGCCAGCAAAGAATATCGGTCCAACATAATATGCTGGAGTTCATACACAGGTGCATCGAACTCCAGTTATTATGCTGGACCGGTCTCTACTGCAGCAAAATAGTGGTTATTTTTTATTGACTTAGTAAACGCTGGCTATTTTTGAATGACCAATCCGAAAACTGGCTATACCGTGCTATTTTTACTTGTTTTCTTATACAAAGGCAAATTTCAGTATCAGATCCTTAGCGCAGCTCGTACATGTGTGTCAAAATTCTCCGCAAGGAATGTCCCACAACTTCCCTCAATGAATATTTTGAACGACGTTGACGAATTGAATACGCTGCGGCTAGTAACTTACAGACAAATTCCAAAAAAACAAACAAACAGACAAAAAAAGAGGAATAAATATACATACATGAAATTAATGAATTTTTCCCCTTTCGACCGGGATATAAAACTAAGAAACAAGACCAGTTTGACGTCACATTTGGATACCTTAAAACAAAAAAATGAATGTTTAAACTTATCATGATTACAACAAAGGCGAAGGGAAGTAAAAATTGCACGGGGTGTCCTATTTGGTCGCTCACATTTAACTTATACCCATTTTTTAAATTTTTTTTAACTTGTACCCACTTTTTAAATAACTTCAGCCCCTTTCTCCTCGTCCTTCTCCTCATTCGTCTTCTTCTTCTTCTTTCTTTCTTTCTTTCTTTCTTTCTTTCTTTCTTCGTTCTCATCGTCCAATTCATAATCTTTATTAAAAAAATGACTTTCTTATACCAAACACAGTACACACTCCCATGGTTGGTTCATATCCATTTGCATAATTCATTAATGAAAGGAGTTACACTATCTATTATACTCTGCGCTCTGCTTTAAGGCTAAAAAGTCAAAAACCCAAATACAATATAGTAGTAAGTGCTAAAGCAAAGCATTTGATTCGTAGCTTACTTCAGTGAATCATAAGAAAAAAGTAAATATAACAAATAGTGCCAATTTGTTATACAGCTGAAGTTTTTACAAATGAACTAAATAATTTAAGCTCTAGAGCTGAAATTCGATAGTTACAAAACAAAAACTTTTTGTCAGTTACAAAAACAAAAACTTCAGCTTTAGTCGCCAGTTACAAAAACAAAAATTTCAGCTCTAGAGCTGAAGTTCGCCAGTTATAAAACAACTTCAGCTCTAGGCCAGTTACAAAACAAAACTTCAGCCAGTTACAAAACAAAAACTTTCGCCAGTTACAAAACAAAAACTTTAGCTCTAAAGCTGAACTTCAGGCCCCTCTTCTAGAAATACTGAAGTTTTGCGTGATTGTCTTTACTACTTCAGCCCCGTATGCTGAAGTTATGCGAAAAAGCGGGTACACTTGCAATTTTTTTTTGCAAAGCGAGCATAAGTTAAAACGTGACATAAAAATCGGGTATAGATGCAAATGCCGGAAGGGGAACCCCGAAAAGTAGAAAACTCTATCAAAAAATCATTACCAAAAATGTTTTGACAAGATTTTATGGCTTCGTATTAGAATGACTCTGGTTAACCAACTATATTTCTGTAGGCTTACAAGCAATGGTTCTTCCGCCGCCTTCTCGTGAATTGCCGAAAATATGAAAAAATGAATTTCCCTAAACTAAACTGTCAAGGGTTTGGCACTATTCACAAATGTGGCACTTTTGTCAAAACCCTCGAGCACTAAAATTCTCACTGCTTCCAAACCATTATGTAATGTGAAGTCCAACTGAAATTAAAAGAAGCCAAACATCAATATGTGATTGTATTTCTGAAATCTACTTAAATAAGTAAAGAAAAGCAAGTACCTCCTCCCGTTCTTGTCGATTAAATGCGCGAAGAACAAAACTAGCAGGATCCATTTTCCCTGGAGGCCTCCCAATGCCTAAAGAAAATATTAAATTTTAAAACTAAAATAACACACAGAAATGATGTACTTAAAAGATCTGAGGTAATACCTATTCGTAAACGAGGAAAATCACGGCTCCCTTTAAGGTGATTCATAATGCTCCTCATCCTTCAAAACATAAGGCAGGACATTAGTCATACCAGTACCATAAAGCAGAGAGCACAGAAAAATATATCTAAGCTAAGAATATTGGACAAGCAAATTCTTCAGATCACCAAGGCTTTCCTATTTCTTTTTTATTCGTTCAGAAATTACAGAAAGGAAATGGTGCTAAATCTAAATCTATCCAGACAAAGTGCTAACTGTATGGCCTTCATGGAGGGAGATTCTACATATATCAAGCTTCCATATTCCATGTATCATAAGATGCCCTACCATGACATTACTTTACAGATTTAAGACCCCTTACAGTTGGAGACCAGAAATGCCAATCACAAGGCTCTATTGTAGTGGTTAGAGCGCAATGCATGATGTGTGGTTAGGCGCACATCGCGGGTTTCGAACCGTGTGCCACTAGCTCTTGGGGATTTCTCATTTATCAAAAAGAGAAACAAATCATATGTTTTATTCTTTCACTTAAAGCCAGGAGAAAAGCAGTCAACAAGCAGTTTTGACTCCAGCACATGAGGATCATTTGAATGTGAAGATTATGTTAAATTTTCCTTCCACAAAAATTCCGCCTATCAAGTAGAAGTGTAAAGCAATGAGAAATTGAGGAAAAAAGCCAAAACTAACGTAAACCAGCCTGACTTGTGAAACTTCGCAAATTGATCAATCCTTCATTACGTCTTCTCCACACTTTGATGATTAACCACAAGTATGAGGAGTTAACTATGAAATGCTTGGTATACATCAATAATCTTGCTTCCAAATTTTCAATCAATGACTATCTACATAATTCAAGCATCAACTATTCAGGCAAATAGCAGAAATTAAAATCTGGAATAGACTTCAGAATCATTATAAGCGCATGATGAAAGCTCCAGATAAAGGACACAATTCAACAATAAAGATTACCCGTTGTGTCCTCCATGACCACCTTTTGGCAATAACCGCAACTTTGCAAAAGGCAAATCTAAATCATCAAAGACCTGCATATATAAAGTTTCAGTTAGAAGTTGTTACAAAGATAAGTTCTATGCTCAACTGTCAATAGCTTACCACAAGAACTTGTTTCAGTGGAATCTTATAATATGAAACGATTGCTCCAACCTGTCAAACAGTGTAAAATATCAATCTTACGCTTACTTGGTGAATGGAAGCTACAAGAGACAGCTCATGCCAAGACGAGTGAACTTACAGACTCACCACTTGCATTCATGAATGTTTGAGGTTTAGCAAGCATAATTGGAACATCTCCAATGAAACCTAAAAGCAAAAGAAACCAAAGAAGATGAAAGTGATCCTAAAGAGCAACTTTGAACGACCGAGTTCATTATCAAACTTGTTCCTTCTTTCCACTTCTTAATTTGGAAAAGCTTTGATTAAATAATCTTCCCTATAGACACAGCATGTCAATGTAGTTCACCACAAAGATAGTCAAATATCAACATTAGTGGTACTTCAATAATGGCTAAATTAGAGCGAAAACCTCAATGCAACAAAGCAAAGCCCACTAGCTTCAATAATTAGCTAAGTTAATGTAGTATCCATAAGCGTATGACTAAATTCTTTTGCTAATTTTAACTGCATTTTGAAGAATGTAGATGAAGCACCTACATAATAGTCACGACTGTTCTAAAACAATATGTCAAAGCAAATCAACGACCCATGTAACAAAGCTAATCAGCAAAAGATTTTTTTTTGATAACCAAGAAATCACTTAAAGCCAGTGGCACACGATTCGACGGATAATGGACCAACCCCTTCCTTCTCCAGTTATATACAAAGTCTTGGCAGGGTTTGAACACATGACGTGCACTCTTACCACTAAGACCAAAATCCAGGGTTCAAAAGTTAGGGAATATTATAACATAATTAGCAAACAGAAACAGATTGTATTAGAACCACAAAAAGGATAAAAGCTTACCTGCACTCGGTGTATACACCAAACCATACTAAGTTACGATGATTAAGTCAAAAATTAAATTGTGAATGTGTATTAATTAACTATAGTTTAGTGTCGTGAATACGTGTGTCATGTGGTTGGGCCAAAACGACTAGTCAATGCAATGATGCTGTGCAATACAATGATCACAATATAACAGTCGCAATGTAACTGCATATATCAGGAAAACTACGAAATCCAGTATAATCAAGCTTAAAGAAAGTACCTTTCCCAAATTGAGCTTTAAAGGAAACACTGCCCATAGATATCCCTTCAGCATCAGCTATAGTATCTATCATCTCAAAACCCACCTGCAAAATTCAATAGTCCAATCATTACATGATATATAAATCAGTACGAAAACATCAACTAGAAGCAAAGGAACATTACGGACGTTGTGACGGGTGCCAGCGTATCGTTTCCCAGGGTTACCGAGGCCAACAATAAGCCAAGGCTGTGGTTTCGGCTTCGGCTTCTCCTGCGGTGGTTCCGATAACGCCGGTGAGGGTGGTGGGGAGGTTGAGGTGGACATTGAACAGGATATTTGATGTAAAGAGTTAGTCGCGGCGGTGTTGCTCATCCAACTCCTCCAGTATGATGATGAATTTAGGGTTTTGGGAATGGAGAAGGAGGAGAAGAGGCGGACGCCACGGCGGCAAAGGACCGTCGCCGATGAGGCACTGCTAGAAATTGCACATGCTAGTTTCATTATGCTTTTAGATGGTAAGAGACGTGTTGGAATCCGAATTTAGAATGGGAACGGATTGACTGAAAAGGAATTGCGACTCTATGGCGGCCAACGGCGTCGTTTTGTTTACCCAAAACAAAGGAAAAAGAGAAAAAGAAAACAATGTTTTTTGAGCCACTCTAGAGCGTATGACTTGGAAATAAATGAATAAGGCGGCAAAGTTACAGAACTAAGAGCATAAGTTAATTCAAGGTCTTTTCATTTAATTACTCACTTTCTATGAGATTATATGAAATTTATTTGGATGTTTCATTTTAGTGAGTTATTTGGATGTTTTTCATTTTAGTGAGTTATTTGATGATTCAAAGATTAATACGAATTTGGGATACACGTAAATGAAATAATAGAAATAGATAATAAACAGTTTAATGAAAATCATATAAAAGAAAATCCAATACGAATTGAGAACTGTAAGAATTGCATGACACATATCTAATTGAACGTTTATAATTGTTATACTAAATAATCAATTGACCGTAAGGAATTAATTTAAAGAAGAAAAATTACTGTAAATAGAAAAAAGTAATTTCGAAATTCAAAACGAACAATAAATTTTTCAACGGAGCTGACAGATTTTTTATTACAGAAAACGTGCTAAATCCACGATAAATTAAAAGATGAGTTCAACCAACACCTTAGTTTGAGAAAAGATGAAAGCTAGCGTGTCGTGCTAACAAGCGTGGTCAGGGGCGTATTCAATGCATAGCTATGAGTTTATATTAAACCATATTTTCGCGCCTCCTTATATTTTTGCAGGTAAAAATCACTTTTAGCTTGTGACAAAAATTATTTATATTTGGTAGTTGTAAAATATATAAACTTATATATTTGGAATTTTCGCGACAAAAGTTAACGATACTTTTGGCTGTTTGGAATTTTCCGTAATGCTCCGTGCTAATTATCCGTGGGGATGAGAATCGTCAAAACATTATTTTATTTTTCCACTAATTTTAAAGACAGAGGTTAACAGAAATATACACTTTACCAAAATGGCCAGTAGGAGGTCATAAGTTCGAACCGTAAAAATAGCTTTTTGCAAAATGTAGGATAAGATTGCATACAATATCTGAATATCCTTGTGGTTCGGCCCTTCCCGAAGCCCGTGCATAACAGGGCTGTCCCTTTTTAAAAGAGGTTTTTTCATTCATATACACTATTTAAAACTTTATTACCCTTAATGTCCATGCTTAACTAATTACCTGGCATAAACAAGTTTTGTTTATCAAATATATACAATCCACCTTAAAAAGCTCTCAATCCATTATTTGTTACTTAATTAAGGGATTTAGTTATACATACTTCCTTTTTTCTCTCCCCTTTCCCCTTTTCTCTCTAGTAAAATTTTTCAGTTACTTTTCTGTTATTGATTTTAAAATTAATTTTTATTTTCGAAAACCATTTTTACAATTACGAAGCAAACTCCACGTAATTAATAGCGCTGAATGCTGATAATGGAGATTAAAAAAAGAAACAAGAACATAAGATGTAAAAATTCTATTAAGGGCCATTGAAGATGATGCTTCACTGAGAACATGAATCTTTGCCAAATCATGGATTATTGACCTCTCAAATAGCAGTCTTTTCTCCCTCTAGTTAGTTGATCTTTGTTTCTATTCTCTTGTGGTTCTAAGTAACTTTGATTGAAGCTAAGTTCACACTCTGTTTCTTATATTCACTTGAAGACGTGTGGGTAAAGCCGTCTTAATTAGTCTAATCACAGTTGCGGTATTGGTTCTTCTCTGCTACTATGTTTCTCGGAGGAAGAAGGTGGATAAAGGTGTGTGCAGCAGAGCTAATTTCACAGTGTTGTATAACACTAGAATGTAACAAAATGTTTAAACTTCAAAAAGTCATGAGCGCAGTAACACAAGTACGGCAAAAGGGACATGTCTTGTATTTTGGTACTAATAACCAAGGAGTAATACAAGCAGCATGAAACCTATGACAGCAAGCAACAAGTATCACTTCGCTCATATCATCATCTTCTTCTTCATCAAATTCTCCTAAGCAAATACAACAGTCACTGTTCGTGCCTTTAATTTCATCAGGAATATCAATCACTACTTCAACACCTGATTTATTATTTGCCTGTACTGAGTCATGGTAATTGCATACTTTTAAAATGTAAAAGTATAGTATATACATAATAATTATATATTATATAACTTATCTACAATTTATCTACAACTTTCATACATTATTTCTATCAAGTTATATACAACTACAATATCATACCACATAAATATACAATATGCCTTTTGTATATTTTGTATCTGATTTATATATAGTAATAACAAATTTCATACAACTAATTATATATTATACAACTTATTCACAACTTTCACACATTATTTCTACCCAGATATATACAACTGCAATATCATACAACTTAAATATAATTTTTATACAATATTGTTCAACTTTCATACAATATTTAAATAAAAATATATATCTATATAAACAACAGAATACAATTTAATACAACTTTATTACAATTTCTCCGGCATAATGTATGTCATGCCTCCTCCTCCTCCTCCTCCTCCTCCTTCTTCTTCTTCTTCTTCTTCTTCGAGTTTCAATCTGAAATTCAGTCAAAATCAAGTCTAATCTTCATCAAAACACTCTTGAAATTGAGATATAAACTCCAAACCATATTCTTAATTGTTTGCAACAACACTCAATCCAAACAAATAATGGTTTTTGAAAACCCAAATTAATTCAAATTCAAAGTTTCAAAGCTTTTTAATGGTTGTCAATGATGGAATTGCTGCTCTCTTTTCCTTTGCTTTACACTACTGAAATGAGAAATTGAGAGATAGAGAGAGACGTAGAGAGAATTCCCAATTCTTTGCAACAACACTCAATTCAAACAAACAATATTTTTTGAAAACCCAATTCGAATTCAAAGCTTTAAAGCTTTTTAATGGTTGTCAATGGTGGAATTGCTGCTCTCTTTTCCTTTGCTTTGCACTACTGAAATGAGAAATTGAGAGATAGAGAGAGACGTAGAGAGAATTCTCAATTCTTTGCAACAACACCCAATTCAAACAAACAATATTTTTTGAAAACCCAAATTTAAATTCAAAGCTTTTAATGGTTGTCAATAGTGAAATTGCTGCTCTCTTGTGCAAGATACGTGGGGGAGGGGGTGGAATGTGGAGAGAGAAATGTGGGGGAGTGGAAGATACGTTAGAGTGATTTTAGGACACTAATTATTATCATTAATTTCCTTAAAATGTACATAAATGATAATTGGGTATATAAAATATAATTATAGTAAAACTTGAATAGAGAGGGTAATATAGTTTCATATAGTGTATAGGAATGTAAAAATGACGAGCAAGTTACTTGCCTTTTATTTCTTTTTCCACTAATTGTTTTAAGGATGCATATATCATTGTATTTCCGGCGGTTTTCTACGCCATTTGCTTCCTTGTAAATATGCATCACAAATGTGTGCGTCGACAAAGGAAAAAACAAAATGGAAGAACCTTTATTTATAAAGCAGACCAAATTAATAAAGAGGTTCATAACTATTTATAGGGCAATAACAGAAGGAAAACACTCGCACAATTCTCACTTGACACATGCCACAATTAAAAAATAAAGATACAACAGAGTTAAGAAAGAACAAGCCCAGGAAATATAGAATTACAGCCTGCTGGTTGAAATCTCTTTTAGCGAGTCATGCCTGGTGCAATAGGGGGAGGTACAGTGACTCCATCTTGACTCCATTTCTGAGCATTAGCCATCCATCCTTTACCCATGCAACCAATCGATTATCAGAATGCAAATTAATCTCATGAGAAATTCAAATCAATTTAGCATGTGTCATATTTACTCCTAAATTTGTAATATTCCAAAATTTGGTGAACCAAAACCCTTAACAATAAATTCAATTTTCTAATAAAAACACTCTATTTAATCAGATTCGACTAGTTATTTACCGAAAGAAATATTGTTAAAAAAAGTCTTTGGATAAAAGGACTCAAGTCTGAACATTCTACCTCTTGTTGATGTGTACTATATTTATAGTCTGTTTGGCCAAGGTTCTTCAATCCTAGAATCACTTTTTTTTCAAAGTTAAAGTGTTTGACTAAACTTTTGGAAGAAAAAAATATGCTTTTGAGGAGAAACAGAAACAGTTTTGGAGAAACAGAAAAAATAAATTCTTTCCAAAAACAGTTTTTTGAAAAACATATTTTTGAGAAAAATACATTAGAAACAGTTTTTAAAAGCTTGGTCAAACATTAATTGCAACTCAAAAATATTTTTTAAATTAAATAGCCAAACACAAACGGCTTCTTACTAAAAGTCAAAATAAGTAATAATGAGTTCAAATGATAACTGTGGCACGTAAAAGTTTCAGCAGGGTAGTATATATTGTGTTTATATACCTTGGGAAGGGTCAAAACCGCGGTTTTTGAGCTCTCTGTATTCTTGGCAAACAGCACAAGGGAGACAACAAAAATGAACAAGGCAATCTCCACAAGGGTCCTCTGGCAAGCTAAAGTAGGCTCTCAGTTTTGTACGATAAGTGCATGTGTAGACACAAGCACAACACACATGAGCTAAGCAATAGTATATTGCACCAGCGTGAGCACAAGCTGCAAAATTAGCAGGTTATACATACATATGTCGTCAAATCTAAAAATGAATAAAGAGACCCCATGCACGAAATATCCCATATTCATGTAGGGTTTACTGATCAAGGGTCGCACCGCAAGAGGTGTAATATGTAGGCAGGCCTACCCTGACATAAGCATTAGTGGCTGATTCCATGATGCGAACCCGTGAACTATAAGCAGTGGTGAAGCTAGGAATTTCCTCGAGAGTATTCAAACTTAAAAGAAGTAAAAAAAAAAAATCCTAACAAAGGGTGTTCGATATATGTTATGTACCTCTAAAACCTGATATATTACCTATATACGCAATGTAATTTTCTGACAAAGAGTGGTCAATCGAACACCCTTACCAAAGTGTAGCTTCGCCCCTGCCTATAAGTCACGTGAAAACAACTTTACTGTTTCTCCAAGACACTCCTTCACATGTAAAAATGAATAGGAAAAAAAAGAAAGAAAAAACAGAAAAAAGAAACTATTATAGCTTACAAGTAGTTCCTTTATCAATTATTTCAACATTTTGCCCAAAGGTGACACAAGGACACCAACAAGTGACACAACCTGCAAATAGTCAAGACTGATTAAATTCAGAACCAGGGAAAAAAAAAGACCACATTTATAACATAAAATAAAAAAGAACAAGGGGATTTTGTTTTTCAAATAAATTTTTTAGAAGAATTAATTGGCTTACAGTTAGAGCGATCATCACAGCAACCACATAAACCGGTGGTCCATTGTCCCGGAGCACCGCTGTTGGTAACCGGAGTTCCTGTCATGACAAGGTAATAAGAAGAGTAATGAGGCAGGTTTTGCTGTGTATAATATATGGAGAACTGTAAACGTATATATCGGTAACGTGAGCTTTGAGAGTTTGGCCAAGAAAATATTTGTAATTTAATTAAGAGTCATGGTACTATCGTGTAGCTATATTAAATTAGTTAATGATCAATTGATATACTTTTAAGTGGACTGCAAATAATGATTTTGATTTCAATACTTGAGAAATGAGAGAGAAATAAAAATATTTGTACATTCATAGTTCTAGGATTGAATGCATGGCTGGAATTTAGAAGCCATCTTCCCCAGATAAAGGCTGTTCCAAGTTTGAATTGGTCAATAAGAAATTCCCTATGCTGTTTTTAATTCATTACTACTATGTTTTTCTATGAAGTTGGAGTCAACGTTGACTAGAATAGCACCTAGTTGCTGCTTCGTGCATCTTATTTGGAACATTATGAAAAGTATAAATACAACAATAGCTCTGCTTTTACATGGCTTCTCGGTGTTGTCCCGTCTTGTTTTTCTTTTTATTAATGTGGTACTTATGCTTTCTCAAGTCGAGGGTCTATTGAAAACAGCTTCTCTACCCCCACAATGTAGGGGTAAGGTCGAGTCCATTACTTAGATAGTTACTGAACTATGTGAAATTATGGAGTAAAGTCACTTTTCTTTCATTTGTAACAAGAAAGTTACTAGACTATCTTTATTGCACTCTAATAATCACTCAATCAGATTTATTAATTTTTTCAGTGGAAAATACTGACTTGGCCGTCCACATAGACTTTTGGACCATATAAAGTAATTAACACCTGACCAAAGCATATACACCCAATCGACCCGATCCGACCCATTTATAAAGATAAAAATTCACCCAAAAGTCTTACAACGCTCTCTCTTATGAACGGGACAGATTGGGTGTATGGATAGATTTCTATGCTTTGTTTGGGTGTTAGTTATTTTATTTGATCCAAAAGTACATGTGGATTGCCAAGTCAGTTGTTTTTACCGAATAAATAAATAAATCTGGTTGAGTGATCATAAGAGTGCAATAGGGATAATTGAGTGACTTTCTTGTTACAAATGAAAGAAAATCGACTTTACTCTATAATTTTACATAGTTCAGTGACTATTTAAGTAATGAACTCGTGAAATAAGTAACTTAAAAAATAAGGAATTGTTCATAATAACCAGACAGATAATTGTTAGAGGTTAAGTTACACAGTGCAAATATTCTTTTATGACAATGTGACAACTAGTCCTCCATTATTGCCATGACTTTTGGCAATGTCTCTAAATCCTTGGTCAGGAGTCAAAATAGAGTTGGCACCAAAATATTGGCTTTCTATAATTATCATATTGCAATGCTAGCAGTTAATTAGAAGCTAATTTTCAGGGTAAGCATCCATAAATAATCATGTTGACCACGACTATGTATAACGAATCAATCTTTCTTAATTCTTACCATAGAATTTCCTCATGACCTTAAAAATCCTCAAGTTGAAGCTTTTAGCTGTACGCCTGTACCACTGCATGCCAGCAGAATTTGCAGTAGTGCTTTACCATATTAGCAAACAAAGTCCCAAGTCAAAGTAAACTTCCTTTTTTATTATTACGAGCAATACATTACATTGCACATAATCCCCATTATCATATCATTGTTATTCTCTCATTCTCAGGATGTTGACTCAATGCCAAACTAGTAAGCAATTCGAAATGTTTACGCCCCAACTCCCAGAGGTCTCTGCCACTGAGCCATGTTCGATTCTAACAAAAAATTCGAGAAAATTGTTACGTCCTTAGTTGTTAACTAAGTACACATGCGCACTTGATAACTTAATCACGATCTTGTACAACTTACTCACGTTTTTGCTATGCCAAGTTAGTCTTACTACACTTAAGATCGCTAAGAAAATGTTAGAAAAAACATAAGAGAATTGTTAAAAGAAAGCTTTGTATTAGAGAGAACTTGAATTGCTTGCTTGGTGAATTACAAATGAATGACCCCCTTTATATACTAGTCTCCTAGGAGCTAATGTGTAAATATTAATTATCACTACTAGAAATCTGGAAAAAAGCGACCAAAATTTGACGACCAAAATTGGTCTGTCAAGAAAAGCGACCAACGTTGGTCGCTAAATTGGAGAAAATAATTAAATAATTATTCTAAATACATTAGCGACCAAGGTTGATCGCTTTTTGGTCGATAATTTGGTCAAAATGTTGACCGGACTGGTCAGATGTGACGACCCGGCCAGTTCATGAGTTACCGCTCCGTTTTCCCCATTTAATCTTCTTTATGCTTCGTTATCCGTTGTTTATGTGATCGGGTTGATTAGTTTGAGTTCGGAGAGGATTTGGTAAGAAATGAGACACTTAGTCTCTTTTAAGAAGGTTTAAGTTGGAAAAGTCAACCGGATGTTGACTTATGTGTTAGAGGGCTCGGATGTGAGTTCCGATGGTTCGGTTAGCTTCAGGAGGTGATTTATGGCTTAGGAGCGTGATCAGAATGGGTTTTGGAGGTCCGAGGTAGAATTAGGCTTGAATTGACAAAGTTGATATTTTGGCGATTTCCGGTTGATAGGCGAGATTTTGATATAAGGGTCGGAATAGAATTCCGAGAGTTTCAATAGCTTTGTTGTGTCATTTGGGATGTGTGTGCAAAATTTCAGGTCATTCGGACGTGGTTTGGTTGGGTTTTTGATCAAAAGCGTGTTTCAGAAGATTTTAGAAACTTAGGCTTGGATTCGATGAGTTTTGGGTAGTTTGATGTTGTTTGAGGTGTTTTGATGATTGAAACAAGTTTGAATAAGGTATTGGGTCATGTTTGTGCTTTTGGTTGAGGTCCCGGGGGCCTCGGGATGATTTCGGGTGGTTATCGGAGGAGTTTGATGTTAATTGCAGCTTCAGATTTTGCATCTTCTGGTATTTTTGCACCTACGGTTTGGGGACCGCAGGTGTGGTGCCGCAGAAGCGGCGAGATGGGCGCAGAAGCGGAAAGAGGCCAGGCGAGCTGGACCGCAGAAGCGGCTATTGGGATCGCATCTGCGGAATCGCAGATGCGGAGGGAGTTAGCAGATGCGATTTTGGGTCGGTTTAATGAATTCCGTAGACGCGGAGGTTTGACCACAAATGCGGTACCGCAGAAGCGGGTTTTGGACCGCAGATGCAGAAATGCCTGGCCAGAAGGTATATATTTCATCCTTCACGATTTTTGAAGGGTTTAACCATTTTTTAACTCGAAATTGGGAGCTATGGGAGATTTTGAAGAGAGAAATCAAAGAGACTTCGTTGAGGTAAGGATTTTGGACTTAAAACACATTTCTATGGTATAATTTAATGATTTAGGACTGAAATTTAAGGGATTAAAGGACTAAAAATGGAGGTTTAGGGCTTGAGTTTAAGAGGCCTTTAATGGAGGATTCGAGGGGTCATTTGAGCTTCGATTCTTGTGTTTTTGATATGTATGAACTCGTGGGGAGATGAGGAATCTAATGATGTGAAAATTTATGATTTTCGAGAAGTGGGCCCGGGGCTCGGGTTTTGCTAATTTCGGGATTCTTGGTATTTTTTGATTGTTTTCGCTTGGGCTTTGTTCCCTTAACATATTATGACTTATTCGTTCTGATTTTGGTTAAATTCGACACGCGTAGAGGCCGATTCGAGGGGCAAAGACATTGCGAGCTAGAGAGTTAGCCGGTTCGAGGTGAGTAATGATTGTAAATAAGAGGGTTTGAAATCCCGGATTGTACATCGTAGAGCTATATTGAGGTGAGGCACATGATGATAAGCGTGGGGTCGTGCACTATTGGGGATTGTGACTTGATCCGTCCCGATTGATGATTTTACCGCGCATTTGATTAAATACTATTTGTTATCATCATTACTTGGGCTGAATGCCATTTATGGGTCTAGTGCCAACTATTTGAACCCTTCGGGAATTTTTATTGATATTTTCTCACTGTTTTGACTTATACTCAAAC